>NW_022196913.1:8601046-8652440 GCF_008632895.1 Mastomys coucha
TTGAGACAGGATTCCTCACTGATCTGGAACTACCAGTTCAGCTAGACTGGTTGGCCAGTGAGTCCCTGCTAGCATGGGTATGACAGGCACAGACTAGCACACTAGGCTTGGGTCTGGGGATTTAGATTAGGGCCCTTCTGCCTGTACAGTAAGCACGTTACCCACACAGCCATCTCCTAGCTCTAGGTATCTATTACTGACGATGTTCAAGTGTGAGTCTAAAATGCTGATATATTGGGCTCTGAGGAGACGGCTGGAAGATGCAGCACTTACTACAAAAGCATGATGATCAGAGTTCACCTGGGGAAATGTGCACTGGTGTGGTGGTCTTCCTACAATCCTAGCACTTAGAAGTAGACAGGGGATCCTTGGGATAAGCCAGCTAGCTGGGCCATACTAATCAACAGCACCAGGCTCAGTGAAAGACTCTGCCTTAACAATTAAAGTGGATTACAATCAAGCAATACAGTCAACTTCTTGCATCCACATTCACACACACACATGCCACCCAACATGCACTCACATGCACACACACATACACACATACACAAGCAAAAAAAGAGATGATTTCTTAGACTTTTATTGAATTCCATCTTAGAATTCTGAAGTCCAATTTTGTAGAAACTCAAAGTAGACTAGAATTAAAATTCAGAAGTTAAAATCTTGGTTTAGCTTTGACCATCATAGCCAAAGCTTTGCAATTATCTGAGGTGGTTATAGTTGTTTATTTATTTATTTATTTATTTGTTTGTTTATTTGTTTATTTATTTATTTAGTTGACATAAGGTCTCTCTTTGTAATCATGGCTCTTCTGGAGCTCACTATATAGACCAGGCTGGTTCTAAACTCACAGAAATCCACCTGCCTTTGCTACCCAGGTGCTGGGATTAAAGATGTGCACCACCATGCCCAGATAATTCTATATACCATTTGAAATCATTCCTCACAATCAATTTTTCTGCTTTAAGTTGCTTCTGTCAGGCCTGTTGTCATAGTGACAGGAAAATGAGCTAATGCTGCCTTCATTCCATGACTCCCTGGAGGCAAGTGAGGGCCCCTTTCTGTCTACTTCAGAGGAGGAAACAACCAAGAGAAGCAAGCTTACTATGTGGATAGCTGGAAATAGACAGCAGGGGTCCTTACAGGATGGCCTTGAAGGACAATGAAGGAAGTCCTTCACATGGGCAGGTTGAAAGAAGCTGCACTTTGTGTGGACAGGAGGCATGGCCTGAGGGTAGAACAGACTCCTACTCATCAGTGTAGAAGACTTGATTGATGGGTTAGGGATATGAAGAAAATATATATTGGAAGACTGGGGATGAATAGGTCTCATGGACACGGGAGCATGAACACTTTTGTGGCTCAAGCCTTTGGTTCCAGAAAGCTTCTACCACGGAAGAGATACTAAAGCAATTCAGCAGAAAACACCATAGTGTGTAGACATCAGTCAGTCATGGCTGTGGGTCTCCAAAGTGCTGGCATGTAGTCACTGAGTGAAAGAGCAAGCATAGCAGACACGAAGGCCACCCAGGAGCCTAGGGGCACAGAGTCCCGCCTACCTAGGCCGATTATACCTCATCCTGAACCACTTAGCAGCTCCAGGCTAAAGGGACTGGAGTAGTTTGCCAAAGTCGTCATTGCATTTCCGACTCAGAAGTTATTATCTGTAGTATTGTCTTATGTGTGCTGCAGGTGTCAGGGTCATAGGGGCATGGTTACCCAAGCCTGTTGTATACTAGACACTAGACATAGAGCTTTGGGTTTGGTATCTGCCTGTGGTTCAGTCTTGCTTTAGTCAACAGTTCCATGATCTACCTCATTCCTCCCTTCTAGGATAAATTGTTTTTTTTCCTCTGTGTTGTTCCAATATTAGCAGCATGACACTTTAAAGTATTACATTTATTTATTGAGTTATTATGTGGAGTGTGTGTTTCTGTGTGTGTCGTGTGTATGTGGTATGTATGTGTGTGTTTGTGTGTTTTTTTGTGTGTGTGCATGTGTGTATATATGTGTATGTGCTTGTGTGTATATGTGTTTGTGTGTGGTGTATATGTAGTATATATGTGGTGTGTACGTGTGTTCTTGTGTGTGGGTGTATGCGTGTGGGTGTATGCGTGTGTGTGTGTGTGTGTGTGTGTGTGTGTGTGAAGGCCAGAAATCCTCATCTGGCATCTTCCTCAATTATTCTTTACTTTATCACTTGGCACAGCCTCTCTCACTGACTCTGGAGCGCTCTCAGTCAGCTAGCCTGGCTATCCCATGACCTCTAGGGATCCACCAGTCTGCTTCCTTAGCACTACTCCCAGCTTTTTACATGAATACTGGGGATCCAAACTCAGGTCTGCATTCTTGTGCAAAAGCCTTACTACCTGAACTACTGCCCCAGCCTCATTAGTAAGACTGTTTTTTTAATGCTAATGTAGAGGTTTTGGAAATATTTAACACTAAAGGGAAGAGAGATGGGAGTTCTCTTTTTTTCAATAACCTGGTAGTCAGGTACAAGTGGTTAAATTGCAGTTTTTACTACAAAAAGATCTATGCAAATGGCACCGGGCACACAAAGGGCTCTGTGGGCTGCAGGAACCCCAAATAAGTCAGATGGGTGATTGAAGTGGGTATGTCTAGCACACTGAGAGACACCAAAGCTTATACCACACATATCTTCAGGGATGGCCACCAGCTGCAATTTTATTTCTTTTTTTTTCCTAAAAAATTGCTATATAATCATTTAGAACAAACATATGAACATATATTAAACATAACTTTTTTTATTCTTCTCTCATATTTTACATCCTGACTGTAGTTTTCCCTCCCTCTTCTCCTCCCAGCCCCTCTCCCACCTCCCCTCTCCCTCAGATCCACTTCCCTCCTCCGTTTCCCTGATTGAACCAAACTACAATATATATCTTTTTTAATTTAACTAACATTTGTACCCATAAAGATAATGGAAAGTATGAAAGGTATAAAAAAAGTTTTTTATGACCCCTAGCAGACTGAGCAGAACTAAGAAGAATATAGGTCAGCCGGTTCAGAGCCCTGGGTTCCAGGAACCTGACTGAACCACAATGAGGGCGGAACTAGGAATGAAGGTCAACTGGTTCACAAGGCTCTCCACCCTGCTGACCGGTAGATGATTCAGTCAGATTGCATTCCTAGATTACATTCCTAAAATGAATATGTTCCCCTCCCTAACTGACTGAATAACTTGGGTTGGAATTCCCCTCACTCCCCCTGGTTTGTGATTTTTTCCTTTAAATACCCTACACTTCTTGAGCTAGGGATCAAACTCCTCTGCCCTTGTGTGTGTTACGAGCTCAGCCCTAGTGCACTGGTTTCCCGAATAAACCTCATGTGTTTGCAGCAAGATCAGTCTCTCGTGAGTTTTGTGGGGGTTGTGTAATCCTGAGACTAGAGTGAGGGTCTCCTCTCTTGAGGGGTCTTTCAATACATGATTTGGGAACTGATGTAAAAACCTGTTAGCTCAGTCAGGTCATTTTATGTTCTTTACTATTTACAAACTATCTATTTACAAACCTGATTCTGCAGCTAAACCACCAGTTCTTTAGAAGTCTTTTTTATCTGTGTCATACTACTGAGCTAGTCTACCTTTCTCTTGAGCTCCTCCAAACCCAGGAGGGCTCCTCTGTCCTAGAATCCTGTTTCACCTGCATCCTGCCAGCTGTTTCTCTGTGGTTCCTAGAAGCCCAGACAGAGAATCCCTCTTATTTGGAGTTTCTTCATTGAAGTTCTTCCAAGCCAAAAAGCACCCAAAGTGAGAGCCAGCACAAAGGGTGATCCAACAAAGAGAGAGCTCTTGAAGGTCCAGTTGCTATAAAAGAAGTCTCTAGCTCCTCCCCGACAGCCTTGGGAGACTGAGCCATGTCACCATCATGGTGGAGAGCCCCCAAGCCAAGTTAGTAGAGTCCCCCTACCCCCACCCCTGCCTAATCCCCAACCATTTCACATTTACAGACTTTGCTTTACGTCATAGAGCAAAGACCCCAAGATCTTTCCCAAGCAATTTACCTTAAAATAGGCAAGACCATCCCATTCTTTAGCATTCCCATCTAAAGAGACCTTTAGAGGCACACCCAAATCCATATCTTTCCAGACTTTTGTGGTTTGCTGACCGTTAGTTTTCCATGAACTATTACCAAATGTCATGCAACACATAACTTTGTCTTAATTTGTGAAACTGGCAAATGCTGGGACATTTGTGACTAAAACTTGCCACATTTGTCGATCCTGGTAAAGACCCCTCATTGGTTCAGCATAGACCCTTCCATCATGGGCTAGATTCCATTCTCTAGCACATCAAGAGACACCAAGGCTTACACCCACACATATCTTCAGGGATGGCCACCAGCTGCAATTTTACTTCTTTTTTACTACCTTTGAGCTCCTGATTTACAAAGGAACAGGGAACAAGAGGAAGGTTTAAAAGAGAATCATTTGGCATCTAGGAGTATAAGGCAAAGCCAGTCAGTGGTCAAGTTATCTTGTGTTGACCACTAGACCTTTGTATCAAGCCTCATGCAGCAACAACACAATGGTGAGCTGTAAGAATCTGTTGAGTCTTAGTTTACTGGGACTCTCTGAGTGAACCATGTGGAGCCTGAATCAATGCAAAAAGCAAGAGGAATTTATTGTGCCCCCCGACCCCTGCACAGCTTGTTCAGTGAGCTTTTATACAATTTTCAGGGCAGTAGCCATAAGGCACAATGTGATTGGCAGAACAGTGACTTTTTAAACTGATTGGTCTTCAGGGAATGAGGTGGCAAGGACTTCCCTTGTCTGAAGGTGTCCCCACCCACTGGTGGGTTCCCACTCTGTGGTCTGAGGAATGTTAACTAGCTTCTCCCTTCCAGAGGGGCAAGTGTTCCATGACCTTGCCAAAGTTCCTGAGCTAACCTTTTCAGAGCCTGTGTTAGATGGGTAGAGCATCTCCTTGGGCAGCTGGCTTGATCTTGAAATACCTTTCAGAACCATCTAGAGGCAGCTGTCCTTCTTTTAGCCTTGCTTTCTTCTCACAAGCTAGAGAAGCCTGGTGGGATTTAACTTTTAGGATCACAGCTCTGCCCCTCCCTTACATACAGCATCTTCATTGCACATGCATCCCACAGTTTCCTCTAGCATGCATGGCAATATTAAATGTGCCTTCTTTGCCTCTCTGTGAGCTTGTTTTCCAGTGTGAATTTTCATTGTGGAAGGTCATTTATGCCAAAGTTAGAATTTTGTATGCTGGACATAAGCACATATAGTGTTTAGACTTCTACAAAAATATCTTATGTATAACAAACTGGCTGAAGTCATTGCTTGTTGTTTGTCATAGGCCAAATTATAAGAGCATCATTGAGAGATTTTTATGATCTCAATGAAATGCAGAATGTAATCTCAGTCCTTCTGTCTAGGCTACATTTTCTAAATGACCACTCCTTGCAGGCCACTTTCATATTTAAAAACACATTTCCATCCATTTTTGAAAAAGGTTCCAGTTTAATTTTAGAGGTTTTAAAGTTTCTTAGACCATATTAACTACATTTATGACAATTTCATTATATGTTCATATGTATATATCATATATTTTGATCCTATGTCCTATTCCACTTAGGCTAACACCCTTTGTCTCCACCCCCCAGCCCATCTCTATTTTCATATCTTTTTTTGTGTGACACAGTAAGTCTCATTAGCATGCTTTCAGAACTGGTGAACAGCTCTTTTCAAGGTCACGGATACATTACACTTCTGAAGAAAATAGAAAATGTTTCTCAATTCCCAAGCAACTATGAACTGCCTGTACATTCCCAGGAAGAGCCAGAGCCCCAAGGCTCCCTCTCTGCTCCATGACAGGATGTTGACTATTCTAGTATTTCATAGGAAAACATAGCTGCTATGAGTTCAATGGTATAACAGCCAGGCCATGCCCAGAAGGCAGAATTCCACAACACTCCACCACATCTTCCAACTCTCACATTCTTCCTGCCCCATTTTCTTGGATTTTCCTGTGCTTCAGAGGGAGAAACATAGCTATTCCATTGTTGGCTGGGCACTCAACAGTCACTTATTCCCAGGGCTTTGACAGACTGAGTCAATGCTAACTGAAGTTAGCATTGCCCACTACAGAGGAAGAGCGACTCTCCTCTGAGCAAGTATAAATGTAAACATAATATTCAGGAGTCAGCTTGATATCCACTAGGAGGAGGGGCAGTAGCTTCCACACTAGGATTTGTAACTTCCACAACCATGGGGTTTCAAATGCTTTATTAAACCAAACTGTTCTGTGATGTGAGCTGAGAGTCAGGGTGAAGAGCCTGGAGACCAGATAAACTGATGTTTTACAAAGTGATGTCCTCAGGACAAAGGAAAATGCTTTGTTTTGGTTTCTTTAACCCCACCTTGTCAGTGAAGTTCAAGGTGGGACAGTGAAGGCGTGACTGACAGCAACGTCTACCCATCATGCACCAGAGAGGATGGCCTTATCAAAACATCTGTCAGTGTGACCTTCAGAGAAACAGTGAACACGGGTGAATTTCTTGACTTTTCCCCTTAACAGATATTTTCTTTCCCCTTCTTTGCTTCCTACCTCTCATTTCCTTTCTATTTAGAGATTTTCCTTGAACAAAAATAAAGGTCACTTCTATTACAAAGAAAAGTTGAAGAATTTATTTTTTGTCTCTCTCTTGGAGTGCTGGTTTTCTGTGCTCCAGAGAGGACATTTTGCTTCTCTAGATATGAACATAGCTCCAGAAAAGAAAGGGAGTCCTAAACATCTTCTTCACATTCTGATAGGGGCTGTCAGAAACCACGAGGTGGCTTGACTCTGTGTCATCGAGAAGGAAAGAAGGTCTTGGAATGGAGCAGTCCCCGTAGAATCACACGGTGTTAAGGTGGAAAGCAGCTGTAGGCCCTACAGTCTATTCAGTGTGAGATCATTTCTATTATACCCACGGAACTGGAACTTCACTGTGCTGTTCTTTAATGTGGTTTGTCCTCTCCAAAACTCAAGTCGAAATTTGTTTGTCACTGTGGTGGTACTGGGAGATGGGAACCTTCAAGAGGTGGTTAGACCGTTAATTATGACTAATGCCATTCTCATGGGAACAGGTTGTCATAAAGTAGGCTGCCCTTCTCTTTCTGTCAGCTCCAAAAGTATCTGCTTGCCCTTCCTTTTTCTTCCATGAGTTGAGCAACACGAAGTATTCCTGAGAAGCTTAAAACACTCTGGCGCCATTGTTTGGAATTTTCCAGCCTCCTAAATCTAGAAAGATTTAGGAAAGGCTTTCATTTTAGGGTGGTGGAGAGGAGGCTGTTGAGACAGGGTCTCATGTAGCATAGGCTAGCTTTCTGCCTATGCCTCTTAAGTGCTGGAATAATAAGCATGCACCATGAGTCATGGCATAATCTCTACTATATTTTCAGGATTTGTTGTTGTTGTTGTTGTTATAGCAACAGAAAATGGAAGAAACCAGGGTGCTCACTAATTTGACTCCTTTCTAACTACTAGAGCTTTTGGGAAATAAAAGGAACATGAAGATTAACGTATCATCCATACTGGTAGTAAATCTAGATTGGAATGCATGGTAGATCTGAGGCATAAATGACTAGAGGCTAGTGACTTATATGTGGGGAGTTGGGGTAGGGAAGAGATTCTTGTCCAGCTACTGTATGGAGGAAGAGGCTTGTCTTGACACTTTAGAGCAGAGCTTACACCACCCTTTGTACATTCATTCTCTTGGGAGCAAAGCTATTGACCAGTGCTCACTAGGCTTAGCCTAACAACTGCTTCTTCTTGGAGGAAGATCAGAAAGAGGGTAAAGAAGATGACAGTTTCTATGCACTACCCCCAGCAGCTGGAATTCAGTACGCAGATGTTGTCTACACCTGGATTTATATTTCTTGTTTGAAATAATGGATTGCTAGGAATGTGGCTTTAAAGAATTGTGCTTAAAAAGTTGAGATTAAAAAATTGCTACAAATAATACATCAAATATAGAACTAGGAGTTGTTGAAGGCTGTGGACGTGGCTCATTGGAAGCACTTGCCAAGCATTTACAAGGCCTTGAGTTCTATCCCCAGCTTGGGAATAGATCCATGCTTATAATTCTGGAATTAGAGAGGCTGAGGCAAGAGGGATCTTAAGTTCAATACGAGCTTGGGCTTCCTATCATGACCCGACCACAACAAAAGCTGGGGAAGGGCAGGCACATATTCTAATTGTTTTCCTGTGGTATTGGGAGAGGAGGGGCTCCCTAAGGAGCCCTGGTTAGCCTGCTATTTACTCTGTAGACCAAGCTAGCTTCAAAGTTTCTGCGGTCCTCCTGCCTCTGACTCCTAGATGCTAGGATTATAGGCATACAGCAACATGTATGGTCTTCTTTAAATCCATTCTAAATTTTCCATTAATATCTTTAAATTTTATTTTATTATTTTTAGTGTGTATTCAGTGTTTTGCCTGCATGTAAATCTGTGTACCACATGTGTGCAGTGCCCATGGAGTTCAGAAGGGGGCTTCGATCCTCTGGGATTAGAGTTACAGATGATTGTGAGCTTCCATTTGGGTGCTGGGGACTAAAACTTGGGTCCTTTGGGAGACAGGTCAGTGCTTTTAACCACTGAGCCAATTCTCTAGCCACAGATTTTTATATTTTTAGTTAGAATATTGTTCTCTTTTGTGTACCTACTCAGCCCAGAATCACTGGCCTTAGAATTGCTCATCCCCCCTTCCCAACACACACACTTTCCTGCAAACACAACCAGTCCGGGTGAGCAAGGCCTTTGGTACAGCTGGCTGCTTCTTGAGAGAAGACTGCATATTCAGGATGGGATGATGGCAGTTTTGACTGCACCAGAAAGCAACAGGAATGGGGCTCTGGCTTGGGGACGTTCAGATTCATTGGCTGTTTATGGCCAATCACACACTTATTGAGAATGTGAATGAATAAGACTGGGAGTTACGGGCAGAGCCTTGGGACATTTATTCATTAAAAGCCTCTACTTCTTTTCCTTTAACTCATTCAAGCTACCATACCTATTGAGTTCCTTGGGTTGTCTGAAAAACTCCTATATCTTTCCATAAATCTGCTCTCCTTTAAGTGGATTTGTATTAAATAGAACAACATAATTTAACACACCTTGTCTTTGAGAAGGCTTAATTAGTAGCTGCTCCAAGTTGATATCCTATAAGTCAAACCATGTGTGTCTGCTACTTTCACATTCTGGGGCGTGTGTGTGTGTGTGTGTGTGTGTGTGTGTGTGTGTGTGTGAGAGAGAGAGAGAGAGAGAGAGAGAGAGAGAGAGAGAGAGAGAGAAAGAGAGCGAGAGTGAGAGAGAGAGAGAGTCTGTATGTGTGTGTGTGTGTGTGTGTGCGTGCGTGTGTGTGTGTATGTGTGTCTGTGTGTGTGTGTGAGTCTATGTGTGTGTGTGTATGTGTCTTTGTGTGTATGTGTGTACTCTGGAGGCCAGAAGACAATCTCAGGTACTATCCTCTGGGATGTGTGATCCTCCTTGATTTTTAAAACAGGGTCTCTGACCTGAAGCTCACCAAGGAGGTTAGGTTGGCTGGTCACATGGGTTCTGATGACTCAAGTCAGGTCCTCATGCCTGTACAAGGAGAACTTTACCAACTGAGCCATTTCTCTACTCTCATTTCTTCATCTTGAATATCAGTTGCTAAGTAACACTTAAGCTATACATTCAATGACAATTACATTTTGAAATTATCTACAAGTATTTGAGAACTTGTTGACGCCTCAGCCCTGGGTCATGCAGGTTGAGTCTGAAACTCCATGTACAGAGCTTAGTGTAAAAAGAAACTAAGGTTACCCAGAAAATTCTAAGAATTACCCACAACTGAAAAAAAAAACCTAGCATGTGACACACTTCATGCCCTGGCATACTCAATAACATAAAGCAAAATTCATTCTTTGCTGTACACCTTGCCTGTCAATGGTTTCAACTTCAAGAATATCAAACATAGAAATATAATGATGAGGTAGTGTGGGGTCATCAATTGAAGAAGGTATCCTACTGTGAATGTGGTATATATGATGGACATGTATATGTCTAAGTTTATCTGTCTGTCTGTCTGTCTGTCTATCTATCCATCTATCTATCCATCCATCCATCCATCCGTCCGTCCGTCCGTCCGTCCGTCTGTCTGTCTATCTATCTATCTATCTGATAGGTGTGAAATCTGTACCATCTGCTCAAGTTTGCTGTTCACCAAAATCTGCTCAGAAAAATATACTCTTTTTTTCCCCCTGAGACAGGGTTTCTCTGTGTAGCCTTGGCTGTCCTGGAACTTGCTCTATAGACCAGGCTGGCCTTGAACTCAGAGATCCACATTCTGATGCTTCCTAAACGCTGGGAATAAAGGTGTGAGCCAAACCTACCTGGCTAAATACTCTACTTTTTTAAAAAGATTTATTTTTATTTATTTTTTTATGTGTATGAGTACACTGTAGCTGTACAGATGGCCGTGAGCTATCATGTGTGTGGCTGCTGGGACCTGAACTTAGGACCTCTGCCAGCCCCGCTCGCTCTGGCCCTGCTTGCTCCAGACCTGCTTGCTCTGGCATAATTCACTGTAGCTGTCTTCAGAGACACCAGAAGAGTGAGTCAGATCTCATTACGGGTGGTTGTGAGCCACCATCTGGTTGCTGGGATCCGAACTCAGGACCTTCAGAAGAGCAGCCCTTGCTCTTACCTGCTGAGCCATCTCACCAGCCCCTAAATACTCTATTTTTAAAAGCCTGGCTAGTTCTTTAATTCCTTCCTCTGCCTGTTTATATATTCTCTGCTCCACTATAGGCACAATGTCTCCTTTGAGGTAGTTAGTCAATACATACAGCATCTCCATTCAGATGCCAGTTGCTGTGGCCCTAAACAGAAATCCTAGTTCTATAGCCCCCCTGATAACCACAGACCAGCTTCTACTCAGCTCTTACTCGGGAAGCAGCAGGATCAAAAAATAAAAATAAAAAAATCACCATGGGCTGAGGAGATGGCTCAGCACTTCAGAACAATGGCTGCTTTCCCAGAGGACACAGGTTTGATTCTCAACACCCACTTGGCAGTTCCCAACCTTTTGTACCTCTAGCTCCAGGGACTCTACCACCTCTTCTGGCTTCTGAAGGCATGTGGTATACAGACATATATGCAGGAAAAACACCCACACACATGAAAATGCCAGAGTATTTTAATTATGTGTACGTGTGTGTATGCATGCGGGATGTGCGTTTGAGTGTTAGTACCCATGGAGACCAGTGGTGTCAGATCTCCATGGAGCTTGAGTTACAGGCAGTTGTGAGCTTCCCTGGAAACTCATGAGTGCTGGAAACTGAACTTGGGCTGGGTTAAGAACCTGGGTCTCCAAGATACTAGGCAAGCACCTTATCACTGAGCTACACCCTCAGCCCTTGTACTGTGAAAACAGAGCCTCAAGTGGCTACCAAGCAGCATGTCCCAGCTGTGTCAGATTGTACGTGACCCTTGTTGTAGTCAGGCAATTGGAATAGCCTGGCTGTATTCTTCCTCAGCTTTCATCTACCTGCAGCTTCCCAACAAAGAACAAAATCCAGACTCCTGACCTGCCTGTAAGCCTTAATTTAGTCCTTTGCGAATTCCCAACCTGCATCTCTTACCCAGGTGCCTGGCTTCTCTACCCAACAGGCCTGTTCTTGCAACATTCGTTGCAGTGATCTCTTTGGCTTGGAGGTGTTCTTCCCTCAGAGAAGAATATTCTCTGTTCTGTGTCTGAGTACAATGTCTCCAATGAGTATTTATCCAACATATATACTGTATCTCCATTTTGTTTTTAAGAGGGGTCTCATGTATCCCAGGCTGGCCTTAAACTCATTATGCAGAGAAGGATAGCTCAACATTGCCTTCATAATCCTAGGTCAGCTTTTATTCGGGTCTTTCTCAAAGAGTTTCGACCCTCTGAGATCTAAGGGTTTCTATCTCCAGACGGCTGTGACTACAGGATTGTGCTACCATACCTAGTTTTATGGAGCACTGGAGATGGACTTTGTGTATGTGAAGTGGACTTTCTGTCCAGAGTAACATCCCCACCAAGAATGCCAAGTGTCAATATCAAAAACAGAACTCTTGGTTGTATGTCTTTCTCACAAACCCAGACCAGCTTCTACTGCCCTCCAGCTTAGCAATCGGTAACATCATTCATTTCTACCGTGCACCTTGTCTGGGTGACTTTTCTGCTTACAAGGGCATCTTCTCCACCCAGCCTCTGGCATGGTTTGCCTACTTTCATTACTGTTTTTGTGATCCATATCACCATGGAACATCATGCTGCCCATTCGTTTCATTGTATCTTGTCTGTTAGCCTCACCCCAACTGAAGGGCCACAGTGATAACATCAAGGAGTTTGTGTGTATCTTCCCCCCTGTTTTGCCAGCATTTAACACACACCTAGCACATAGCAGCTATTTGATAAATAGTAGGGTGTCACAAGGTTCCAAACATGAGCAGAAAATATCCTATATAAAACAGGTAGGCCCATCAACAACATGGGGAAATAGAGATCATGGCAACAGATATTATTTTCAGCAAATGACAGATAGATGAGACAGTTAATTACAAGTATGTCTCCTTTCAGCCAGGTGTGGTGGCACCTTTAATAGCAGCACTCAGGAGGCATAGGCAGGCAGATTTCTGTGAGTAGAAGGCAAGCCTGGTCTATAATATGAGTCCAGGACAGCCAGGGCTCTGTTGAATAGAGAAACCCTGTATCAAAAAAAAAAAAAAAAGAAATGTGTCCTTTCTGAGCTGAATGCTCATATACACCTCTAATGCTGAGACCAGATCTTGGGTTCAGACTCTACCTAAGAGAACCTAAACTAACTTGAGTTAACCAACAAACCTGCACCTTACACCAGTCTCCAGGTTACTCCCAAATGAACCTGCACCTTGCACCAGTCTCCAGGTTACTCCCTTACAAGCCTGCCTGCCCCTGGCACTCCACCTCCTGACAACCACCAACCAGGAGGAAAGCAGAAGTTAAGTTTATGGTTTGGCTCCTAGCACCAGCCAATTATGTTAAAGGACAACAAGATTTTATAACAGTGCCCCAATCAGATGTGTGCCAGGCTAGACTCCCCCTTGCTTGTTTGCTTGCCTCTATAAATGCTCACTAGAAACTGGGCTCTGGGCTTCACCTTTCCGTCCTGCTGCAGCATCAGGGTCCGTGTTGAGCCTGAGCTAGAGCTTGAGTAGGAAGACCCTAGTGCAATTACATCATCGGAATCAGCTCCTTGGTAGGTGGTCCTTTGGGGTTCACAAACACTTTGAAGGGGTACAGCAATCCCAGATCTCAGGATGTAGAGGCAAGGGGATCAAGAATTCAAGGTTATCTGCAGCTACCTAGCAAGTTCAAAGTTAGCCTATCCACATCAAAACCTACCATGAAAGAAAACAAAAAAAGAAAGAGAGGAAGAAAGTGAAGGAAGGAGGGAGAGGAGGAAGGAGGCAGTCTTTTCTCTATAGTGGATAAATTCATCCAGGCTTAGCTTTTCATGTATCAAATAAAAAAACATCTCATAGTGGGTTGGGCAGGGAAAATGTGGTTATCCAACCCAAAAAGTTTTCAGCTTCTCAGAAAAAATGAATATCATCGATTGGGGGTACTCTTAATATGTCATCCTGCCAAGACTGATGAAACAGATAGTCGATTCTGAGAATTGAACCCTGCACCTGCTGTGTTGCCACTAGGCTTAGCAGAGTTTCTGTGAGGTGGCTCCTCCTCTTCTAGGTTTTGTTAGGAGGTAATCCTCTGGCATTACTGAGAAAAATTCCATGATTTGTCTTGATTTTGGCCTGTTCCCTCAAGATTTAACACCAGAAGTAGGAGAACTATGCAGGAAAAAGAACCAACAGAGGGGCAAATTTGCTCAGAACCTAGAATGGGCAAGAGATTATATGATGGTCCTCTCATGTATTCCTTTCAGGAAGTTCTCTCATGTGTTCAGAACACAAGGCTAGTGTGCTCCACTCCTGTAGGCCCATCTGATCTGTATGAGAGGAAGGTCCAGAGTTAAAGGGAGCCATTCTCCCAGTAAGAAAAAGTATTTATATCAGTGAGCCCAGTTGCTGATTTATGGTTGAGCTCATAACTATCCAACTTGATTCAAGTTTTCTACCAAATCTTGGTTTTGTTTTGTTTTTTAATTGTTTAAAAAGTGAAAAGCATTAAAATGTTTTTAAATTTCACATATTCAGGTATTTTGTTTATCTGTGTACAACATGAGTAACTGGTGCCTATGCTAGCCAGAAGAGGGATAATATTTGACTCAAGTTACAGATGGTTGTGAGCCAAATAAATCATTCTTCTTTTAAGTTGATTTTATCATAGTGATAGAAAGTTATCTAACACATCTAGTGAAGAAACCAAAATGTCTATACAGAAATCCTTTTAAGTGGTTCTCCACAGAGTCACTAATTCAACAGGTATCATGTGCTAGGTCCTACATTCAGAACCGAGACTAAAATGGTAACAATAGAAGACAGATTCTTTTTCTACACACACACACACAGAGCACAGCTGGAATCCTTGGGCATGCACAGATTAATGGAGGGTACACTTTTAAGTTAGTATATATCTTGAGAGTGATGACATGTTTGAGGGTGATGTTTGCAGACACCACCCCTCACAAGCTGGGTGAGAGTGGGCATTTCATAACCACAGTAAAATGTAATGTCTTTATCAGCAAGTGGAAATTGTGACAATGTGTCAGCTAGACATGGTTGCTGTGTGAAAGTCAGTAGGATAACACATTCAAAATGCATAGCACAGAGCCTGCCATGTAATAACAATTTATTCAATCGTAGTGGTTATTTCAGCACTAGAGATATGCTAAAGCAACAGCTCAGAGAAGAGAATACCTCTACATAATGGGATCTGATGAGATATTATTTTTTTTAAATCTAGTATATGGATTGGTCCTTAAAGAGTATTAGGAGAGTTTATCCTCATACCATAAAAGGACCTAACAAAGAAAGATAAGTACAGCCCAATTTCCCCTCTGAACATAAATGCAAAAATTCTCAGTAAAATACTTGCAAACTGAATCCAAGAACACATTAAAATATCATCCACCATGATCAAGTATGCTTCATCCCAGAGATGCACAGGTGGTTCAACATATGTAAATTGTTAAGTGTAATCCACCATATAAACAAACTGAAAAAAAAAGAAAGACTACATCATCATCTTATTAGATACAGAAAAAGGGTTTTGACAAAATCCAACACCCCTTCATGACAAAAGTCCTGAAGAAACTGGGGTACAAGAGAAATAGCTCAACATAATAAAAGCAGTTTACATCAAGCCCATTAGCCAATGTCAACTTTAATGGAGAAGAACTCAAAGCAATTCCATTAAAATCTGAAACAAAGAAGGCAACATTCACTCTCTCCATATCTATTCAATAGAATGCTTTAAGTCTTAGCTAGAGCAACAAGACAACAAAAGATCAAGAGGATACAAGTTGGAAGAGAAGAAAGAAGTCAAGGCACCTTTATCTACAGATGGTGTGTCACACACACAAAAAAAATCCACTGGGAACTTCTATAGCTGATAAACACTTGCAGGAAAATAGCTGGATACAAGACTATCTCACAAAACTCCGTAGCCCTAGTATATACAAATGACAAATGGACTGAGGAAATCAGGGAAACACTACCTTTCACAATAGCCTCAAATAATATAAACTATCTTGGGGCAGCTCTAACTGAGTAAGTGAAAGACTTGCACAATAAAAACTTTAAGACACTGAAGAAAGAAATTGAAGGTATCAGAATATGGAAGGATCTCTGAAGGTCAGACCAGTAGGATTAATATAGTAAAAACGTCCATTCTACCAAAAGCAATCTACGGAATTGATGCAATCACCATCAAACTTCCAACACAATTATTCACAGATGGAAATGCACACACATCAAAAGTACAACGGCTAAAAGAGGATAGCAGAAACCATCCTGAATAATAAAAGAACTTTTAAGGTATCCATACTACTGCAGAGCTATAGTAATAAAATACAAAATTTGGCACAAAAAACAGACACACTGATTGATGAAATTGAAGACCTGGACATAAATCTACATACCTATAGAGACCTAATATTGTGATAAAGAAACAAGAAAAATCACACTGGAAAAAAAGGACTTTCTTCAACAAATGGTGTTGGCCAAATTGGATATCTGGATGTAGAAGAATCCATATAGATCCATACTTTTGACCCTGTTCAATACTTAAGTACAAATGGATCAAAGAGATTAACATAAAACCAGATACACTGAACCTGATAGATGAGAAAGTGGGAAATAGCCTTCAATGGATTGGTACAGAGTCAGACATTCCAAAGAGAACACAGATAGCAGAAGCACTAAGATCAAATTAGAAAATGGAACTTTGTGATGGTTTGTATATGCTTAGCCCAGGGAGAGGCACTATTAAGGGATGTGGCCTTGCTGAAGTAGGTGTGGCCTTATTGGAGTAAATGTCCCACTGTGGGCATGGGCTTTAATACCCTGTCCTAGCTGCCTAGAAGCCAGTCTTCTGCTAGCTGCCTTTGGAACAAGAGATGGCACTCTCAGCTCCTGTGGCCCTACGCCTGCCTGGATGCTGCCATGCTCCTACCCTAATGATGAGCTGAACCTCTGAACCTGTAAGCCACCCCTAATTAAATGTTATCCTTTATAAGAGTTGCCTTGGTCATGGTGTCTCTTCACAGCAGTAAAACCCTAAGATACTACCAAAAGATAAAAACTGACTCAGCCACAAACCCTTGGATAGACAATGCTGTCCTGCCTGCAAGACATGCTAGTGCCATGGTGTCACAAAGTTTGTAGGAGTGACCAACCAATGTCTGATTTGTCTCAATACCTACTTCACAAGATGGAACCCATGCACAACACTGCTTGGGTAACCAAGAATCTAAGATGAGACTGCCCAGGATAAAACCAAATACTACTGTTCTAAAACAAGACAAAACAAAACAACAACAACCACAACAATGAGGCAATGAAATAACTCCTAATGTCATTCCTGATGTTTCCACAAATCACTGCCTTGCTCAGCCATCATCAGAGAAGCTTCCTCCTGCATAGATGGGGACAAATACAGAGACTCACAGACAGACATTATGTAAAGAATGAGAGACTGTGGATCCCTAGGTGGGACAGTCTCTGGATGGCCTTTCCTTTAGTCTCTGTTCCATTTTTTGTCTCTGCCTATCCCATTTGCAGATACTAAACTCCCACACTACTGCAGATGCCAAGAAGTGCTTGCTGACAGGAGCATAATATGGCTGTTCCCTGAGAGGTTCTGCACACTGACCAATACAGATGCAGATACTCACAGCCAACCATTGGACTAAGCCCCAATAGAAGAGCTAGGGAAAGAGCTTGAAGAAGCTCAAGGGGATTGCAACCCCATATGAAGAACAATATCAACTAACTGGACCCCTGGGAGTTCCCAGGGACTAAACCACCATTCAGAGTATACACAGAAAGAGACATGACTCCAGATACATAAGTAGCAGAGGGTGGCCTTATCTGACATCAATGGGAGGGGAGGGAGGCTTGATGCCACAGTGTAGGGGGATGCTAAATAGGTGAGGTGGGAGTGGGTGAGTGGGTGGAGGAGCACCCTTATAGAAGCAAAGGAGAGGAGGGAGAGGGAGGATGGGATGGGGATTTGTAGAGGGGTAACTGGGAAGGGGACATCACTTGAAATGTAAATGAATATAATGACTAATAACAATAAATAATAATAATAATAACAACAACAACAACAAAAGAATGAGAGACCTTTAAACACTCAGCCCTAAATGGAATATTCTCCATCGAGTCTGTTCCCTTGGGGCTCAGGGAAACCAGTAGAAGAGGTGGGAAGGATGTAAGAGCCAGAGGGGGTGGAGGACATCAAGAAAACATGATCCTCTAAATCAGCATGATCAAAGCATGTATGAAGAGTGAAGCAGGACTGGAGAGATGGCTTAGTGGTTAAGAGCACTGACTGGTCTTCTGAAGGTCCTGAGTTCAAATCCCAGCAACCACATGGTGGCTCACAACTATCTGTAACGAGATCTGACACCCTCTTCTGGTATGTCTAAAGACAGCTACATTGTACTTACATATAATAATAAATAAATCTTTGAGTCAGAGTGAACTGGGCTAGAATGAGTGGGCCTGGAGCCGTAGGAGGTCCTGAGTTCCGTTCCCGGTGACCACATGATGGCTCACAACCATCTGTACAGCTACAATGTACTCATATACATAAAATAAATAAACAAATCTTTTAAAAAAGGAGTGAAGCAACATACACAGGGCCTGTGTGGGTCTGCACCTGGTCCTTTGCATGTATATCATGGCTTCCAGTTTAGTGTTTTTATAGGATTCCAGAATGTGTGAATGAGGTGGACTCTGATTCTTGTACCTTCTCTTGGGCTCTTTTCCTTCTGTTTGTTTTGTCCAAATCCAGTGTGTTAGTTTTTGGTATAGTATAGTACAGTTATAGTCATAGCATAGCATAGCATAGCATCATCCTTTGGAAGCCTATTTGTTTTCTAATGAGAGACAGAAAAGGAGTAGGTCCAGAAGGGAAGGGATGGGAAGGGGAACTGGGCAGAGTAGAGGGAGGAAACCCATAATCAGGATATATTATATGATAGAAAAAATCTATTTTCAATAAAAGGAAATAATTTTAAAGAAAGTAATTAGGGAGTAAATATGATCAAGTATATTATATGAATGTCTGAAAATGTCATAAAGAAATAAAGTTCTTGGTATCATTGTTATACACTAACTTAAAAAAAAAAGAGTGATCTTGTGATTACACTCTTCAAAGACAACCCTCCAAAAAGGAGGAGGCCGTTGCGGGGAATGGTGATTGAACAGGAAGTATAGAGGAAAAAGTGGGGAAGCCATGTTGAAGAGGGTAGTCTGAGGCAGAATATGAAATCTTGTAAATATCAGGACAAAGAAACTGGGATTAATTTCAATGTGTTTTGGGTCATTTCTAAGATTAACGTGGAAAAAGAAGGGAGAAATGTGTTCTTGGGGAAGTAATGAATGAGACCAGAGGAGGTGTTAGGGATGGCTCAGTGGCTAGGCACTTGCTTAGCATGTGCCAGGCCCTGCTTTAGTTACCAGTATTGGAAAAAACATAAAGGGTGGCAGAATGTTTGAGTCAATGATGTCAGTTGGAAAGCTATAGTTACATAGACGTCTAGACGAAAGGTGACACCGACATGACTTCACCTTCCTCCCAAAACCCACAGAACCTCACAATCTTTGCCTCCAGCAGTCCCTAGAGTTCTTCAGTGCTGGCTTGAGAGATTGAGCTATATTTTATTGTCCATACTTGAGTAGAACCAGGTCAGAGGAGGTCAGGGGGCCTTTCCTGATACCTACGTGGCAGACTCAATAGAAAACGGGATCATGGATTATGCGAGGGGTGCATCAGGCAACACAGTACTTGCAGCAAAAGCATGAAGACCTAGGTTTGACACCTAGGCCAACATCAGTGGTGCCCTATAATCTTAGTACTAAGAAGACAGACAGGACTTGATAGCCAAGTAGTTCAGCAAAACTTGGCAAGTCGCAGGCTCAGTGAGGGCCACGTCTCAAACTCTGATGAAGAGTGACTGAGGAAGAAACTCCAACAACAACTTCTGGTCCCCAGACATCTGCAAACACACACACATAGGAACGTGCACACACACATACACACAGAGTCACACATACATACATACATACATACATACATACATACACACAATTCAAACACACACATACACACAAGCAGACACATAAAAACAGCCATGCACACACACAAATACACATACGCAAATATACAGGCATGTGTGTGCGCACACACATATACATTCATACACACACATAAATGCACATGCACACACAGTCACACACACAAATACACATACACACAGATACACACATGCACATGCACACACAGTCACACACACACAAATACACATACACACAGATACACACATGCACATGCACACACACACATCCATGCACGCACATACACACAGTAGGAATCTGTCTACTAGTTAGCATAAGCTGCCAATGATAGCAAAGCTGATGTTTGGTTTTCAGTGTAGGAACTGAGCTTGTGAGTCTGATAAGCTATTTGTCTCCCAGTACTTTATTAGGGGGGTAATTCACCAGTCACACAGCCCCCTCTGGAGCTCAGCATTTGCACAGAGGACAGCTCCTTTGTGCATAGTGGATTCTGGTTTTCCACAGGACCTTGTCTAGTAAAAATCTAGTGGAAATTACAAGCTGAGAAATTCAGCCCTATGCCACAATAACAGGATGCACCTGTAGATTTCACAGAATTAGCTGCTGTCTTCTCTTAACGCCAATTTGAGAGAAAGAAGCCTGTTTGTCTGCTGCCAACAGAATAGGGCAGAAGCTCAAGCGTTCCCATATATCTGCAAATGATGGGAGTTAGCAGCCCCAGCGACGCTGTCCGTCTAGCGGCCACCTAACAAAGGCTGAGGCTTGCTTGCCTCCCTTCTCCACCATGCTCCCACTTGATGACTCCTTTGGGACTTACCCATTTGGAATGTGTTACAGTTAATAGGGACTTGCCTGGCCCTGCCTCCCCATCTCCATGGTGAGATTTCCAGCTCTTTGAGAGCAGGAATTCTTTTCAGTTCGTTTTTGATTACACACTCTGGCGTAGGGCCCACTTTCTAGATCCTTAACTAGTATTTTATGGGATTGAATTCTAGAAGAGCACATGAACTGTGTAAAGGTGACATCGTGGGCACGTAAATAGACATCCAAACATCCATTGTGTTCACACAATAAAGACTCAGTGCCCCATAGGCTAAAAACCACCTCTAACTCACCCAGAAATGCAATAAATATTTAAATTATGGGTTCCCTGAGCTACTAGCCATCCTAGAAAACAAAGTCCTCCTCAGCCTCTCCTTTTCGACTTTCCCCTCCTCACCTCCATTTTCTTCTCCTCTCTTTGTACCTACCCTTTCCAGTCCTCTCTGCTACCCTCCTTCTCTCTATTCTTCCTTTCTTTCTCCTCTCCCTTCTCTTTCCTCAGCTGTTTTCTCCCCTCCTCTCCTCCTTCCCTCCTCTCCACCCTTCTTCCCTCTCCTCTCTGGTTTCCTTCTCCTCTCTGCTTTTCCTCTATCCTCCTCCACACCACGCCCCTTCCCTCTTCTTCCTTCTCCTCTTCTAATTCTGAGACCCACAAATGAGCGCATGGCTCTTGAGAGAGAGGAGTGAAAAGACGGAGTGAGGGAGCTTTTATGTGGTGTCCCTCAGGTAGGACAGGCAAGGCTGACAGTGCCAAGGATCAGCGAGCAGCTGCTTCCCTTCTCAAGGGTTGTTTTTTTTTTTTTTCTCCTTGAGTAGATTATGGCGGAGATGAGGCCTTAACGTCTTCACTTCAGAGCCCAGTGTAGCAGCTTGTTAAGTTGCAGGTGCTCAGTCAACACGAGCTCATGGCCTGCTTGGCAGAAATGCCTGGCACACAAAGAAAGCTGTGCTCAGAATTCTAACACAACCCCAAAACCAATTCAACTCCAGAATGTATAAGAAAAAATAATTTAATTTAAAAAGAACATCTTTGAAGTGTTGAGGAAAAGGGTTACTACTACAAAAGAAACTATAAACAATTATTAGCAAATGATTTTTTAGGATTATTTATTTACTTACTTACTTATTTGAGACAGAGTTTCTCTGTGTAGCCTTGGCTGCCTTGGAACTCATTCTGTAGACCAGGCAAGCACTGAACTCAGAAATCCACCTGCCTCTGCCCCTGGGATTAAAAGCATGTGTCACCACCAACTTTTTTATTTTTATTTTTTATTTTTTTATTTTTATTTTTTTTAGGATTTCTTTTACTCTCTTGATTGTGCCCTCAAAACTGCCCCAGTCATTCTACTCCATCTTGATACTATCCATTTACCACTTTTCTTTTTCTTTTTCTCTTACTAACTCACTTTCTATGTGTATTTATGTACATGGAGTGCACACACGTGTTCATGGGTGTACATGTGTGGGTATCTGAGCTCCATGGTGTGTGCACACTTGCACATGCATATTTGACATCGGGTGTCTCCCTTGGTCACTTTCTACTTCATTTTTTTGGGGGCGGGGCAAGTCTTTTGCTGACCCCAGAGTTCTACTGATTCAGAGAGCCTAGCTAGCCTGCTCCTTCTGAGGATCCCTTTCCCATCCACTGAGTGTTGGAGTTAGAAGCAGCCACTGGGATGCCTTTGCCCTTGGGTTTGGAGGTTTGCAGTGGGGGCTTCACACCTGTGTGGCCAGTGCTTTATCCATTGCACCATCTCCCAGCCCTTCAGCAATTTTTCTATAGCAGCAATTTTCTCACTCTTTGCATCTCTAATTGGTGAAGCCTTGCCTACAGCTCAAACATATCAGTGAGGCAGAGATGGAGAAGTGCTGGGGATCAGAGCCTCAGACACACTAGCCACACACGCTATCCCTGAGCTATGCCCCATCCTGAATCATGTCATAACAGCTGAAAGTAAAGATAAAATAATCCAACTGATACCTGTTTTAAAAGGTAATTATTTATTTTTACTTACTTACTTTTATTTTATGATCATTGGTGTTTTGCCTGTATGTATGTCTGTGTGAGTGTGTCAGAACTCCTGGAACTGAAAGTCCAGATATTTGTGAGCTGCCATGTAGGTGCTGGGGATTGAACCTTGGTCCTTTGGAAGAGCAGCAAGTACTTTTCACCACCGAGCCATCTCTCCAGACCAATTATCTTTGTTTTTTATATGTATGAGTCTTTTGCTGTATGAATACAGATAAATGCCTTGTGTGTGTGTGTGTGTGTGTGTGTGTGTGTGTGTGTGTGTACAATATCCTTGGTGGTAAGAGAAGGGAGTCAGATGTCCTACAACTAGTGTTATGGTTGTAAGCTGCTACATGGGTACTGGAAACTGAACACAAGTCCTCAAGAAGAGCCACTAGTAAGTCCTCTTAGCTCCTGAGCCATCCCTCCAGCCCCTCAGGAGCTGCTTTAAATGATAGATAATGGGTTATCTACCATTTAACACAGTTAGAGGGAAAAAGTAGTTCTACTGTTCTGTGCATGGTAGGATAACTGTAGTCTACAATGGCTTATGAGAGAGCGATCTGAATGTCTCCAATAAACAGGAATGAAAAATTCAAGGAGATGGAGATGCTGTCACCAGACTCCATCATAACACACTGCACGTATGTACTGAAGTGTGACACTGCACGTATGTAGGAGATGGAGATGCTGTGAGCAGACTCCATCATAACACACTGCACGTATGTAGGAGATGGAGATGCTGTCACCAGACTCCATCATAACACATTGCACGTAGGTACTGAAGTGTGACACTGCATCTCATAAGTGAGTACAAAAGAATGCTTTGGGTCTGGAGGTAAATGGCTCAGCGAAGCATGTACCTAACATTGATGGGACATGTACCAGTACATGTAAGACCCTGGATTCCATCCCCAGCCACAGACCAAACCACAACAAAAAGCCCAACTTCTTGAAAATGTTAAAGAAAAACCTTAGTTTTTTATTTTTTTTTTTAAATGGGACATTAGGGCTTCCAGAACCAGAGAAAATAAGAGGAAAGTTAACCTGAAAAATAGAAGATAAAACCACAGTAATAGGATTTAAAAACAAACAGAGAGCTAAGGTGACTAGTTCTACAAAATACCTGTGCTAAAACAGTTTACATAAATATTTTGAACTGATCCAACAAAAAAATAATGGAAATGTAGTCTGGGCATGGCAGCATATGCCTTTAGTCCCAGCACTTGAGAGGCAGAGGGAGTAGATCTTTGTGAATTCACGGTCAGCCTGGTTGGTCTACATAAGAAGTTCCAGGGCAACCAGGGCTTCATAGTGAGACCCCCAACTCAAAAAATATTCATGGAAACATTATAAATACTTCAAATGTGAAGGAAAAAAGGAGTCCAGGAGAGTTCTTATCTCGGTAACATTTTGTGTGAAGAATGAAACCATCTGCAATAGAAAAGAATGAATAAAAGGGGTTTTCAGGCTGGAGAGATGGCTCATGGGTTAAGAGCATTCACTACTTATCCAGAGGTCCTGAGTTCAATTCCCAGCAACCATGGTGGCTCCCAACCATCTGTAATGGGATCTGATGTCTTCTCCTGGTGTGTCTGAAGACAGCTACAGTGTATTCACATAAATAAATAAATCTTAAAAAGGGGGAGGGTTCACCAGCATGAAGAACCCGCCGCCCTCCGAGCTCTGCTTCCTTAGCCCATGCGTGCCCTCAGGCTTCCTTTGCTCTTTCACACACATTCTGTTTCTCCCTTCCTGGGCTTCCCTATGCTCTCTGGGGCTTGTGGTGTTTCTGAAAGTACCCTGACAAAGCAGGAGAGCCAGGAAAAGGAAGTGAAAGGAGATCTGACTTCTCTCCTCACCTTCCTCCCTCAGTTCATGTCCGGCTTCCTCTCCAGTCTTGACTCTGAGCAGCAAAACCCTTATGTTAAAAGTTAGTGAAGTGGAGATTGTGGGAGGACTAGGACTCAAATGTTAGTGTAAATTGTAAAAAGATCATCTTTAAAGACCTTCCCATACTGTGAGGACAAGAGGACTGCTGACGGAGACCATTAACTCCTTCCTGTAAGTGGAGTTGAGCTATCTCTCTACTGTTTGCTTAATAACCATGTGGTTTAACTCAGGCTAGTGAATTTGACCTCTGCTAATGCCCACAAGTTCAGTTCTTGACTCTTATATTCATTTTTCCCTGTGCAAATACTCTGCCAGCAAGCTTTCATATTACTTGCATTTATAATAAACTTATTTAGGTGTTTATTATTTTATGCCTTGGGAAGTGTTTTAACATCTCTCAGCCTTCATTTCTCTTGAAATTTTACTCTTTTCAACATACCATACCAATTTTGGCATTCCAAAATCAAAATCTTAGGGTTACTATTGCTATGATGAAACACCATGACCAAAAGCAACTTGGGGAGGAAAGGGTTTATTTCACTCATAGTTCCATAGAATAGTTCATTTTCAAACACAGTGACAGCAGGAACTCAATCAGGGCAGGAACCTGGAGGCAGGAGTTGATGCAGAGGCCATGGAGAGAAGTGATTCCTGGCTTGCTCATTATGGCCACCTCAGTCTCTCTCTCTCTCTCTCTCTCTCTCTCTCTCTCTCTCTCTCTCTCTCTCTCTCTCTCTCTCTCTGTCTGTCTGTCTGTCTCTCTCTCATAGCACTCAGGACCACCAGCCCAAGGATGGCAACACCCATAATAGGCTAGGCTCTCCCCCATCAATCACTAATTAAGAAAATGCCCTACATCCAGATCTTAGGGAGGCATTTTATCAGTTGAGATTTCCCTCTTTCCGATAACTCCAGCTTGTGTAAGATTGACATAAAATCAGACAGCACATCATTCCATCCTGTTTAGACGTGTCCTATAGCTCAGATTCTATCCTTCAAAGTCCTCCTCACCATCAACCCAACTGACATTTCTACCCTCACATTCCTTTAGCCTCCTACTCAACTGTACTTCTAGTTAGCTGTTGAGCACAGCTTGTACCTGCGGGACCTACCTAAAAGGGCTACATTCACTTATGTCTTTCCTGAGCATAGTTATCCATAACGTTCCCCTTGCTAAGCATCTCCCGCTCTTCTTCATCATGATCACTGCACAACTACCACATCCTACTGTTAGAAAGAGCAAAAGCTCACCTCTAAACTAAGAGGAGACAATCTAGGTCAGATAGTTGATGCCTGATATGACGTGCAGTTTCTTCTGAGAAGTACCAAACATTTCTGATAAGAGTGTTGAGCAACTTCCTGATATGCTGAGACTCAGCTTTATACTGTTGACTGACCAACTGCCTGTCCTGAAGGAACATTAGTGACCCTTAGACAAATGTTTCTTAAATTAATCTATTGGCATCATCTAGACTACCTTTTCTTCCTTAAAAGTCCTTGCCAGGAAAGAAGCATTTGAAATAGACTTAGTGGAAACTACCTATTTCCAGCAGGTTTAAAACAAAACTTGGACATGTGCTCACAAGCATTTGTCAGAAATGGCTTGAAATGTATGCTTATTATATATTTATGTTCACATGTCTTAATGCTTCCTGGTTGAACACCCATATGTGTTTTGAAATAAGTGATAATTTCAACAATTGGATGTATTGGATGTAGTCTGTCTCCAGAGCCCACAGTGTGGTGTCTTTATCCTAAGATCCTCAGACTCTTAAGAGTTCAAAGTGCCTGTGACACCCCTATAAACAGTCTACAGATTTATTGATTATATGCAGGCATGCATTTTTCCCTCAAGGGAGAAAATTAAGATTTTTACCAGACCTTATTTGCAAAACAAGATGACAACAACTAGGCTAGAAGTTAAAAGTCATATCAATAGTGGATGACAAGACAGCTTGGTGACACTACGAGAGAAGACAAAGGGTTCTTTCTGAAAGGCCTCCTGGTCTCAGATTCCTGAGAAGTCATACTCAGAAATCTTCCATTGTAAATGCAAACACATCTGGGCAACAGTCTATATCTTCTGTATTTGTGGATCCCACACCCATGGAACAATGAATCGTGCATCAGAATTATTCAAAACCACCTTGCATGGACTGAGCCAATACAGAGGTGTTAGCGTATCTTCTTGCCCTAAGCATACAGCACATCCTTGAACTCAGTTATACTTCTAAGAGGGCTCTAGGGTCAGGCCAATTTAGATGAGATGCCCATCTTTGGCTAAAGATGCCCTTGCACCCCCTTGCATGACCTTGCTTCTCAGTCTTTGTTGAGTCTTCTGGGGGAGAGTCCCCCTAGAGGAATCAGTTTACAAAACCCTAAGCGAGACCACTGCCAAGAAGTGCTTGCTCACCCCTCCTGCCATGGCAGGGAATCCCCCTTTCCTTGTACGGTCAAAGCACAAAACAGGACTCATAAGCGAAGCCCGATCCGTCTCACCAAACACTGCCCACACCTCCCAGTAATTGAACTTGAAAAAAAAAAAACTGGTTTGAAAAATTACCACAAACTATATTGTCATCAAAAAGCACTTCCTATATGAGATCACAGAACAGAGTAGGCACAACTTCCTGCTGAGCAGATCAGCCTAATGCTTAAATAGAACAACTCCTGGCTGTCATTGACATTGTATAAAAGCCAAGATGACAGACTGGGAGGACTGAGCCCTCGTTCTGGCATTCTCCCAGGAGGATGCAGAAACGGGGTTAACTCAATATACTACAGAGAAGTTCATCCAGTTCCCTACTCCATCCTGATCCCACGTGCCAGGAAGATGGAACCACGCTTGCTGATATTGGGGTTTCTCTCATTCACCATAGTACCCAGCTGTGGGGCAGGTAAGAGGCCAGGGGCTGGCCTGGGAACCTTGAAAAGACTAATGGAATCTTAGTAAGCCTACATCTCCTCAGCTATACAACCAGAGGGAGCCATGAGGTGAAAATCTTTGAAGAGGGAGCTGAATCATAGGTTTTACCTCTTGTCTGTGGACCACCAGGACCTCTTTTTGTGCCTCAGTGGTCCCTAATCCATCAGCCTTTCTTAAAGTAGCAGGGAGGAATTTCTCATTCATAGTCCTATTTAGGTTTCATTCCTAAGGATGGTTTGGTTTTGCTGTCTTGGAAGTTTCTTGTAAATGTCATTTTATGGCAATTCCAGAAAACATAAATATACTCATTTTCAGAGCTTGACTTTTCTCTGCTCCTCTGGGTGTAACTTCTGTGTATGTAGATGTATGTAAACTGTGAATTCCATCATCATGGATTTTGTCAGGTGTTATTTTAAGAAATGAAAACCACTACTCCACCACCAACTCAGACATCAACAACTCTTCTTAATTGGGGATGAATTTCCTAATACCGTTTTTTTTTTTTTCTTGCTAATCCAGAAAGAGAAATAAGGTTTGTGGAAATACATGTATTTCAGGTCTATTAGATAGATGGTAGATAGATAGATAGATAATAGATAGATATGATATGATAGATAGATAGATAGATAGATAGATAGATAGATAGATAGATAGGTAGATAGATATAGAGAGATGGGGATGTCTCACTATGTAGTCTTGTGTTGCCTGGAATATGCCATGTAAACTAGTTTGGCCTCAAACTCATAAAGATCCACCTGCTTCTGTGCATACCCCCACACAAGGCTGAAAATACATCTTTTTGAAAGCCTACAGTTTCATTTTCTTAACTTCTAGGAATTTATTATTTAATGACCCCAGAAAAAATGTATTAAGAGTAAAATTATGACCTATACACGAAGCTTGGTTGCTGACTTGGGGGCAAGTGATCACACGGTAATGGGCCACTCAGGAGCATCTTGGCTTTAGAGTTAAGATGTTTATGATTTTAGGAGGCTTTTAATGTGATTTCTCTCCCTCAACAGCATCATTCCCTGTCTTTGCCAGGTTAGTTCAAGTCAGAACAACCAAGTCTTTACAGTTACTCGTCTTCTGTCTCCGAAGAAAGGCTTTCAAGTAAACTTGTGTTATGAGCTGTGGTTGACTTATATATGGCTCATTTACTTGGTTTTTCAAAACATCTGTCCGCTATTTCTTATGCATGTGTATATGGGGAAATGACAGTGATACAGGTTGGAGTGTGCCTGGAACTACAGGGGTGTGGGACTGTCAGAGAAGGCTTCATGAAGAGAGCATGTGCATGGAGCCCTGGAGATTGGTAAATTTCCATAAGGGAAGATTTTAGATGAGAAGGCACATGGATCATAGAAGTGCTTGAGGAGTCAATAAGTGTATTCTCTGAATATGGGGCTATTGAAAAAGAACAGAAAGATGGGAATGGAGGCAAAGGCATCAAAGCTCTGGACAGGAAGCTCAATCCTTTTCTTTTCCTGTGTTGTTGGAGATAGAAATCCAAGGCCTGGAGCACACTAAGCAAGCACTCCAACCCTGAGCTGCATTCCTAGCCCACAACTTAAAATGCTTTAGTTTCGTTTGATAGGCAACAGAAAACTACCCGGAAATGTCAGGGAATGCCATTTATAGAGTATATTGATGAACCAAATGTATACATTTTATTACAACTTCTAACCACTTTACAATGTGGGTGTCATGAATCAGTAGAAGTAACCCCAAAATTAGAGTATCAGTGTTGTAAGGCTCACGTCCCTTTTGTCTTTTCAATTGGAAACAAGACCAGAGGTAACTCTGGTTGATAATAGAAAGAGATCAGGTGCAAGGAGGTGTGTCAAGAGGCAACTTGGTTCCCAGTGGGAAAGAGGAAGAAATGGTCAGGCTAGTTGAGGTCAGCAAGTAGCTCAGAAACTACCTCAGGGCAAGAGATAATCTCATTTCAGCTTTCTTTATCCTCCAGGAAGAATTCAGTTTAAGCAATTAATGGGCTAGAGAGATGGCTCATTATTGCTTTAGAGCACTCATTACTCTAGCGAGGAATTGAGAACCCAGGACCTAAGATGGTGGCTCAGAGCCATCTGTAACTCCAGTTCCAGGGGATCTGATAACTTTTTCTGGCCTCCATAGGCACCGCACACATGGCAAATAGGCATAGATATGGGTCAGACACATATGCATATAAAAATAAATAAATACTAAATTTTAAGAAAGTGTAGAAAAATAAGCAAGTCTTTCTATTCCTTGGGGGCAAGAGATCTTCAATGAAATAAGACAGGCTGTCAACAGATTCAATTTCTAGCTGATTCATAAGGCAGATTTTCATTCTGAAAATTTCCAAACCCACCATCTAAAATTGTGATGTGGTACAAAAGGGATGTATTAGTCAACCTGGGTGTTTTTAGTCTCTATATCACTGGGCCTTGGGATGTGGTTAAAAGAGAATTCTCCCTGATGTTGCCAATACAGCAGCAGCTAACTGAAGCCACCTTTCTTAGAATTGTGGAAATTCTGAGCTGTCTGTTGATCATTTTTCATTCTAGGAATTCTGTAATCAAATCCTTATCCCTCTAGAGTCAAAAGACATAAGGTTTGGAAACATATTAAAGTGATACACTTGTCTAATTATCCCTTCTGGTAAAGGCTACTGCCCACGCTAGAATTTCCCATCTTCAGCTCTGTTATTAAAATGCACACTTCATAGTGCTCCTTCAGTTTCTTCATAGTGTTATAGCTACTATGGCTTTGTTCATCATCCAAAATAGACCTTGGAGACATGGGGCTTTGCTAAGCATTGGGAATATTTAATAAAGCAATCATGACATTTGTTCTAAGGGTCTAAAATAGCTTGATATAGAACCCATGTCTGTGCTCGATTTAGCTTTGAACATTGAAAAAGCAATAATTTACTTCATCCACTTATGTGTCAACTGGGCATGCTCTGAAAGAGCAGCTCAACACCCCCATCACTGGGCCCCTTCTAAAGGCAAGGATTTTTGTGTTCATGCATGCACTTGTGTATTCATGTGGCTATGTGTGTAGATGAATGTGTGTAGAGACCAAAAGCCAACTTAGGTATTAATCCTCAGGTGCCATTCACAAAAGATTTTTTCTTATTGTTTGGGTTTTTTATTGTTGTTGTCTAGAGATGGAGTTTCTGCTGGTCTGGGACTACATGGTTAGGCTAAGCTGGTTGGTCAAGAATCTGCCTACTTCTGCTTTCCTAAGGCTGATACTAAAAGAATGCACTGCTGTAATATATATATTTGTTTTAGATGTATCAGTGTTTTGCCTGCATATACATATGTGTGTGTGTGTGTGTGTGTGTGTGTGTGTGTGTGTGTGTGTGTGCATGCACCACATACCTGCCTGATGCTCTCAGAGGTCAAAAGAGGGCATTGGATCACCTCAGACTAGAACTATAGAGAGTTTTCAACTCCCATGGATGGTGGGAAGTGAACCTGGGGCCTCTGCCAAAGCAAGTGCTCTTAACCTCTGAGCTAACTTTCCGCTGTGTACTGATTTATGTGAGCACTAGGGATCAGAACTGAGGTCCTCATACTTATGAGGCAAGCACTTTACCTACTGAGCCATCTCCCCAGCCCTGAACACACAACACACAACTCTCTCTCTCTCTCTCTCTCTCTCTCTCTCTCTCTCTCTCTCTCTCTCTCTCCTTCTCTCTCTCTCTCAAAAACTTTGAAAATTCTAGATACTTTTGTATAATTTCTTGTGGAAACCATTCCTGTGGTTGCAATGAAGACCATGAGGATAGGCTGTACCCCAACACTGTGGCTGTTCATGTGAACTCTGTTTTCCTTACTGTCCAATGATGGCCGTACATTTTACAGATAGAGGTTAAATTCTCTTAAGAAATAGAGCATACCGCCAGTGGTCAGTGAAGAATAGAGTTAGGAGACAAGTGAACTTTTAAAGATGTGTTATGGAACAAGACACTTAATGATGTTAGAAAAACCAAAGGCAAGACCTAGCAAGTCACAGCTTTCAGCAAACTTCTCTCTGCATCAGGAGAAGGTTGTTGCGGAGATCTTGAAATCCCCTTCCAATTCCATCATTATACATCAAGTAATCTGGGAGAAACACACACACACACACTCATGCACGCATGCACACACGCACACACACATACACGCATACATATGTCCTTTTTATGCTGGGGTACTTTTGGAAATAAGAAAAGTTCCCGACCAAAGACATGCCCAGTACCATGTGGATTGAAAGGTCACCCTGTATCAGCAGACCAAAATCTGATAGCTGGGTTCTAGGTTATTTCCCCACTCTCAAGAGTGCAATGCTCTGCACTGCAGCAGCATTACTAATTCTGTACTGCTCGAGTTGTGGGTGTAGGGTAAAAACACCATTGTGTTTTGGTGAAGTCATCTCCTGCTTTATTGCTCGCTATGGGGATTTCTTCCTTCAACTACATCCATGTCTCACAAAAGGAGTGGGAATCTATCTCTTTCTTCTCTTTATATTGAGCCATTCCCTCTGAGGAAAAAAAAGAGAGAGAGCCTTTATTCAGTGCATTACGTTAAAAAGTTATAAATCCCAGACCTGAGATATCTCTGTGGTTAAGAGTGCATACTACTTTTGCAGAGTTTGGTTCCTAGTACCCATGCTGGGAGCCTTATACCTGCCTATTTGGATCCAGTGATCTCTTTTGGCCTGCATGTACATATAGATACATACAGAAATAAGACCTTGCTGTCCTGGAACTCAACCTGTAGGTTAGTTAGGATGGCCACCACCTCAGAGATCCGCCTGTCTCTGCCTCCCGAGTGCTGGGATGAAAGTTGTACACCACTTCCACCCAGTACCCAGGCCTCTTGATGACTCAATTACAACATCTCTTGTATGCCTTTATCCTGATTCTCAGACATGACATCTCTTTATCCATGCAGCCATCCATTCATGCATTAGAATTATAGGGATGGAAAAAGGTACCGTCCTTGTTCTCCAACATGACGACTAAGCATCTGCTGATTGGTTCCGATGAGGAAGACTGCCAAGGGAAAGCTGATATCTGCCAATGAGTCAACATTCCGTTCCTTTTCCGACTCTGCCACATTTTCAAGGACATCATCCACTTGCAGGGGAAACAACAACTAAGTGGCCTCTGAATATGTTGGGTGTTTTCTACTCTAATTTTGCTCACATTGTTTTTGGCTACTTGATTTTATGGTTATCCTAGGCTTTGGCTTTGTCAACGAGAAAACACAGGTCTTGCTGGGGACTATCTGTGGAATCATGTTTCCCAGCATCAGCTGCAATTACAACATGCATCTGGGATGCCTGTAAAAGTGACAGCTAGGACTTCCCCAGACCAATGAGGTCAGACTCTCAGGGGAGAAGAACCAGACATACCAATGACATTATTTGTATGTCCCTCCAAACATTGAAGATGCTAGAGGAGTGAACTCTGTATAATACTATAGAGAAGTAAAAGAGCAAAACAATCCTGCAGCCGAGCATGATGCGCATAGCTGTGACCCTTGCACTTGGGAGATTGGTGCAGGAAGATTGTGAGTTTGAGGCCAGCATAGAGCTACACAGGGAGACTATTTTAAAAGGAACAAACAAGAAAATAAGGGAGAGGGGAAAGGGGAACGGGAAAGGGGGAAGGGGAGGGAGGGGGTGGAAGAGAAATGCAAATAATTCCCATGTTGGTTTAATTCCATTGCTTCATTTTTATTCTTTGAAAATAGAAGAGTACTTCTCAAACTTTACGAGACCCCTGGGGATTTTGTTGTGAAACATTCTGTTTGGAGAGGGATTCAGTAGCTTGAAATTCTAGTTCAAACAGGCTCCAACATGAGATGTGTGTTGTCAGTGCATGGGCCCAGTTCTGAGCAGCAGGCTATCATGTAACATCAACAACTAAAAATGCACACTATCTATTCACACAGAGCTTGCAACTAAAATGGGAAACAACTCCAGAGAAGATTAAATATTGATCAAAGGTTGCACTGTCTTTATAACACAGACTATATAACACTGTAAGTGGTCAGAATACAGAGAGCAGCCTACTGCCTGGATAATTAAAGATGATGCTCTGAGAAGAGCTTTCGGAGAGCCTAGCTCTGAATGGTGCTTAAGAACAACAGAGGATGTTAGAAGACAGTATTGTGTGATGATTCTGCCTAAGCTGTACACATGGGCCATTATCCATTCCTGGCCACCTGAAGACTGAGGAGCTGAACAGAACAACCAAGCTGATGAACTATATCTGTCATATTCATATGTATGTGAGTATATATATATACACAGAGATGTGTGTCTGAACAAAATGAGTTTCAAGTGCATAGTGTTTCTTTGATAAAAATTAATACTTTCCCCCACATAAAAAAGCTGAACATGGTGGCACATGTTTGTAATCCCATTGCTGGGAAAGCAGAGATAGGCAGATTCCTGAGGTTTACTGGTCTGCTAGCCAAGTCGGTGAGCTCTAGGCTGACGGGAAACCATGTCTCAAGAGAAAAGATATATGGCACCCATACAGATGTACCCCCGTGGACATGTGCAATAATCACAATCATAATAATTGTGCTCAGACAGAAGACTTTGCATGCTCTTCATCCTACTTAAATCTTCTTCCAGTGCCTACAGGCAGTAGTTGTCTCTAGTAGATTTCTTTGACATGATGGATTTCTGTGTAGCCTTGCCAGTACCACATGACACCTTGGATGTAGTCCAAGAATTCTCGAGTTTTCTTCTACCCCTGCATCTATGTTTTTAACTCTGACACAGCCCTGTCAACCTCATGCCACAAGGCCAGAATCCCATGGCTTCTAACATGACAGCCTACTTCTACCCTGACAGTTCACTAGGCTTCGCCCAGCAACTCTCAAGGTAGCCCCAGACATTCCATGCAGGAGGCTTAGGCTCATGTGACTGGACTACCAACAGTAAAAGATTTCACACAAAAGAAGCAGTGTTTTGTTTGTTTGTTTGTTTATGTGCTTATTTACTTGTTTATTTAAAGATTTTAATTTTTTTTCTTGTATGTGTGGGTATATGGAAATCTGGCCTGCATGTGTGTATGTGTACTCTGGACATGCTTGGTGCACAAAGAGGCCAGAATAAGGCATTGGATCCCCTGAAACTGGAATTATGGAAGGTTGTGAGCCACTATGTGGGTGCTGGGACTCAGGTCCTCTGCAAGAGCAACAAGTGTTCTTAACCTCTGAGGCTTCCCTCCAGTTCCAGAAGAAGCATTTTAAACAGTGATGATGATAAGGAGAGCTTATGCTCACTAGCTATGTGCCATCTCTTGGTATTGTGCTAAATCAGTATCTCTTGGTTCAACTTTCAAAATAAGGTAGTTGTGTTGGGCACTGTGGTCTACGCCTTTATGTTCAACACTTGGGAAACCAAGGTGGCAGCTCTGTAAATTCTGTGCCAGCATCCTCTACACAGAGCAGTGTTCTCAACGCTCCTAACACTGTTGCCCTCTAATAGAATTCCAGTTCCTCACACTGTGGTGACCGCCAACCACAAAATTATTTTTGTTGCTACCTCATAGCTGTAATTTTGCTACTTTTATAAATTGTAATGTAAATATCTGTTTTTCTTGATTGTCTTAGGCAACCCACAGGTTGAGAACCACTGACATAGAGCATTCCAAGCCAGTTAGGGCTACTTGGCGAACCCCAGCAATAAAACAAAATAAAAAGTAGTTCTTATTATCTTCACTTTATAGTTGATCAAGTCTTTGGTCAGTTAAATCAGTAGCTGGTCTAATACAACTAGGAAGTCTCTAGAATCTGAGCTTACAGTATCTCTACCCACCATCCTGAGCCATGGCCACCTTACACTGCTCCACAGTCTACTCAAATGGCCTACCTGTTGAATCTCTTGTATTTGTGTGTGTGTGTGTGTGTGTGTGTGTGTGTGTGTGTGTGTGTGTGTGCACATGCATGTATATACACATGTATGTGGAGGTCAGAGGTTCACATTCCATCTTCTTTTATCTCTCGACCTTATCTTTTTTGAGACAGCGTCTCTTAGTGAACCCCGAGTTCACCAACTCAGCTAGACCACCTGCTCAAGAGCTGCAGTTGCCCTGCTTTCCCCAGCCCCACTGCTGGGGCTACAAGAATACATCATCATGCTGGGATTTTTACCTGGAGGGTAGGAATCCAAGCCTGAGTCCTCCTGTTCTCACCGCATGGTACACCCCAGCATAGCTTCAGCCTCTTCTTTTGTTTTTCTTTCTGAAACATGATGTTATGTAGCCCAGGATAGCTTAGAAATTCATGAAGTGATTAGGGCCAGCCTCAAAGTCCTGATCCCTCTGGCCTCACTTGCATGTGCCTGGAGTTCAAGTTCATGCCTCTCTCAGTCTAGTAGGAGCCCCTCAGGACCCTGCTAGTTTTAGATCCTGTATTCTCCAACTCCTTCTGTTACCTTCAAAGAGCAGCCTGGGGTGTTTTCCTTGCATCTGATAGTGTTTCAAAGAAGGCATGGCAGTACTGGCAGCCACAAAGCAAAGGAAATTCTGAGCACCTTTGGCCATGAGTCACCATACCTTGCTTAGGAATTGCCATCTCTGCCCACAGAGTCGCCCACTGTTTTCTGTGTGGGACCAAAATAGATACCTCCTTCAGAAACTTGGTTTTTTGTGTGTATTCTTGGTAATAAGAAACAAAAGATAAAGATGGGTATGTGCTTCCAAGGGTAGACTAAGAAGCTGCTTACAGGTAAGTGTGGCAGATGAGAGGAACTCTGGCAAGCAACACCCTACCTTTGTGGCAGGACTTTTCGTTACTTCTATGTCTCTTGCTTTGTTGACTGTCTTCTCCTTAATTCATTCACGATCTATTGAGCAACTTCTCACAAGGTTAGAGAGGCAGAGATGAGTGAGGCCCAACTCTTGGCCTCTAGGAGCTTCTTGTTTATGAGGAGAGAAACATTGCCTGGACTCTTGCCCACCCAAGCCAAGCACTGAGATTCAAGTAAGACTACAGAGTGGATGGGCACACAGGCCACTGTGCACTGCTCCTTCTGGGAACTGCCTCCCGTTACACAGACATCTGGAAGAGAGAGAAGGGCTCATTGCTTTGTCAGTGTGAGTGGCAAGAATTATTAGAATCCAACGCTTTCCATTTTGAATTTAGAACAATTTGCACAGAGGTTTTGTGCTTTGTTTGGCTCAAACAATACCTTGCAGGGACCTTTCAGGTAGGATATACTGGGAGTCCTTCAGTAACAGATTGCTTCCACAACCTCAAGAGTCTTAGAGGCACCATCTATATATAGGCCAACTACTAAATGTCTGAGTACATTTGAAGGTTTCTCAGGCCCTCAACATCTATGACCTCTTCAAGAAAGAAAGGAAAAAGAAGGGAGGGAGGGCAAGAAACCGCATTAATCCAATTCACACGGTTGGTGAGCTTCCTCCTCCTCCTTCCTCGCCTTGCTTTCCCCTCCCTTCTCCTTCCCTCCCCTGCCCTGCCTCTTTCTTGCCCTCACCTCCTCTGTCCCGCTTCTCTTCCCCTCTTCTCCTCTCTCCTCCCTTTCCCTCCCCCTTCCCTTCCCTTGTCTTGCTGTCCCTTCTCCTCCCCTCCCCTGCCTTCCCCTCCCTTCCCCTGCCTTGCCCTGCCCTCCCTTTTATCTCTCCTGCCCTCCTGTTACCTTCTCTCTCATCTCCTGTGGTTCTAAGGATCTAACTCAGGACCTCACCATGCTAAGCTAGGTAAGCATTCTACCACTGAGCTCTTATTTTTTGAGACAAGGACTCTGACTGAGGCTGACAGTAAACTTCCCACATAGTCTAGGATGGTCTTAAGCTCATTATCTTCCTTCCTTAGCATCCCTAAATGCTGGGATTAAAAAGTATATTATCACACTAGACTTTGGTTTTGTTTTCTATGATGCTGAGGATTGAGCTCAGGGTTCAATTCACACTAGACAAACTTTACCTCTGAGCTGGGTCCCCAGTTCTTACTATACTGTATAAAGGAAAAAAAAGCAGTGCATTAATAAACTATAGGAATAATACACAATAAAATTACATATTAAAAAAACAAGATGTATATATGTAAATGAAAGCAGCCCTAAAATCAAACAGACATGTCCCCAGGGAAAAGGTCAGCTTATTATGTTGCAGGGAATGGCAAAAGAAATGTCTCTAAAAGTTTCTTTTGCAGTCCCCGACATCTATGCTGACGTCAACCTCTTCCTGCCCAGCACCCTGAGAGTTTCCAGGGAGTTTTGGGGCCAGTGACTTGACACCGGGTTATATGTTTGACACTTGCTGACTGTGGGCAGGTTGTGGTGGCTTTCCCTGTCAAGCATGTCTCTCAGCTGAGTATCAGCGTGTATGTGCTTCCTGTCTTTGTGGTAGTGACACCTCTGTTCAGAGCTTGATTTAGAACAAAAAAGAACCTTTGTAAAGAGAAAACTCCTTATTTAAAGGAAAGTAAATGAAACTTTTAAAGAGTCGTTAGAATGAAAGGGCTGTGTGTCCTCAGGTGTCCTGCTGGTACCCCTGAGGGGAGGTTCACCTTGAGGGATCACTTCTAGGTTTCCCTGTCGGGTCCCAGGCATCACTTTCCCTTTCTCACCATCTCCTCAGAGCTGCTTCTCTGAGGTAGTTTTTAGCTGCCAATGTTGAGGAACTATTGGCCAGAGCACGCCAACCTCCTTAGAGAATACAATGGCCACTATTGAAAACCTAGGTTGTCTAGCCAGCGAGCTCAGGGAATCTGCCCGTCTCTGCCTCCCTTATCCTCCGTGTTGGGGTTTGTGTGTGCACAGCCATACAGGGAGTCTGCCTGTCTCTGCCTCCCTTATCCTCCCGTGTTGGGGTTTGTGTGCGCACAGCCATACAGAGTTTATAGAGTGCCAGGGAAATGAACACAAGTTCTCACTCTTCCGTGGTAAGCCCACAAAACCATCTCCCAGCCTTGGTTTTTATATACTTCAATACACATTCCTATTATAACACACAGTATAAGTGCTTATACCAGGGCATTGACAGTGCTCAGCAGAGTTGCCCCTGGGTGCCTCAGAATTTCATGACTTTTTCTGTTTTCTGTTTCTCTTCCAGTCTTTTTTTTTTTTTTAATTGGTTATTTTATTTATTTTCATTTCAAATGTTACCTGCCTCCCAGTTCCCCCTCTGCAAGCCACCTATCCTCTCCCCCTCCCCCTGCTTCTAGGAGGGTGCTCCCCCACCCACCCACTCCCCCACCTCACCACCCTAGCATTCCCCTAGGCTGGGGCATCAAACCTTCATAGGACCAAGGGCCTCCCCTCCCATTGATACCAGATAAGGCCATCCTCTGCTACAGATGCAGCTGGAGCCATGGGTCCCCTCCATGGGTACTCTTTGGTTGGTGGTTTAGTCCCTGGGAGTTTGGGGGGGGGGCTTCTGGTTAGTTGATATTGTTGTTCCTCCTATGGGGTTACAAACCCCTTCAGTTCCTTCAGTCCTTGTCCTAATTTCTCCATTCATCTCAGTCTAATGGTTAGTTATAACTTAAATAGCTATCCCACACCATGGTTACTTCTTCAGTCTTTAATTGTGTTTTGTTTGTTTGTTTGTTTATTTGTGAATTTTATGTATATGTGTACTCTATGTTCAGGTATGCATGTATGAGAGAAGAGGTCCTCAGACAACAGAGGGCATCTAATCCCATTATAGATGGTTGTGAGCCACCGTGGGGTTGCTAGGAATTGACTTCAGGGCCTCTCTAGAAGAACAGCCAAGGCTCTTAACAGTTGGGCCTTCTCTCTCTCCAGCCCATATTTGTTTGTTTGTTTACTTATATATTTATTTATTTATAGACAGGATCCAGCTATGTATCTTGAACTGACTCACTATATAGATAGGCCAGCTTCAAACTCATGGTACTCACATCCCTCAGCCTCCTGAGTTCTAGGACTACGAATGCAGGGGAAATCCCACCAATATCCATTTGAAACTAGCCCTCACGATTACAACTTACTTCTCGGAAGGCTCTGTCTCTTTTCAGAAGACTGTGGGTGGGATTTACCAATTTAGTAGAGCTCTGCTAAAAATATGGCTCCTTCCCAAGAAATCAGTTTCTAAGATTTGAGGGGAAAACTGTCTTTATTTTTCAGAGAAAGAACAGGAATATTTCTTCCCCACCTTCTCTCTCTCTCTCTCTCTTTCTTTTTAAATCTGATAACACTTTAACTTAAATCAAGTTGACATTCTGTGGTAAGTTTGTGGTTAACTCTTTCAAGTGCTGAAGCTTGTTTTCAGTGAGGTGACTGGAGAGTTAGAAAAGGACAGGCCCAAGCACTGTACTGCTGAAGTGTTGCAGGCTCCCAGACGCGACCATGTAGAGGCAGCTCTGTGCACAGACAGCAGTTCTCAGCTAGTCGCCTATGTGTCTCTTTCTCAGAGCAAATTTCTAGTTCCTTTAGACCTACTGTTTGTCCTTTGTGTAATTACCGACAAAAAGGCACAGGTTTTTCTCCAAGATGGCCTTACTGGTGAGTCACACATTCCTGCCTTATGGAAACTGCTGCTTTGGTATACAGCCTGAGAGAACTGGGTCTCAGAAATGTAGGTCAGATAACACCAGGACTCAGACAAAAGGCTAATCACCAATCTGCAAATATTATTATTTCAGTATTTTCCCTTTAATTTTAAGAAACTTTTCCTTAATAATGACTACCTTAAAAGATTTTTTAATACACACACACACACACACACACACACTCACACACACTCACACACACACACACACACACACACACACACACACACACACACACACACACACACACACACACACACACACACACACTTTTGACAGGGTCTCACTGTGTAGCCCTGGCTGTCATGGAACTATCCTGAAACTCACTATGAAGACCACGCTGGTCTAGAACTCAGAGATCCACCTACTTCTGCTTCCCAAGTGCTGGGATTAAGGAGTGTGCCACCATGTCTGACTTTAATGAATATTCTTTTAATCATCTTTGGGTTCATTTCCTGCTATTGGTATGACCATATAATTTTCTACCTTTAAACAGAGTCATATTGAGAGAGTTTCCACCATCCATCACTGCTGAGATAAATTCTAATTGATCAAAATATTAGTTTTTGTCATACCTGGCTAAAACTGAGTACAAATATTGTAATCAATATTCTGACATCTGTTTTTATAAGTGAGATGGCCCTATGGCCATTTTCTCTACAGTCTATTCCAAGTTTAATAGGAAGACTAAAATAACTCTGTAAAAGGAATGAGAAGGAGTCCTTAAGCATCTGTGCTGGTTTGAATGAGAATAGCTCCCAGAGGCTCATATATTTGAATACTTAGTCCCTAGTAGGTGGAATTTCCAGTTTGGGAAGGATTAGGGGGGGTTGACCTTTGCGGTTTCAAAAGACTCATGTGATACTCCAGGGTTCTCTGTCTGCCTCATAGCTGTCGACAAAAATCTGAGCTGTTAGCTGTTCCTTTATTTACTCTGCCATCATGGATTGAAACTCTCTGAAACCGTAAGCCAAATTAAATGTTTTCTTTGTAAGTCATGGTGCCCTATAACAGCAATAGAAAAGTAACTAAGACACCCTCCAAAATAGTTTGCATTAAGCACCTGCTACCTATTTCATATATCTGATCATGAGTTGACTTTTTCAAATGATGGGTTTATTAGGTATAGTTCTCCTCTTTCTTCAGCTTCTTTCTCTCTTTCCAAGACAAAGTGTTGCCATGTACTTCAGGCTGAGCGTGAACTCCCCCAATCCTGCCCATTTTTGAGTTTTTGGTGGATCAGTACTTACACCTCCCTTTTCTTCATACTGTTGCTCTGTTCTTGCTCCTTAGAGTTCTGGTTATTTTCAGAATCTACTTAAATGAATAGCTTTTAATTTGGCTGACATTCTCTGCTGGGTTTTTCTTTCTCCTTGATCAATCTTTTCTTTACAGTTTTGATCTCCTTTCTTTAACATTATTCTACTGTTTTTAACTTCCTTCAGTAAATATTAAATGGGACAATGCCTGTTCTTTAAACATGTATTTTCCTCTAGGCTTGTAGACATCCCTGGAGATACTGTGCTGGCTCAGTACTGCAGGGGTTTGTGGTTATCATTTTCATTGCTATTCAGTGCAGAGTATTTTACAGAAGGAGTTCTGAATTTCCCTTTGATCCATAGATTGTTTGGAAGTTTGAGCTTTCTTTTTTAAAATGTGTGAAGTTTTATTGTTGTTGTGGTTTTGCTCTCTGTTCTTAACTTCTAATTTCATTGCACCGTGGTTAGAAAATGAATCTGTGTGATGCTCACCCTTTGATACTTGTAGAAACCACCTCCTCTGTGTCTAGTAGGAGTTCAGTTCTCTTTACCATGGTTCCATGTGTGGTAAAGAGAATGTATTTCCTATGTATTGGGCACACAGCTACATAAATATGCACAAATCAAGCTTGCTGACAACTAACACATCTTCTTATAGAATAACCTTTTCTTATTAGTGGTCCTCAGAACATCAGTTTGTTTTGTAGTAAGTGCTGGGCTTAATTCTAGTTGGGTTACTTCTTGTGGTTTCCCTTGGCTTCCTGGGCTGTATTTGGTAGCATCTGATTGGTTGACCTGCTTTTACTATAGGATTCCCATGAGTGTGGTCTCTTTGATAGTTCAGGAGTTGTGTTGTAGACACTGCAGTATGTGAGATGCATTGTTTCTGGTTATTGCTGTAGAGTCTGTGTTATGTAACTTGGAAGAGTGTAGAGGTGATGTACAGCAGCGCCTCTCTTGTGTGGAGAGAGCACAATGTGCTACTTCTCTCTGGTTTTACATCCAGTGTTGAGTCTTCAGCCCTGATCCTAACCCACTGCATCTTGGGTCTTTTGTCTCCTTCAGTATTCATGTTGAGATATTGCCTAAGTTTGAGGAGGACTACGTAATGAATGGAATATGGTGTAAGTTCTCTCATCTGGGATGGAAGTATTTCACCTCCTACCTTGTGTGTTCACAGTGCTGGGCTTGATCTCCAGAATCAACAGCAATGTCAATAGCTCAGAAGCAAATAAATGTTTATATGTGTTTATACAATAAAACTCTATTCAAATAACATCTACAACACCAATGACCATAAGAAACTGAAGAGCTAAGATCAAAACACAGAAAAGATACATAATAATGAAAGTAGAATTAATATAAGAATATATAATAAGGAGTATATAATAAAGGTAAGAAATAGATGGGAAAGGTCCAAGTTAGATAATTAATAAATACAACTAGAAAAAGGAGTGAGAAAAGAGTAGTGAGGGGAAACAGGGCAAACTCAACAAGCAAAGTTAAGCGAGTTGAAGCTTCCCTCCTGCCTAGGGGATGGAGATGCCTCTTTTCCCAGCTTCTGGTTTCAGAGTTCACTGTGCTTGAGCGTGTCCATGTGCGATGTGTGTGGTGTGTATGTATTTGTACATGCACTGTGTATGTATGTATGCATGCATATGGTGTGGATGTGTGTGCGTGTGTGTGGTGTGTGTGTGTGCATGTGTGTGTGTGATGTATGTGATATGTGTGGTGCATGTGGTGTGTGTGATATGTGTGTGTTTATACATGTAGTGTGTGTGCGTGTGGTGTGTGTATGTGTAGGTGTATATGTGTGTGCAAGTGGTGTGTGTGTGTGTGTGCAAGTGGTGTGTATGTGTGTGTGTGCAAGTAGTGTGTGTGTATTAGGGGTAGACCTTGTCTTCTAGTCAAACAGGTCAAACCAGACAGGACAGCACAGAGACTGAGTTCCAGCTGCCTTGACAAAGACACTGCAAGGCTATATTCACACCCCTGAGCTACCCTAGCAAACCCTAGGACTCTGTGATATAGGAGCTACATGGATGCTATTCTTGGTATGTTTTATAATACAGCAGGAGGGGGTGTTTTAGTGGGCCCATGCTGAGGCATCCCCCACCCCTGGAATCAGCCATAGGACAGGTCTAGTATAAAATGGAGTTTATTTGGGATGTGGGAAGGAGGTCTGGGGAAGGGTGTAGAGGCAGAAGAAGGAAGGGGACAGAGAACAACAGAAAGAGAGAGGAGAAGAGGAGAGGAGAGAGAAAGAAGGGAAGAGGCCTGCCAGGAACATGCTGAGTGACAAGGAGAGAGAGAGCAGGAAGAGAACAGGGAGAGAGGGGGAAGAAAGGGAGGGGTGAGGGAGGAAGAGGGGGGAGAAGGAAGAAGAGGGAGAGGGGGAGGGAGAGGAGGAATGGGAGGGAGAGAGAGGTCAAACAATCCTTTCTATAGCAAGTCAGGCTAGTACCTGGCTGTTGCTAGGTAACTGTTGGGCAGAGCCTAGAGGGAAGGCTAACAATTCTCACTGACTAGTCTTGTCCCTGTGTCTGCAGAAGTGGAAAATGCCCAAGTCATTGGCTAATCCTCTAACTGTCTCAGAACCTCAGAGCAGGAGACCATGACCAAGCCAAGCACTTAGTGCTGAGGTGCAAGTGAGGGGTCAGCACTGACTGACTCACTGCCTCCTCCATTTGGACCTGACAGCTGTCCCTCCCCTGCTTATTAACAAAGTGCCTTCAACTTCACTTTGACTGTGAAATGCACACACTTTACAGATGGGCCAGCCGATGTGGTAGACAGCATAGTCTGCCTCATGGCTTCCTAGGTCTACACTGAATCTGGTGTGGTCACACACTGAGTCAATCAAGAGGAAAGATTATTTGGCACTAAGCCTGATGACCTGAGTTCAATCCTGGGGCCCATATAGGATAAAGAGAGAACTGGTGCCTGCAAGTTTTCCTCTCACCTCCAACACATGGACTGTGGCATATGAGCAATTGTGTACACATACACATACATAGTAAATGAATATGTGAACAAACAAATGTATCAATAATAAAAAGAACACATGGCCAGGCATAGTGGGACATGCCTTTAATCCCAGTACTTAGAAGGCAGAGGCAGGTGAATCTCTGAGTTTGAGGCCAGCCTGGTCTACATAGTGAGTTCTAGGACAGTCGGGGCTACATACAAAGACCATTTCTCAACACACACACACACACGCACACGCACACACACACAAACACACACACACACACACACACACACACACATGCATGCAACAAACAAATAAATCCAACCCACATATCAGACATTCAGTGGGCCATATTTTAAAAAAAAGAACAAACACAGCAGCATATGTTCCCTCAGAAGGTAAGATCACATTATAATTACTGTTGGCTTTAAAAGAGAATACTCGAATGTATGCATGTTAGTGTTCAGTTTGTTCTTCCTATTTTGTCCATCCATGGACCACTGCTCAGGGAGCAATCAGCCTACAATTAAGATGAGTCTTCTGACATCAATTAAGCACTCAAGACAATTCCTCACAGATGTTCTCAGAGGCGACTGCCTTAGCTAGAGTTTCATTCCTGTGAATAAACATCATGACCACAGCAAATCTTATAAAGGAAAGCATTTAACTGGGTCTGGCTTACAGTTTCAGAGGTCCAGTCCAATATCATCATGGTGGGAAACATGGCGGCATGTAGCTAGGCACGATGATGGAGGAGGAGCTGAGAGTTTGACATAGTGATCTGCAGACAGCAGAAAGAGATGTGTGTCACACTGGTCATAGCTAGGGCATATGTGACCTCAAAGCCCACCTCCAAAGTAACACACTTCCTCCAGCAGGGCTACACCTCCAAATAGTTCCTCTCCCTGTGGGATTTTGGGGGCCAATTACATTCAAACTACCATAGTGTCTTGGTCAGGGTATGTATTCCTGAACAAGCACCATGACCAAGAAGCAAGTTGGGGAGGAAAGGGTTTATTCAGATTACACTTCCACATTGCTGTTCATCACCAAAGGAAGTCAGGACTGGAACTCAAGCAGGTCAGTAACTTGGAGGCAGGAGCTGATGCAGAGGCCATGGAGGGGAACTGCTTACTGGATTGTTTCCCCTGGCTTGCTTAGCTGGCTTTCTTATAGAACTCAAGACTACCAGCCCAGGGATGGCACCACCCACAATGGACCCTCCCACCCTTGATCACTAGTTGAGAAAAATGCCTTACAGCTGGATTTCATGGAGGCATTTCCTCAAGGGAGGCTCCTTTCTCTGTGATAACTCCAGCTTGTGTCAAGGTGACACACAAATCCAGCCAGGACACACAGCTACTCTTAATATCCAGACAGTTCTTCACTGGTGTGCCTCCTGTGTGTTTGCCTCCTGTGTGACAATTAAAAAGGACCATCATGCTAACCTACTATATGCAAGGGAGTGCAGTAAAGAAACTGCTAACATGATCTCCTCCAATGGTGTGGTCAAGGTTTTTATTGTAGAGATGAGAGAAAGCAGAGAGAGAAAGAAGCAGACTGACCTTGGCCAGGCCAAGGGAAGCAGGAGAGAATAGTAGTGATCGGGAGATGCCAAGAGATAGAGAACAGAACTAGTAAGAGAGGGTAAGTGAATAGAGAGAAAGAGCAGGAATAGTGGAGAATAGTGGATTATAAGGAGGCTGAGTAGATAGGGAGAGGGAGAGGTCTGGAGACTGGCACAGGGGCTTTGAAACATATAACAGGCTATTGATGTAGTTATTTAAGTAATAAATCAATCTCTGCATGAGTTACTTCCAACCTCAATGGTTTATATTCCAAAAAAAAAAAAAAAAAAAAAAAAAAAAAAGGCCCACATACAGCCTTTGTATTTTAATACACCTTAAACAGCATAATAACTGGGCCACTGCTGAACCTCCATGCGGCTAATCCTGAGTTTAACTTACTAATTCTGGGTTCTATATTGGTTAATCCTGAGTTATAACTTACTAATTCTGTCTTTTATCTTGGCTGCGCTAGACTCAGTTGGGCAGCCCTCTAGGCCAAGCTCTCCCAGTTTCTTAGCAGGGTGGCCATGCCTCTCTGTCGTCCACTCTCCGACATGGCATCTCTCCCCTCCTCCACGCTCTCCCTACATGGTAGATCTTCTCTTTCTCCCTCCTCAGAGTCCCATGCCTGGGAATCCTAAAATCTCGCCTTTGTCCTCCCCATCTACTGGCCATTGGCATCTTTATTTACCAATCAGAACCAACTATATGTAACTTAACATATCAGTAAACAACAAAACAAAGCAAAGCGAGACTGGGAAGTAATCCAAGCAGCCATTAAGACTTGAGGAGGATTTTGTAGATAATAAAGCAATGAGAGATTATTTCAAGGGATGCACATCTTCCCATCCTTTCTAGTCAGAGAGCCTCCTTGTAATCTACTGAACACAGCAAAGCATTTTTGATGATTAATCTCCTTGTCGACTTAAGAGGGTTTAGAATCACCATGAAAGAAAATCCCAGGCATATCTGTGAGGGATTTTTCAGATTAGGTTAGTAAGTATGAAGACCAACCCTAAAGTGTGTGGTGTCATTTCCAGTAGCTTTAGTACTGATTGTAATTAAAGGGAGAAAGCTGGCATCCATAAAAGGATGGATCACTAGCATCCATCAATCTCTGATTCCTGATTATGGATGCAGCATGGTCAGTGGCTTCAAGCTCCGGCTGCTGGGATTTCCCGCCATGATGGACTGCACCTGAGCCAAGATAAATCCTTCCTCCCTTTGGTTGCTTTTTCTGTTACAGCAAAGAAGATGGTAGGTCGTGTTTTACAACGCCTCTGCTAGGATGGCTTATTTTGTTTGATTTGAACTCCAGTCAAAGGTAAACTCAAACCTGGCTTTGAGGCAGGGGCCAGGATTCTCCCCAGTGGGCACCAATGTCAAAAGCCCAGAAGGACAAATCCGTATGGCGAACCACAATGTCTTAGGGCGTTTGGGATGCCGTTTTCGTCATATTGCTGATTGAAGGTTCAAGGAAGCTGTCACCTGCTGTTTGATTGGCACTTGGATGCTTAACTTAAAGCAATGACAAAGTCGACCTTCCTTACCAAGATTAGTTTGTTAGATGAAAAACTTCCTGGGTCAAAAGAGAGCAAAGAGAGGGGTCGTATCTGGCAGTAAATCACAAAGCAGAAGGGCACGTTGGACTTCACTTCCTTTTGGTTTGTTTCGATGGTATTATGGAGGCAGTTGATAGGGTAGGGAGAAGTGGTACAGAGAGAAATGGTAAGATGCTGTTGCCACAGAGGTGGACAGTTACTGAATTGTATGGGAGTCTTGAACGTTAGTGGAGAGGGAGTATGAATGCCAGAGTGTTGTGGCTCTTGGGAGCTGAGCGGACGTGAAGAATCAGGAACATGTAGAATTGGCTCGGATGGTAACAGTCACGAAGAGAAGCAGGTTGGAAAGGAAACAGGGTAGTTTGTGTGTTCATTTCTAACTTATTGTTTCAAGAGCATTGGAGATTCATGCTCTGTCCTCGTCCTCTTTGTTCTGTATTAACACAGCAAGCTTTCTATTTGAAATAATTTCATGAAGGTAAAAAGGGAGAATTTTTTTTTAAGGATAAACCTAAAGGCAGCCATTAGACTCCCGGCTTTCAGTTCCCCCCACTATGAAAATGTGGTTTGGGTAGCCTGACCTCTTGGGACCTCAGTCTCCAGCTATGTGAAACCAGTTGAGAATATCTTCCCTTTGTGGCTGCACAGAGCATTGGACATAATATACACAAAGTGGAGTTCAGAAATTAGGTCTTTTATTACATATTAAAAAAAAAAACCCAAGTAGTGGGTCTGGGTGCTCTGACTTCACAGATAATGATCTGAACTGAACCACAACATCAATAAACACTGCCTGGTACCCAGATAGCTTAGACAGATGAGACATCTCCCTGAAAGTGACAGCTGTCAGACGAGGAGTGTGGGCATTCTGTCTCCTGGAGGTTATATCTCTCTGACATGGAAGAAGATCTCTGAACTTGGAGAACTCATGTCTTCCCTCAGGGTTTTCCACAATTCACCGAAAGGGCAGAGAAAGAACAGTTTCTTCTTTATGAGTCTATCACTCTCAGAGCATTTGATCGTGTTAAACAATTTCTTATCAGATCTGATGAGGAAGAGGATGGCTTTCAGGCATAAACCAGACTGTTCATCAGGTGACTCACACTCTTGCTAGACTCGTGAGTCTTTTGTAAAGCTCAGTCAATACCTGTCCAGCAGATACCATGCTTGGTGAGTGATTTCTAATCTCCCTTCTCACTGCAGGTATATGGAAAAGCAGGAGGGGGGTGCGGGGGGCGGGGAGTGAGAAGCCGCTTACTCAGCGTTTTCTGCGCTACAGACAAAACAACATTTCCTTGAATCTCCCATGTAGCAATGACTCCCATCTCAAACTCTTTCCACTTTCTTTGGGGGCCCTCCTTTCGCATCACTTACCTAGGGCACAGGGGTCCGATAAGTTCTCATCTTAAACATCATAGATTTACCAACGCTACTATCTCCCAGCCCACCTTTCCTCCGGCCACCGACTAGACCCCGAGTCAAAATACTCTGAAGGCACGTTCAAAGCACCAAGGCTCTGCTCACTGTGCGCTGGAAGGCAAGAGTCGCTGGGCAGGGTGTACAGACAGAAAGCAGGATGCAGCAGCCAGAAGTGCCCCCTCAACCTTAGCTACCCGTTGTGCGGCTGCAGACAGAAAGCATCAACACCGCTAGAGGGCTCATTAGAAACAGCCCAGTCTTCAGGTGGTTTGAATGCTCGCCACTGGGAGCTCTCTCTCTCCATTAGGGGCGCTGTCTTACTGATAAAAGGACCACTTGTCTCCCCCAAGTACGCTTCAACTATCAACATTGCTGTCTAATTCAAGGGACACAGAAGAATGCAAGACACAATTAATTCTAGTTTCATTCTGTTTCTAAAACTAAAGCTGTTTAAATAAATAAATAAATAAATAAATAAATACATAAATACATAAATACATAAATAAAGGGGAAGCTTTTCTATCTGAGGAGTGGAGGCGAAGCCGTAAAACCACGTACGGAGGATGGCAGTTAGGGTAAGAAGTACTGAGCCCTGTCTGTGCTCCTTGATCTTGTTACTACTTATAGAGAGGTCTCTTCCTGGGAGCAAAAGGGGTTGGTGAGAAAAGCACAAATGACCTCATCCCAAAAAAGGGTAGAGCAAGGCTCTACCCCTAAAAGCTCCGCAATCATCCCAAACAGCGTCACCTGCTGGGGACCAGGTGTTCAAACATAGGAGCCTCTGGACGGACATCCACATTCAAACCACAACAAGCACCTTTCTCTCTCTACCTGCCCTGTGCTGCAGCCCGCAGGGAAGAGGCTTTGTAATTGCCACGAGTACTTTGCAGAGTACTAGCCGAAGGAGTCAAAAGTTCCCAGAACGCCTTGTATTCCATTTGCTCAGAAAATTCCTGGAGACACTAGATCCCCAGCTAATCACTGCATTATGGTCTTATTTCAGGGAGAGTGACTGGGGTGGGACTACCCCTCACGGTGAATCTGACATAGACGGGCAACATGCTCAACCCTGGAAGAGCTTGGCGTTAACTTTCCCAGTGTAGGTCTCTGATCCGACCCCTTGTATTGGGTTGATTAACAACTGCTGGCTGCTTCTTTGGCTCTGTATCTACATGATAGGCAAAAACCACATCTAAGTACCTCAGAATCTGTGATAGGAGTCTCTCGGGAGCCCCATATCCCAAGAATTAAGGTGGGAAAAGGCTGGGAGGTGAATTTGGAAGAAGTGGTTTGGGGGTGCTCAGGAAGTAAAAGTAGAGAGTGAAGACACCCGTCACGTGATGTCATTTTAGACAATAAATTAGGATTCCTTTTTTGAGTTGCATACATAGAATTCTCCTTCATGACCTCCCTGAGAACCTTGTAAACAAATTATTTTTATTCATTTTTGGCTGTTGCGCTGATGTTTTTCATGACACCAGAGGCAGAAGAGCTAAGAATAACCCAGATTTACTCTTAAGGGATTAAAAAGGAAAAATCTCCAGGGTGGCCTTTCTCATGGGCTCTTCTGCCTTGGAGTCTCTGAATAATTTTTGGAACACATTTGGCAAGGCCTTTCAGGAGGAGAGAATTTTAAGCAATTCTGCAAAAGATTCTTTTAGAAATGGAAAATCTGTGAGAGTACAAAGTTCTGCAACTATCTCCATGACCCCACATGACCTCCTTGGACACTGGACTAGTCCCTGTTGACTGTGGAAATTTCCATGGCAAACCCTTGTCTAGAAAAACACCACTGTACTCTGAGGAATGCTTAGGGGTACAACGTTATCCCAAGGAAAACTTATCTGACCCTTTTTAAAGTTGTGCATGTGAAAGGCTTCTTAGCGTGTGGTTTGGTACCAGAGTCCAAATATAACTAAGATGAATCCTTGGCTATTTGCACTGAGGAGTAGTTACTCAAGAATTGCTAAATTAATTGGTTTTGTTTCGGTGAAATTAGTTACAGAGAAGTTATTCTTGAAGGTTTTATTTACTATTTTAATTTCTTTAATTGTGTATCTGTGCCTGTATGAGTGTATGCACGCTTGTGTGTATAGGAGCATATGCCTGGGGATATTAAAGTCCATAAGATATTTGGGGGCTCTCCTTTGTCACTCTCTGCCTATTCCTTTGAGGCAGAGTCTCTCCCTGAACCTGAGGCTCATACTTTCTCAGCTAGTCTGGAAGCTAGACTATTCAAGAAGTTTTCCTGTCTGTGCTACCACTCAGGGCTAGTGTTACAGGCATTTGCAGGAATATCCCCCCTGCTGCAGGGGCCCTGGGATCCAAAAAACTGGTCCTCATGATTGTGGAGCATGATCAAGAGCAGCAGCTGATCCATCTCTCTAGACCCCAAACACGCAGGTTTTATTTTACTAATTGTCATTATTGTGGTGGTGGTCATTGTGGTGTGTGCGTGGTATGTAAGAAAGACTTTATGGGGAAGCTGCATAATAGATCTGAAGCAACTTGGTGAGTTTTGACAACTGTGCGTAAGCATATGAACAACATTGAGTTCTTTTTGCTGTCTCCTTCAAGTTGACCCTGCCTACCACAAGAAGCTACTGGCCTAATTTCTCTTTGTATAAGCTCTCTCTCTC
>NW_022196913.1:8652450-8684938 GCF_008632895.1 Mastomys coucha
CTCTCTCTCTCTCTCTCTCTCTCTCTCTCTCTCTCTTTCTCTGAGTTTCATGTAAGCATGACTACCTTCTTTAGTTAATTTTTTTGAGATTTCTCTATGTTGTGTGGCAGGAATTTATTCTTTTGAATGCTTAGGTGCTTTTTAAAATTTATACTGTATTCTCACAATGATAGGTACATATGTCACTGGGTTAGTTTTGTTGTTTTATCCACATGTACGAATGGGTTGCATTGTGACATTTCCATAAATGCATATAATGCATTTTGATCACATTCATATACACACACATCACCCTCTGTGCGCCCATGCCCACTGATCCCCTGCCTCTCCCTAACTAGTTGTTCTTACATGTTCATGCCTTTGTGGTGAACCAATGAGTTTAGTTAGAGACACTTACCGGAATACGGGTGCAGGGTCACTTCCAGGTACATAAGCAATGCACCAGTGCCCATGTGGTCTGATTTTCCTGAGAGAAATGTCTCTTCCTCTCTCAGCAACCATCAATTGCCTATATGGTCAGTGATGGGGCTCACTCATGATATCCTCCTGCCCAGCAACAGTTAACCATCTGCAAATCATCAGGTAGGTGTGGAACTCTCTCTTTGTTAGGGTTTTCCTGCTGTGAACAGACACCACGATCAAGGCAACTCTTAGAAGGACAACATTTAATTGGGGCTGGCTTACAGGTTCAGAGGTTCAGTCCATTATTGTCAAGGCAGGAACACGGCAGCATCCAGGCAGGCATAGTACAGAAGGAGCTGAGAGTTCGACATCTTCATCTGAAGACTGCTAGCAGAGTACTGGCTTCCAGGCAGCTAAGATGAGGGTCTTAAACACCCACGGTAACACATTTACTCCAACGAGGCCACACCTCCTAGTAGTGCCACTCCTTGGGCCAAGCATATACAAACCATCACAAACTCCATGAGCCCTTCCTCTCTGTATGATAAGATGTTGACAAGCACAGTACAGCAGCCGCTAGGAGTTCAAAGGTGTGACAACCCAGTCATTCTCAGCAAACAGTGCTCTACAGCAACTGCCTCCTTGCTTTGTTTCCTTCCACTTCTCTGCAATGTTCTCAAGCCTTGGAGGGAGTGATCTAGATGTCACACTTAGGGGCCGAGCATTCAAAAGCCTTCTGCTCTCCGTACATAGATCATTTATACATCTGTGCAGCTGCTGATGGGAGCATTTCTAATACAAAGATGTCTAAGGAACTGTCTTAGTTAGGGTCACTATTGCTGTGATGAAATGCCAAGGCCAAAAGCAACCTGGGGAAAAGGGTGTTTATTTGGCTTACACCTCTACTTCATCACTGAAAGAAATCAGGGCAGGAGCTCAAACAGGGCAGAATCCTGAAGACAGGAGCTGATCCAGAGTCCATGGGGGAGTACTGCTCACTGGCTTGCTCCTCAAGGGTTGCTCAGCCTGCTTTCATAGAGCACCCAGACCATCAGCCCAGGGTGGCCCCACCCACAGTGGACAGGGGCCCTCTCCTATCAGTCACCAGTTAAGAAACCACACTACTGGCCTACATCTTATGGAGGCATTTTCTCAGTTGGGGTTCCCTTGTCTCAAATGACTTTCCTGTGTCCAGTTGACATAAAACCCAGCCAGGACAGGAACTGCAGTGTGAGCCTCTGAGGAGGTGGAGTACACACCAACCCTTTAAATAGAAGAAGTGTGTGAGCAAGCTACTGCACAATCAAACTCATGTCTCACCAACACTCTTCTTGCCTTTGCAGAGCTGTGTCTGGATGACCCACCGGAGGTCCCCAATGCCACATTCAAAGCCCTCTCCTACAAGAATGGCACCATCCTAAACTGTGAATGCAAGAGAGGTTTCCGAAGACTAAATGAGCTGGTCTATATGCTCTGCTTAGGAAACTCCTGGAGCAACAACTGCCAGTGCACCAGCAACTGTAAGTGTCCCTTTTGTAACCTAAATGTGAAAGGAACTAGGGATAAAAGGAGACAGACCCCAGCTCCCATTAAGTTAGACCAACAGGTAAAAAATGGTGGATGAATCTATGAATAACAGATTTTAAAGTAATATTCACTTGTCTAATTTTACTTAATGACATCTACTTGGTCTAAGAACTAGGCTTGCTGAGTTCTTGACTAAGCCTGAGTCAATCTGATAGATGCACGACTTTGCTGTTGACTTCTCCTGTTCCTTGAGTTCAGACTGCCCCTTCACACAGCCTGTATCTGGACTCAGTTCCTTCTCCATTCTGGGTTGTGCATGTATATTTTTTCATTGCATATATCCATTATACATAGTACTATGTTACATGAGAATATTATCATGCAGGTATACACTGTAGAATGATCATTTTCTGCCCCCACCTGAAATCCCCCACTCTCTCCTCTATTCTCCCTCCCCTCCATTACTAACTTTTGGATTCCTTAGACAGTTTTCTTGTACTTTCAAGTTATATAGACATACTTATATTTAGTTACATATCGAAAGTCTAGGAACCACAAATGAAAGAAAACATATTTCTCTTTCTGAAGCTGGCTTAATTTGCTTGATATTATTATCTCTAGGTGCATTCATTTTCCTCTTTATGGCTGAAGAAAATCTCATCCTACCTGAGCTGAGGGTGGTGACACATGCCTTTAAACCCGGCACTCAGCAGGCAGAGCCAGCCTGGTCTATATAGTGAGCTCCAGGCCAGACTCGTGTGTGTGTGTGTGTGTGTGTGTGTGTGTGTGTGTGTGTTTATTTATTTATGTATACATATATTTAAGAAAAAATCCATATATGCCACATTTGCTTTAATCAGTCCTCTGCTGTTAGACATCTAGGTGGCTCCCATAACTGATCTGTTGTTCAAGTCACGTTTATTTTTTTAATCATGAGGATGGAGTGGGTCAGTGAGCCAAACCATGGGTGGAGGGCAGAGTTTAAAGATGACAGCTCTATTGAAGTGCCTGGCTTCCTCATCTTCCAACCATCTCCCTTTATCCAAAGCTGGATTTCCATTGTCCCCTCACTGAGGTGCTTGCCTGCAACCTCTCTGCCAGTTCTTCACAAGGGCAGGAGTTTTCTGACCCTTGCCTTAAAAGCACATTTCTCCAACTTGAACTTTGAACCATGAGAGGGAAGTGGAGAAGTTAAATAAACATTGTAGAGTTAGATTACTCCTACCTGCATGTACCACACTGGCAGCACTGGTGACAAGGAAACTTACGTTTAATCTACATGCGCACAAGGATTTTCTAGGTGGAGAATCTTGCATTTCTTCTAGGAATGTGTTGCATCCAATGCATATGAGTATGGAGAGGTCAGCGCTAGGCTAGGAGTCTGATGCAAGGTGACCTACTGAGCCCTGCCTGGGAGTATGGAGAGGTCAACGCTAGGCTAGGAGTACTGATCCAAGGTGCCCTACTGAGCCCTGCCTGGCTGGGGTGCCTGGGCACAGGTGACATGCTGCTGGGTGGGGGGAGGCAGAAGGAACTCCTGAAGGGCAAATGGCAGTCGGATGGATGCTATATTTCCCAGTCTCCTGTGTATACCTGGGTGCCACAGGTGGATCACTGTGAGTCAGGAACAGGGGTCCCCCAGTCCACACTTCCCCTTAGGGTGCTCATGTGCCAGGCAGGAAGGGAAAGGCAGAGCCCAAGCCAGGTGAAACCCAGTTTGATTCAGAGTGAGTGTTGGGAGCATGGAGTGGGTAGAAGAGAGGATGCCTTCTTTAGGAGACTCAGGGGTGGCTCTTTAAGACCAGGGAGATGGTCTTTGCCTGTTCATACTGTTTTATTTGATGGTGGGTGTGAATACATACACTTTATTCAGGGTGAACCAGGGATTAAATACCTTTTGCAGGAAAGAATGCCCAGGAAGAGCAGCTCATTGGCTGATGGCTAAGGGATACCTAGATACCTCATTAGCAAGGAGAAGAATTCCAGGTGTTTATGCTATGTGACCCAGTGCCCATGGTTCTCAGTGGAGTGTCATGGTTATGTGTTCCAGAGCAGGTAGAGGCAGGCAGAGAATGGCTCCACTCCTGCCATTCTCAATTCTGAGATTCAAGAATTCTAAGAATTCTAAGCTCATTCAAGCTTGTCATTTCTCACGCCTGTCTGGTAACAAGGCCCCACATGACCTACACAAGGGAGGTCTTTTGTTTATCTTTGCACCCCCAGCACAGATATGTCCCCAGGCACCAGAGAGATGTCCCAGGGTGAATGACCACACAGACTGCTCTTTCTATTCTGAGCATTTGAGAACTTATTTGCCTCATTTTTCCCATATTCTCTAGCTCATGACAACTCAAGAGAGCAAGTTACACCTCAACCTGAAGACCAGAAAAAACAACAAACCACAGACATGCAGAAATCAACACAGTCTGTGCACCAAGAGAACCTTACAGGTAAGATGTGCGTCTCAACAAGCATTCTCTAGCTGGCTCCTGGGAACTGGGAGATCAGTCCTGTTCTGCACAGGCAGGTGCAGTTCATTCTCCTCCTCTCAGAACTCCATGGACAACATTGCCGACTGTTGGCAGACTCACTGCTTAGTATTTCAAGCCACTCTTTCTGATAGTAACGTAAGCTATGGTTTGGGAGCATAAGAATTCAACGCCTACAGTCTCAACTCAACTCAAAACCACGTGTCGGGAATATCTGCAATCTAGCCCCTGCCCTTACAAATTGCTCCTATTTTCTCTTAAGCACAAACCAATGAATTTTGAACAAAACCATTGATAACAATTTGCCTTTTATAGTACAGAATTGTAAAATGATAACCCCAGACACTTATTCACTTCTTAATGAGGTGTGGATGAGTGGGCTCTGTGGCTGCCCACACTTTCCCAGATGGAATGATAATACTTAAATTAAGCCACAATGTCAAGAAGAAAGAGAGGCTGCTAGTGTTAGACCTGAGACTTGCAGGGGCCAGTGAGCCTTAAGAAGACCCCAATCATCCTATGATAAAGTTATAACTTTACAAAGGACTTTATTACATGGTATATAATCCCATTTGAACCCACAACTGAGTGAATCAGGGAACAGGAAGAAGTTCCTTGATTTCCAAAGAAACTAAGACACAGAGCCTTGAAGCAGCTCAGTTACAGTCACATCACAGAGGGAAAGCAAGACCTCAAGCCCCTCTTTCTTCTGAGGGCATATTTTTAGCTACTTAGAAACTACTCACCGCATCCAATATTGGGGTTAGGGGATAAAGTCCAATCTAGAAGCATTATTGCAATGTGATGTATCTGTGTGTCCCCTTTCTCTCCCAGCTCCTTCCTGGAACAGTGTTTCTCATATACATTTAATATTTTCTCTTCTCTCCTGGTAACTGGTGCCAATCTCTGCAGTTACTGAAAGGTCTCTGTTAGTAGGGTGTCAGTATTTGTTTGTTCTTACTCAAGAGACAGTCAGATGAACTGGGCATAGTTGTACATGTCTGTAATCCTAGCATTTGGGGAGCAGACACAGGAGGATGAGAAGATCAAAGCTGGCCTGGACTGTATGATACCTTCCTCATCCACAAATAATGAGAGGGGGAGCGGGAGGGAGAAAGAGAGAAAACAAAAAAAGAGAGAGAGAGAGAGAAAACAAGTTGTTTCTAGCTGAGGGATGTTTCATAAATTGTCGTAGTTTGGGGTTTACAGAAAAAAAAATCAAGTTTAAACAGGTTCAGTCAACTATAATGTTTCTTGATCTTAAAATAATTTATTCTGAGACTAAAACTCAGTCCCAGTGCTGTTACACAAAGTGCAATGTAACAGAAAATGGCTCAGGTCAGAGACACCCAGCTTCCTGTGGGGGCAGACACCTTGTATGTGGTTCTTTGGGGGATTGTTTTGGGTACTCAGGTGTTTTGAAAATCTGGAAGTTTCTAAACCTACGAGTAATTTATGATCCATAGTTCGGCAGCATGTGTAGTTCTGTCTGATTAGATGGAAGGAGGCCATTGACAGGGATTCCAAGATTAATTCAGAATAGGCCATGATCTCTGGGGCCAAAGTTCAGCCAAGCCTGGGTTCATTCCAGTGAGTGAGAAGTTGATAAGTATAGGGGATCTTTAGAAGGCCTGACAGGGTCAATGTGGGTCACCCTTCAGCTGTGGTCTAATCAAAGATCCCGATCCATTTCTCTGAGATTCTCTCAGTGTCTCCCTCCCCTAGGCATTAGCTTTGTCCCAAGTCCCAGGCTGAATACTAACTGCCAATCACTCAGATCCATTCCTCCTCACATACTCAGTGACTGTACAGAGAGGTCTGTTCATCCGCTCCACCCTGCTGCTGTGTCTCAGGATCCTGGGTCAAATGAAAAGCACATCCCCACTAGGCTCTCTGCAAGCATCCTCTCTTCACCTGCCACCCCCACTGCCCGTCCACCTTCCTCTATCTTTCTCACCTAATCAACTATCTGACCCTTTCAGGAGTGACCACCATGTGACTTTTCTTGAGGAGACCTGAACAAACATCTGGTCACTAGATAGAGCAATGACCTCAAACTGAAGAAACGATTCCACCCAAGTATCACGTAATGAACCAATGAGTTCGCTGGGCCTACTCTTGGGAGCAAGGATAGTTCATTCAGCTGAATTATCAGAAACCCTACCCCAGCATGGATGAAACCCTTTAAAAGCTGCATTGCTGGAGCTCCCAGCAGGACTAGTGGACAGATCCAACAGTTTGGGTCTCCTTTCTCTCAGTCATTGTAACTGCTCATGTAACAGTAAGAGAAGAGGGGGGCCGTGAGTTGCAGGAGTATCCTGACATCTGTGGGGTTTGTTTATTTTTTCTGAGTGTTTAAGGAGCCTCCCTCTAAGAGGGAATATTCCAACTCAGGAAATAGCTGCATAACCCTGGCTTCCGTGCCTTCCTACAATACCTACATTGCTGACAGCTGGACTCTATCAACACATGTAGGTTCGGTGAAAGCAAAACAAGGAGATAAGAACCGACGTCTAGTTTTAGCCACCAGAGTTGCTCTGGGTGCAAGAAGTAACCTAGAGGCACTCGCTGTGCCTTCCCAAACTTGCCTTCAGAATTCTTTTCCTCATCCAGGTCACTGCAGGGAACCCCCTCCATGGGAACATGAAGATTCCGAGAGAATCTATCATTTTGTGGAAGGACAGAGAGTGCACTACAATTGTATTCAAGGATACAAGGCTCTACAGAGAGGTCCTGCTACCAGCATCTGCAAGATGATCTGTGGGAAGACGAGCTGGACTCAGCCCCGGCTCACATGTGTAGATGAAAGAGAACACCATCAATTTCTGGGTAAGTTGTTCCTTTCTTGTGTCCTTCCCATTCTTTCCTCATCTGGACCAAGGTGAGACTCCACACTGCCACAGGATCCTGGGAAAGCCACTTGACCTTCTAGGTCTCACCTTTTAAAACACAGAACGCATGAAATGCTGAGGTTCCCTTAACTCTATATAGAGATGGTTAAAGGCAGGGAAATGAGGATCTCTCCAGTGGTCAGAACCATACAGGATGCTGTCTCTTGGATAGAGTGCTATCCTGTGTCTATCCAAGCCTGAGCTTCCAACAATACCAAGATCCCATTGTTGAACAATCCCATTGTTCAGCATCACCCATGTCTCTTCTTTGTACTTATATGGCATTTGTACTGTGTTCCATTGTCATTATAGTCCTTTGCAAAGGTCCCCTTGATCTTCAATAAAAAGTACAAGTGTGTGGGAAATGATTTGCTTTAGGATGTGTTTTCACATGCCCAGCCCTGCTCACGTGCAACCTGCCTGAGCTGAGGTCTTCAGCCATCCTTGTTTGAAACCTTACTACTTCCATAATCAAAAGACATCCATATTGTCTCATGAGTTTCCCTGGTTCCTTTGACTATTGCCACCTGTCACATTTCATGACTTCCTCCGTGGTTCCCTCGGGATGCTGTTTGTTTCTCATAACTTGCCTCCAGTGAGCAGCCCCCATGGCCAGGGCATGCCAATGAATGTCCTTGAAAGAGGTGGACTGGCAAGACCCTGGATGTCTGAGTTAGGGTTAGGGAGGAGGAAGTTTATTTGGCTTACGTTTCCACATCATTATTTATGATGGAAGGAAGTCAGGAAACAGGGCAGGAACCTGAAGGCAGAAATCGACACCAGGGGCCATTAGAGGAGTGCTGCTTATTGGCTTGCTCCTCATGGTTTACTCAGCCTTGCTTTCTTATAGAACCCAGGACCACCAGTCCAGAGGTGGCCCCACCCACAGTGGGCTGGGCCCTCCCACATCAATTACTTATTAAGAAAACCCCCTACAGGCTCAGTGTTATGGTAGCATTCTCAATCGAAGTTCCCTCTTCTTCAATGACTGGTCACAAAAGAACTGTCAAAGCTCAATTTGTCTCCATTTGGTGGTAGTGGTGGTTGTGGTGTGTGTGTGTGTGTGTGTGTGTGTGTGTGTGTGTGTGTGTGTGTGTGTGTGTTATTATGACCCATTTCCAAGTCAGGGGTGGAATCCAGGGCTGAGTACAAAGCCTGGCGAGTAAGACTTGTCCACAGTTCTGTAAATAGCCACTGTCAGGGTTAGAATTCCCCTTTACATGCTTTTCTATGGCACCTTAACTGCTTTTAGTGTCCCAGAGAACTGTGCCTCCAAAAAGCTGCCGATGTCTTAGCAGGTGTATCTAGGGCCAGGAGCCCCAGATGGTGGGTGGAGGAAGGCATTAGATCTCATGTCATCATCTTTGACTCCAAATACATTGCTTGCTTTCTTCTGCAGCTAGTGAAGAACCTCAAGGAAGCACAGATTCTTTTCTTGAGAGTGAGACTTCCTGTCCCATCACCACCACAGGTATGAAGAAAAGATCCGAGAACAGACATTTGGCCATCAGGCAAGGCTCTGCAAGCCTCTCAAGTGATGAGTATGAAGAGGAGAGGAAGCCAGCCCTAGCTGCTTCCTTCTTCTTCAGTGCAAGAATATGGCCATAGCAACATAATCAACCCAAGGCAGGCTGGGAAGATGGCTCAGCTGATAAAGAGCTTGTCATGCAAAGCACAAGGACCTGAGTTGGACCCCCAGAAATCACACTTAAGTTTTAAAAATGCTATGTAAGGCAGTGAGTACCTATAATCCTAGCACTGAGGAGGCAGAGACATGGTGATCTCGGCAGCTTGCTAGCCATCAGCTAGTGTAGCTGAACCAGTGAGCTTAAGGTTCTGTAAGAGATCTCAAAAAAATAAGGTAACCAATTAAGAAAGACATCAGATGTTGACCTCTGGCCTCCAAAGGCACATGGGCATGGGCACCTGCTCACATGCACATACATGCACACACATACGAATGTGTACACCCTCTCCACACACAAACAATCTAAGGGAGGAGAAACCACAGGACAGAGATTGAGGTCTCCAGATATACTTTGCTCACCTGGCCCCTCACATCCCTTCCCTCAACCTGAATGACTAACCTATTGAGAAGCCCCTTTTCTCCTAGCCTCGTGCACTCCTATGCTGGCCATAAAATAAGTATTCCCTCATTTCTCTTTTCCACAGACTTCCCACAACTCACAGAAATAACTACAACTACGGAGACATTTGTGCTCACGATGGAGTATCAGGTAGCAGGTGGGCCAGCTCATTTCATTTACAGACAAATGGTGCAGCATGCCAAGATGTGGGTAATATGGCTGGTTGAAATGACCCCTTCTTTCACTAATGTTTGTAAGGGTAAAGGATGACTTTAATTGCTATCATTGCTCAAAATCCCATGGATCAGCTGTAGTACGTTGGGAGTTGTATCAGCTACCTTTTCTGTTTCTGTGACCAAAAGCCTGACAAAACAAACCGAAGGATCCAGTCTATCACAATAAGCAGCCCGTGGCAGGAGGAGACTGAGCAGCTGTCACAGTATATCTGTGGTTACGAAACAGAGAAAAGCTAGCCACTGTGGTGCAAGCCTTTAATCCCAGCACTTGGAAGGCAGAGGCCAGCCTGGTCTGCATAGTGAATTTCAGGATAGCCAGAATAACATAGTGAAACCCTGTTTCAAAATAAAATAAAATAAAATAAAAAAGTTTTAAAAGAGAAAGGTAAGTGCTTGTTCCCAGCTTACTCTCCTTTTTATGGAACCCATGGAATGGGACCCCACATTTAGAGCAGGTTTCCCAACCTCTCTCTATTTAACCTAATCTGGACAACCTCTCAAGGACATGCCTAGAATTTTATCTCTAATGTGACTCTAGAACCTGCCAATCAACATAAACCAAGAGCATCATCAGAGTTAAACCTTAAATCACCCAAAACCAGTTTCTCCCACATACATTTTCAAGAACAGTGCCTCCCAAACTTTAGCGAGAGACAAAGCAAGGACCCAGGGAGAGAAAATGTATTTATTGTCCACAAGCACCTCAATTATTCCTGGGAGGAGGCAAAAACAGGCCTCAGAGCTACACCTTCCTGGACCACTGAATAAAGGGCAGGTTCTGGAAGCTTCCCACATCAGCACTTGGGCAGTGTGAGCACTTCCAGGAGATATCAGTGTGATAAGATTTCTTATCTTGTTTCAACATTTCCTTCATGAAAGATGCTGCTAATGAGGGCTGACCTCTTTCTGAAGCTGTTCATTCCATGCCCCCTCTGCTCTTTGAAGGCTCCTTGAACCAGGAGGTCCCAGCTCACCTAGGGAATTTTCTCACCTGATCTATGGACTCAACCCCCATCCATGCCTCCCCAAAGCATGAGCCCAACCCGAACTCCCTCTCTTTCTCTTGACAGTAGCCAGCTGCCTCTTCCTGTTCATCAGTATCCTCCTCCTGAGTGGGCTCACCTGGAAACATAGATGGTAAGTCCAACACTGGAAGGACCTAGCACCCCAGTGTCTGGCCCCTGACCTGGCAGCATGGACATTGCCTAGAACTTGACCTAAGCCAACAGACTGGGAAGATAGCTCCCATGCAAGCATGAGACATATGTTCAATCCCTAAAAGCTTTGTCTTTTTTTTTTTTATATATATAAATGTGATGGCATTTCCCTATAATCGTATAATTCCAGAGCTGAGGAAGCAGGCAGAGGTGGATCTCTCATACTCTCTAGCCAGCCAGCCTAGAGAAATTGGTGAACTCCGGGTTCATCAGGAGACCCAATTTCAAAAGTAACATGAATAGTATCCTAAGAAACAATACTCTAGGTTGACCTCTAGCCTCCACATACATTTAGCCCCTGACACATGTACTTTTACTGAACATGTATGCCCAATACCGAGTGGGTTACATTAGCAAACATCACCCCTGCTTGCAGAGATCTGTGCTGTTTAGAGATTAGGAAAACCTAGGTCACCCAAATATGCAGATAGCAAGAGGAGTAATCCTATTTACATATTGCAACCTTGCCATCTACCCACCAGGGATTTACCAAGGTTGCTGGAACAGACCATGCCACCCCACCCTCCTTCCAACTCTGCCAATCCTCTGCTAGAAACCAGTATGGGTAGCAAGGGATGGAGAGAGGAGATGGAGACTGTGGCTAGACCGGACTTGATGATATGGATGAAGGTTGCTGGATACTCACAGGGCTTTAAAAACAGTTCTTAGCATTTAGCATTAATTACAGGGGTAAGCTCCTAGATAGCAAGAGTAGGGTGAGGCTCTGAATTCTGTGTCTGCATCTCTAGCTGTACCTGTGTGTTTACCTGTCTTGGAGTTCCCTTGGTTTTTAGGCCCTAGGTATCTTGACCAATGATATCTACCACAGCTCATATGTCTTCTTAAGGATAAACAATTTTTCAAGCCACAATTAAGTAAAGAGTTTTGTGTGAGACAGAAACCAGAAATCAAAAATCTAGGTGAGCACACACACACATACACACACACACACACACACACACACACACACATACACACACACACACACAAACATACACACACACACATACACGGTGGGGGTTGGGGGAGGACTGTGTATGGTGGTACATTCAATTGATTTTAGCACAGAAGAACTGAGACAGGAAGATCATGAGTTTGAGTTTGAAAGCAGTCGGGCTGTATAGAAAATCTCATGCCAGTCTCAGCTACATAGAGAGACCTGTCCCAAAATAAATGAATAAACAACACGCCAAGGGACGTAGCTCAGTTGGTGGATCTTGGGCTTGATCTCAGCACTATAAGAAGCCAGGTATAGCAGCATACACCTCTAACCCCAGCACTAGAAGAAACCAGGTATAGCAGCATACACCTCTAACCCCAGCACTCAGGGAGGAAGAAACAGGGAAATCCAGGTATAGCAGCATACACCTCTAACCCCAGCACTCGAAGAAGCCAGGTATAGCAGCATACACCTCTAACCCCAGCACTCAGGGAGGAAGAAACAGGGAAATCCAAAATTCAAGGTCATCCTGGGCTACAGGAGATCTTATATCAAAAACCTAAACACATTATTTTTTAAAGATTTGTTTATTTATTTTATGTATATGAGTACACTGTAGCTATCTTCAGATACACCAGAAAAGGGAGTTGGATCCCATTACAGATGGTTGTGAGCCACCTTGTGGTTGCTACGAATTGAACTCAGGACCTCTGGAAGAGCAGTCAGCGCTCTTAACTGCTGAGCCATCTCTCTAGCCCCAACACATTATTTAAAAAAAAAAAGAATTAAGAGCTATAAAACCATCTTGAGAAAAGCCAAATACATCCTCGTTAGAGTTGACTGTCTGAGATGTTCTATCCCTATCTTCATTTCATTTCCTGTGGCTGAGATAAAATACCCCAACCAAAGCGACTTAAGAGCGAAGGGGCTTAGCCGGGCAGTGGTGGCGCACGCCTTTAATCCCAGCACTTGGGAGGCAGAGGCAGGCAGATTTCTGAGTTTGAGGCCAGCCAGTGAGTTCCAGGACAACCAAGGCTATACAGAGAAACCCTGTCTCTAAAAACCAAACAAAAAAAAAAAAAAAAGATTTATTTTAAGAGAGAAGGGGCCGATATGACTTACAGATCTAGGATGCAGTTCATCCTCAGGAGGCAACTAAGGTGGCCGGAACCTGAAGCAGTTACTCATATCACACCCCCCATCAAAAGCAGGGAGCAATGGATTAGCAGGCATACTTATGCCAGCTCACCTCTTTTTTTCTATATAGTCTAGGATCCAAACTCATTTAGACTGAGTCTTCCCACATCAGTTGCAGTAATAGAAGCAATCCCCTGCAGACATGCTCATGGACAACATAATCTAGGGAATCCGCCATTGAGATTGCCTTCCAGTAACTTTAGGTTGTGTTAAACTGGCAATTAAAACTAAATCATTACAGTGCCTGATGTCAAGGGTGTGCCCCTCCTGCCGAAGCAGGTTCTGGCCAGCCCTAATACTTCTAAATCTTTAATAACATAGCCATAGTGCAGGTGGGTGGGAATCCAGTTTCTTCCATTTTTATGTTGTTCATCTGGCCTACTCCTCATTTTCCATAAGTGGAGCAAGAAGCAGAAGTCATTGAGAGCTACATGAGGACATCCCGATAGTTGCTGCACTAGAAATTACTCATAACCCAACAGTCTACCCATTTCCTTAAAGTGTTCTTTTGGAGTCTGGGAGATGAAACATGATGTAATATGCCTGACAGTCTAGGCCCTCAGTACTTGTGAGACCTTCTTCCTGCTCTGGGGTGGACCTTTTCTTCCTTTCTTTTCTTTCTTTCTTTCTTTCTTTTTTTTTTTGGTTTTCCAAGACAGGGTTTCTCTGTGTAGCCCTGGCTGTCCTGGAACTCACTCTGTAGACCAGGCTGGCCTCGAACTCAGAAATCCACCTGCCTCTGCCTCCCAAGTACTGGGATTATAGACGTGTACTACCGCCTGGCAGACCTTTTCGTTTAATATTTTGAAGACGCCACACTCAGAACCAGAGGACAGGGCTCTTCATGAGCAATGATAGCTTAGAGTTTACAATGTGAAGTAGGGAACTGTCTAGGACTGTGTGGTTCCCCCTAGACCTCCCAGTATCAGGGTCATTAGGGAGATTGAAATATAATCTCAGTACAACCCCTTTTAGTCAAAGAATTTGCCCAATAAAACAAAACAAAACGCTTCTGAAATGCCAGCCCCAAGGAGTCCAATATAACAAGACCCTGTTGCAGATGCATAGGTACCTGTGCTCACACTTGTACACACTCCCATATGGACACATAATTAAAAATAAGATATATAGATACATAGATATATTTGAAAACAAAAAGTCTACTTTCTAGAAGCTGATTTCATCTAATGCTACCCTCTTGTGGCCAATTGCAAATCCTGCCTCTGAATTCTGAAAATTTTGCTCTTCGCCAGAGGTGCTTTGGTTATTTTGGACCATGTACTAGGAGCTAGGAGTGTGCACTGGCTGGCTCACACCAGAGGTGCTTTGGTTATTTCGGACCATGCACTGGCTGACTCACACCAGAGGTGCTTTGGTTATTTCGGACCACGTTCTAGGAGCTAGGAGTGTGCACTGGCTGGCTCACACTAGTTACGTTTTCAGGAATTTTGTGTTTTGTTTTAAATTTTCGTCCTGGGAATTAAATCCAAGGCCTTGAGCATGCTAGACACGTGTTCTGCTCAGCTATGACCCAGCCCTTTGAACTGTTTTGTTAATACTTTTCTCTCTTTTTCTGTTTCTTAATGTTGATTTTTTTTGCATGGGATTGGAACACTTGCATGCCTCTGGAGGTCAGAGGACCTTTTGAGAGTTGGTTCTCTCCTTCAGTCACCGGGCTTGGTACCAAACTCCTTACCCTCTGAGACATATTTCTCCCCCTGTTGGATTGTTAGGTTTTATGTGTTTGATTTGGTTTAGAGCAGTGGCCCTCAACCTTCCTAATGCTGTGACCCTTTGATACAGTCCCATTGTTTCCATTGCTACTTCATGCCTGTAATTCTGCTACTGTTATGAATTGTAAGGTAAATAGCTGTGTTTTCCAACAGTGTTAGGTGACCTCTGTGAAACGGTCTTTCCATCCTTCCTCTGCCCAAAGGGATTCCCATCCACAGGTTGGTGCTGCTTTAGGTCTTTTTGAGACAGAGTTTCACTTTGTAGCTGAGGGTGCCCCTCTCTTCACCGTGTAGCCGAGGATCTCCTAGTCTTCACCATGTAGCCCAGGGTGCCCTTGTTTTCACTGGGTAGCCCGGGCATCTTTGAACTGACCTATCACACAACATTGTAAGTGTTGGGGCTACAATGGTATAGCTGAACCCTAGGTGTGGTGGGAGTATTTACACAATGGAGCTAGTCAGCCATCTTCATGCATCGGTTGTTAGATGTTCCCAGCCCACACTGCTTGGAGCTGTGGGCTGTGAAGTTCCAAGTGAACTGGGTTACTGTAGTTCTGTAAGTTTAATATACCACTAAAAATATGTTCCTGGTGTTAGAAAGATGGCTCAATCAGCAGAGCACTTGTCTCATGAGCATAAGACCTTGGCTCAAGCCAGAACCCACATAAAAATAAAACAACCAACAGCAGCAACAACAATAATACACACTGAGCGCTCTTGTGGGCTCAGTGGGCTCTTGTGATCACTGGAGGTCTGGAGAGGCAGAGACAAGCAGATCCCTGGCTCACATGGGACAACCAGCCTAGCCTTCTTAGAAAGTTCCAGGCCAATGAGCGATCCTGTCAAAAATATCAGTGCAGCTGGCTCCTGGGGAATGACACCCAAAGTTGTTCTCCAGCCTCCACTTGCAACACACACACACACACACACACACACACACACACACTCACACTCACACTCACACATACACACACCTTAGTTCCTTAGTTGTATCAACCGTATTCCAAGTTTTCACTACAAACGCACGTTCACTGAGTAGGCAATTAAAGTGCCATTGTTGCAGAACACCCACAGGCCAGCTCTAGCTAGCAGCAAGGAGTCTCAACTCACACTAATCACTCTGTATGTTTAATGGCTACTCCTACTCTAACTCAGCAGTTATTAGTCTACAGGACTAAATGAGGAAAAGTCCACAACTGCCAAGTGTTGGACATGGCACCATGGGCCGCAGATATGCACGACTCATCCTGGCTTGTGGGAACGAGTAGACTGGAAGAGAAAACAAAAAAACCTTGAAATACTTTTGTGGTGCTGAGGATATAGGTCAATAGTAGAATGTTTCCTCAGCCCTGGGTTCAATCCTTAGCATAGAAGAACAAAGAAGAAAGGGGGATATGGGGGGAAGCAGGGAGGAAGAGAGGGAGGGAAGGAGGGAGGGAGGGAGATTTGTTGAAAGTCTAAGATGGAGATATGTAAGCAGAAAGGACATTTAATCTACATGGGATCCAAAGATCTGACCTGACCTGCAGGCCAAGTTATGCGGGGGAGCGAGGAGGACCACAACCTGGAGTAAGAACGGGCGAGAGAGAAGACAGGACTCAAGGAAGCATTGCTTGTCAAGAGTCGTTTACTTAGTGGAGCAGAGCATATTTAAAGCAAAAATCTTGGAGGGGAGGGGGAAAGGAAGGAGGAAGATGGAAGGTTACAAAATCTTCTGGAGTTGAGCTCCCGGGGTGACAGGTGGGGAGGGGGTGGATTTCCATAAATGTTCTTTTCTCAGGGCCAAGCCGGATCCTTGTGATTGTCAGGCAGGATGTTAGTCGCAGGGTTCTCAATTAGCTGGGGCAGGATGTTTATCTCAGGGCTCTCTTGGTTCCCAACAAAGATCCACTAAGCTTACTGAGCTGATGGCCTCTGAAGTGTCAGATAAAACGAGGCAAGAAATAGCTCCTGGAAAGAGGAAGCTGCGGTGCCTATGGAACTGTGAAACTGTGTGGTGATGCCTGGGAGAAGTTTGGGCTGTAGGATGTAAAATGAATAGGGACCATGGCCACAATGATACCACATTGCCCAGACAGACAGAAATTCTGTCATGGAAGATGAGGCCGCATTGAGGAGGTGGGACAACAGACAGACAGAAATACTGTCAAGGACAATGAGGCCACATTGAGGAGGTGGAACAAGAGGCTGATGATGGTAATGCCTCAGATCACCTCACCTTGGAGAGAAACAGTAATCCTGGGCTTCTAGGCGAGCTACATGCCGTATAGAGGCCAGGTTTACCATGGGCAATGTGTCGACAATATGATTACATTATGGTGGAATAAATCCACATCAAAGTTGATGAGTGTGCTTTTTGTGGGTCTGTGGATTTGACTGAGTGGAGCAAACAAACCAACGGGTACAGAAAAGAATTGAGAGAATTAGTATGATTGGTAAGCTGGATAAAAATAGGGAGTATGGAAGAGGGTTGAGTCAGAGAGGGACCCTGGGTTTCTCAGACAGGGAGCCTCTGTAATCACTAGATCCTACCGTGAAATGTAAATTGGGGGTCCCAAGCAATACACCTCTTAGATGTTAGCTACAAGCACAGCCCAGTAGGACATCTACTTGCTCAGACCCACTCAGCTCTATATCCAGCCTAGAGCTAGCTGCGTTGTGAGATGACCTTTGGGTTGTTTTTTTCCTTAACACACTGGGTTGAATTACCAATGCACAGAGCAGACACTGAATGGACAGCCAGTGTTGGTCCTCAGGAGGGATGCAGAAGCTTGAGGCTAGTTTTTGTCAGGTGGAAGGGTAACAAGATTCTGAGGTAGAATTCAAAGTTAGAATCTCAGCTGGGGTACAAGGGGACTGCTCAGTTCACATGGGTTTGGGTAAGGACCGTGTTGTCTTAGTATACCTTGGCATGCATGGCTGTGACGGAGTTAATCTTCTTCCAGGAGGAAGAGTAGAAGAACCATCTAGCAAGCTGGAGAAGTCAGAGCCCAAGGGAAGCTGATGGGAATCATGAAGGTCAAGCAAAATCTGAGAAGTCAAACATTCACTCAACAGGTGTTTCCTTTTGATCCCTTGGATTCTAGAAAGTTCTGAGGTACCAGGACATAACAGCACATCAGGAAACAACAACTCCATCACTAAACTGGACTTTGCTATTGAAGAATAGGATCTAACCATTTCAATACAGCAGTTCTAAAGCTTTAACAGGAGAGAGGGCCCAGCAGGGCTCTGAGTGTTTTGTTTTCATGTATATATATTGATGGGAGCTGGGTGGTGTGTTCACTTTTCATGTAACATATAATATAGAAAAAGTAGCTTTAGCTTGACTTCACTGTTACAACCCAGCTTGAAAAGCTCAAGTAAACCCAGCACTAATGTAAATACTCCCCCTCCTCCTCTTACTCCTTCTCTTCCTCCTCTTCTTCTTCCTCCTCCTCTTCCTCCTCCTCCTCCTCTTCCTCTTCTTCCTCCTTCTCTTCCTCCTCCTCCTTTTCCCCTTCCTCCTCCTCTGTCCCTACTCACCCACACTCATCCACTTTCCTTTTTCTTTCTGTTCTCATAAGCTCATCCTAGCTACATGCTTGGCTGGTTCCTTTCTCAACTTCAGTTTGCCTAACTGGTTCTTCTGATTTCATTACTTACTGACCAGCCTTTAAAACTCTGGGCTGGCAAAGATGACTCTGCTCTTAACTCAATCCCAGAAGGAAACCCCCTTTCCATTGAGGCTTCAGTTTTGACATTCTGAAGAACAGAAACTACTGTGGCAGAACAATTCTCAGATAACATCAAAACAAAGTGTAGAAGCTACAGGAACTGTGGAGCTTCAATATTCAGAAGCCTGTGTCTAGGGTCCATGCCTGGAGCAGAAGGCTAAAGGAAGTCCCAGGACATGGACTCAGGATCAGATGCTTTACCAGCTGATTTCTTTGGGACTGCTGTCAGCTCTCCATTTAGCTCTGCACTAATCTGATGCTTACAGGTGGACATGAAAGGCAGGTATGGACTTGGTACATATCATGAAAACACTGGGAAAAAGATGAGTACGTTCAAGTTTACAGAAGGGAGGAAGGAAGAAGGAAGCAGAGTGGTGATTATACAAAAGATTAACTATAGACTGGATACCCCAGGCATCCTCAGGTAATGCCTCCCTCAGTGCCCCAATCCAGATCACCAGGAAGCCTTGCGAAAGCAGACTGCAGAGTCAGCCTGTCTCTGGGCCAGTAAATGTAGAATTTGGATTTCTCACAAGTTCCTGGGTGGTGTCTCTATGCTGATCTCTAGACCACACTTGGTGAGGCACTGGGCTATTCCCTGTGTGCCCTCTTCTTCCATGGATACCAAAAGCAACTGGTTTTGATGCCCAGACTCTCGATCGCATTTTTGTTCAATCTCTTGCGTAAGATTTCCTCTCAGATGAGTTAAGTCAGATGTTCGTGTTTAACAGTTTTTTAGGGGATTTACAAGAAGTCTAAACTATCAGTTTTCATTTCTGAAAAGTCTGGAAAGTGTTATGAAAAGATTTCAAAGGTCAGACAGAGCCATTTTGAGTCTTTTATGTGACTAAGTATGAACCAGACTTCTCCTATCTATAGTCTCTCCTTTCCAAAATACACCTTTTGTGGGGGCATGGCAGGGAGGAAAGTTAAGTAAAACCTCAAGTTACTAATTTTAGAAAAGGAAAAAAAATGTTAAAATCTTACTAAACAGCGGTGGGTAGTGGGCCATACCTGTAAGCCCAGCACTCGGGAGACTGAAGCAGAGGATTGGAGTGAGTCTGAGGTCAGCTTCACCTACATAGCAAACCCTACCTTACCCCTCAACCTCTCCATAAAGACAGTCTTACTTGTATAAAATTAATTTTTTGGGGGGCGTATATTTCAAGACAGGGTTTCTCTGGATAGCCCTGGCTGTCCTAGAACTCACTCTATAGACCAGGCTGGCCTCGATCTCAGAAATCCTCCTGCCTCTGCCTCCCAAGTGCTGGGATTAAAGGTGTGCACCACCACCACTGGCTAAAATTAATTTTTAATGTATATCTGTGCATGATGTGTGTGCCTGGTGCCCAGGGAGACCAGAAGAATATGTTGGATTTCCCTGGAACAGATGGTTATGAGCTGCCATGTAGGTGCTGGGATTTAAACCCCCTGTTCTCTGAAAAAAGCAGCTAGTACTCTTAACCACTGAGCCATCTCTTACAGCCCCATTAAATTGAATTTTATTGTCATTACTCACTATGGGAGATGGGGTTATGATAACAAAAAAAAAATTTTTTTATAATACTAAGGTGTTTAACTATTTTACTCTCCTTCACAAGTGTAGGGTGGAATTTTCTAGAAGCTACATGCATGATATCATCACTCTAGTGTTAACATATAATGGATTTATCTTGTTGTTTATAAAATAATTAATAAATAATATTTTAAATGTTTTCTTGGTTTTAGTTTTTAAGATGATTAATATTGACAGATACAAGTTTGCATTAAGAAAGCTTTTGGGGATCCTCAAACGTTTTGAGTGGCTTTAGTAATTTTTTAATAACATAAAGAAGGTCTGACAAATTATGCTAAAAGGCTGTTGTGGTTTGGATTGGAAATGGCCCCCACAGGCTCCTGTGTTCAAATACCAGCTAGCAGTGCTGCTTTGGGTTTTGGAACCTTTAAGAGGTGGGGCCTTATTTACGGAGTCACTGAAGGTGAACCTCTGAGAGTGACAGCCCAGCCTTGCTTCCAGTCTCCTTCTCTGCTGTCCCAGGAAGCCATCACTTGAGGAGTTCTACAACCTACTTCTGCTGCCACAGAGTCCTTCCTCCATGCCTCACTGTGTAGTGTACCCTCTAAAACTGAGCTAGAGCTCACCTCTCCTCCCTACACTATCTCGGTTGATGTTTTGTCACAGTGATGAAAAACATAAGTAAGGCGAAGATAAGACATAGTTTGGAGACTCATATGAGCATCTTACCCAGACTCGGGTACAGCTAAGATGTGGAAATTACCAAGGATGAGATGTAAAGCAATGGAAAATGAATCCTTGTGACAGAAACTCCAGTGGCACCCTACATCTGTTCTTACCTTCTTCCCATTGGTAATAAAAGCCTGTGTTTTAGAAGAACACATCTTTCGGTTCTGATATTGCCAATGTGGCACAATCTAGAGACATCTGAGATGAGGGAACCTCAGTAGAAGACTCCCCTTGATCAGCTTGTCCTCACTGATGATTGATATGGGAAGGCCCAACCCACTGTGAATGGCACCACCCATTGGCAGGAGGACTTGGGTTATATAAGCAAACAGACTGGGCATAAGCCAATGAGCAAGCCAATAAGCAGTGTACTTCTGTGGCTTCTGCTTGATTTCTCTCAATGATAGATTATGACCTAGAAGTATAAGCTGAAATAAACCATTTCTTACCCATAGTTGCGTTGGTCATGCTGTTTATCTCACAGCTACAGAAAAGTAAAACAGAACATCTTTCTCCCAAGCTGGTGTTTGCCAGCTTTCTTTGAAGCAATATGTGGCCATGTAATTAAGCTTTGAACACAGAGAGAGAAGTAGAGGCAGTATGTGCAATGCCTGTGGTGTGCCTTGAAGAGAACATAAGTGGCATTTCCTCTCTTAGCTCTTCTTACCAGTAGGAATATGGTGGGAGCTAGAACCCTCAATGGCAAGAAGCCCACTTTAAGTTTGACAAGGAGGCAAAGTTGAAGAAGTCTAGACATTTGTCTAATGCCAGGGAGGTATTGCAACATGGCTGATTGCATTGGACTAAACTTTGGTCAAAAAAAACCACTTCAGTTGAGGCCATGACTTCTACCTTGTGAGGACAAAATTAACAATCACTAACACTTGTACTGCTATCAACTATATTCGTAACCTCTTCCCATAAAAATTTTTTTCTTATGGTAATATTAGGATCAAAATATTTTGAAAGAGAGAGAGAGAGAATGAACATTTGATGTAGAATAGACTCAAGAGACTCAAGTAACTACTTGTTTTGTGTTGAATGACTCTCTGCCTAAGAGTTCCCCCCAGCAGGTAAGTTCATGAGTTCGTATGGAGACATTCCCATCACGTGGGGTGTCTTAGTCGGGGTTTCTAGTCCTGAACAAACATCATGACCAAGAAGAAAGTTGAGGGGTGGGAGGTGGGGGAGCTGGTGAGATGTCTCAGCAGGTAAGAGCACTGACATCTCTTCCAAAGGTCCTGAGTTCAAATCCCAGAAACCACATGGTGACTCACAACCACTCATAATGAGATCTGACTCCCTCTTCTGGTGCATCTGAAGTCAGCTACAGTGTACTTATGTATAATAATAAAAATAAATCTTTGGGCTGGAGCAAGCAGGGACTGAACGAGCAGAGTTAACCAACCAGAGTGGGCCAACTGGAATGAGATAGCAGAGGTCCTAAAAAATTCAATTCCCAACAACCACATGAAGGCTCACAACTATCTGTATAGCTACAGTGTACTCACACACATTAAATAAATAATAAATAAATAAATACTTTTAAAAGAAGGGACAAGTTGGGGAGGAAAGGATTTATTCAGCTTACACTTTCCACATTGCTGTTGATCACCAAAGGAAGTCAGAACTGGAACTCAAGCAGGTCAGGAAGCAGGGGCTGATGCAGAGGCCATGGAGAGATGTTACTTACTGGCTTGCTTCCCCTGGCTTGCTCAGCTTGCTTTCTTATAGAACCCAGTACTACTAGCTCAGGGATGGCACCACCCACATTGGGGCCTTCCCACCCTTGATCACTAATGGAGAAAATGCCTTACAGCTGGATCTCATGGAGGCACTTCCTCAAGGGAGGCTCCTTTCTCTGTGATAACTCCAGCTTGGGTCAAGTTGACACACAAAAACAGCCAGTACATGGGGTTTCTGGGTAAGTCATGAATCGGAAAGAGAAAGCTTCTGGAATTTCTAAAGCCTTTCCTCTTATTTCCATTCTACTCTTCAAGGGCGAAGAATAAAATGCATTGCCTCTTCTGCTGTAATATTAAGGATTTGGATTTTTTTTAATCTGGTCCCTTGGCCATATATCATATTAAAACCTTATAGTAAGGGATCAGTACACAAAGGTTCTTGCTGCCAAGCCTGATGACTGAATTCAATCCCTAAAACCCACATATTTAGAAATAGAGACGTGGCTCCTTTAACTCCACATGTGCACCATAGTACAGGCTTTTTCCCTACCACACATACACATATGTAGCAGCAAGTTTAGCTACACACACACACCCAGGAACCTAGAAACACACACACACACACACTTACACGTCAATTAATTTTTGACTAGCTTAAAGGCTGTGCACTTCAAAATCTTCCCCTGCTAGCAAATGCTCCCTTCCAGTATTCCTGCGACTCCTAAACCTTCCCCCACTACCCCAGGCCCAACGGGGAAGTGGCAGTGGCTACTTACCTGAATTCTTACATGGCTGATCAACTTTCTGTCCTGCAGCTCTTACACCCCATCCTTCTCCCCTGAGTCTTTGAGATTCCCTGTCTTCCTTGCTCCCAGTTCCTAGTCTGCACAAATCTAAAGGTCCTGCCTCAGTCTACCTGCCCAGCCATTGGCTTTTGGCTCTTTATTGATTGATCAAAAACCAATTGGGGACAAGGGCCTTCAGCATTTGGACATGCAGATTCCCAATTTGGGGGACTAGATTAATTCAAAGCATTGAAACCAATCCCCAACACATATATTAGAGGCAGAGCTTGGGGATACAGGCTTCATGAAGCTAAACTGGTCTTTGGATAAACTTAACATGGCTAGTGATATAGAAGAGAGAAAAAAAACCTATAAATCTGGTGTTTTTGTTATTGAGACACCATCTCACTATGCAGCCCAAGCTAGCCTGGAGCTTGCAATCCTATTTCAGCTTCCTGGTATTTCAGGTATACATCAACTTACTCAGCTATAAACTTGTTTTTCTTGGGCCTTGAACTTCCTGCGTATTGACAAATACCCTTGAACTTCTGGTCCTCCTGTCTCTACCTCCTGAGTGCTGGGATTACAGGCACATACCACCATGCTCCATTTACACAATGCTGGAAATAAATCACAGGGCCTAGTGCTGGTTAGGCAAGCACCCTGACAACCAGACTTTTAAAAAAAAAAATCTGAGACAGACACCAGTGTATTAGGATACTCTCAAATCCTCCCTTTTTCATCCCCTCCAAAATTGCAACTAGAGTTGTAAGGTCTGTCCCTTATGTTGAGCAAACAGCCCAAATAAACTGAGCTCCAGTGGTAAATGTCAACGGGAGGAACCTCTGATCCACGCACATCAAGATGGAGGTTTGGAAACACTACATGCTGAAACTATAGCTGGTGCCGTGGGATAATGGGTGACATTCTGTATTCCAGCTAACAAGCTAAGGAAATGGGCTGTGTGCACATCCCTTGTAACCACCTACACATGAACTGGGGAACTTAAAATCACTAGATGTTAATCTGCTGGGTTGAAAAGCATCCCACGTCCTATGTGACCAGAAAAGTAGGGGAGCAAGAAACAACAGAACTGGTTTTCTTATCCACTCACAGCCTCTCTGTGATGGGAAGGAAGAGAGATACAGAGTGGTTGGTTTGGGCCAAAGCTTCAGTCTTCTTGATGCTGTGTGAGTTGTGGGGGAGAAGCAGTTCTAACCCTAGACTCTTTATTAAACTGAGGTACCTGAGGACTTAGAACTGTCTAGCTGTGTTTTGAGACCAACCACTATGAATACAAGTCCTGCAGACTGGACTTGTGGGAAAACAAGGGAGAATTAGAGACATGCTTCTGAATTTTCCTTTAGTAAATGTGGTCCAAACAAGATCCAAGTGTTCCTACCTGCCCAGCTTGTGAGGCATGGTTAGCTGAGGGCATGAGCAGGCATTAGATACCATTAGAGGTATCTTAGGAGAAAGTGTGGGGACCCTGCCACAGGCCTGCAGCAATGTGAGTCTCCAGGTGGGCACTGTCCAGGGAATTGAATGGACACTCAGAGATATGCAGGCTCCATCATCTGCATCTTTGACCCTGAGGTCAAAGTTCAAACCAAATTCTAATTGAGTTAATAATTAATCTAGGAAATTATTGCAGTGGATAAAGGAAATAAACTTGGGATGAAAAATGTTCAAACAAGGACACCAAGGGCTTAGATTATATCAGATTATAACCACTATGATTCTAAACTATGGCTCTTACCCTAGGTTCAGAGGCCAATCCCTTCCCTCATTTTAGGAAAAACACATGGTATTTTTGTTCCACAAAGGAAGCATTTGGGAGTCATGGCTATTTCCTTTCCTCTCCAATAATTCCCATCCCTGAAGATGAATGTGTGTGTATGTGTGTGTGTGTATATGTGTATGTGTGTATGTGTGTATGTATGTGTGTGTGTGTGTGTGTGTGTGTGTGTATCAAACACTCGACAGGAAGCAACTTAAGGATAAAAGGGTTTGTCTGGGATTGCTGTTCCAGGGAATACAGCCCATCCTGGCAGAGAAAATATGACAAGACATGTAGAAGGAACAGGTCACATCTAAAATCTAGAAACAGAGATGGTGGTGGTCAGTTTGCCCATGAAATGGTACCACTCATTTTCAGGATGGATCTTCCCTGTTCAGAAGTATCTTCACAGACCCACACAGCTGTGCGTTTCCATGGTGATTCTAAATCCAATCAAGTCGACAACTGTGGTTAACAACTACAAATTTAAAGAAATCCTAAAAGACACCTTATGGGATACAAGGTCTACCCATTATGCTATCTCAAAGCAGGTACAAATGTTCATACATCTCTGGTGACCTACACAGGGAAATACTCTTAAGCTTAATACCATACTCTTAAGCTTAAGCAAGGTTATGTGATTTGATTTAACCAAGAAGTATGATAGATGCACGCACGCATATCCATTCCCCAAGCTGAAGCTTAAAGAGAAGCACCTGCCTCACCAACAACTCTTTCACTTTCACTGCCTGGTAAGTTTAAAGATAAGGGTTTTGTTTTGTTTTGTTTTTTCTGTCAGGGTATCAGGGTATAAAGACCAATTAGAATATACTCTTGGCCAATTTTTGATACAATGTAGCTCAAATACAAAACACATTTGTGTGGTTACAAACCCTAAATGAGAAGTCTTTGTTACTGAAGCTCACCTGGCTGGTTGTGATTGATATACAGACTCCTGGACCCACATGGAAATTACAGCTGTGCTAGTTGTCATAGTGTTAGAAGATGCTATGTAAGCTGTGAGGGAGAATTCTCAACAACAGTCTTTTTGGGTTTTGTTTTATTTGGTTTGGTTTAGTTTTTGTTTGTTTTGTTTGTTTAGTTGGTTGGGTTTTTATTGTTGTTTTTTGTTTTTGTTTTTGTTTTTTGTTTTTTGTTTTTGTTTTTTTTGAGACAGGGTTTCTCTGTATAGTCCTGGCTGGCCTGGAACTCAGAAATCCACCTGCCTCTGCCTCCCAAGTGCCGGGATTAAAGGCGTGTGCCACCACTGCCCGGCTCAACAACAGTCTTACTCAGTTATGAATCCTGTATGTTATACTATACTGACCTGGCAGGCAATATATGCCCACTGGTTCAACAGCTTCATGATTACTATGGGATGACCAACTACTTTCTAATTAGATTTGAGGCCTGTTCCATCCAACTCATGCCTGGTACAGTAACCTTGATCAAAAGTCAGAGGCCAGGAAGGCCATAGGCTCTATTAGAGAAGCATCTGCTGTTGTTTTGCCAAATGGACAAGATGTTAAATTGTCTCCTGAATATTTATGTTTATACCTATAGAATACTATTTGGTCAACTTTGGTCATAGAAGCTTCTTTTTTGCAGTGACAAGTAGATATTGTAGAGACATATAACTAGTCAAAGTTCAGAGTCAGAGACTGTTGAGCTGGGCGGTGGTGGTGCATGTCTTTACTCCCAGCACTTGGGAGGCAGAGGCAGGAAGATCCCTGTGAGTTCAAGGCCAGCCTGGTCTATAGAGTAAATTCCATGATAGTCAGGGCTACACAGTGAAACCTATCCAGAAAAAGAGAGAGAGAAAGAAAGACAGACAGAGACAGAGAGATAGACAGATAAGAGAGAGACAGAGTAAGACAGAGACAGGAGACAGATGACAGAGAAACAGAGAGAGATGAGATAGAGACAGAGTCAGAGACAGACAGACAGAGAGACTGTTGAACGCTCAGCTGTAAATGGGACATTTGTCCCACCTCTTCCAAGGCTCACGTAAGATCAAAGAACAGAAAGGTGAAGAAAGAATATAAAGGCCAGAGGATGCAGTTGGGTGGAGTGTTCAGAAACATTTTCTTCTTACCAGGAGTTACAATGCACAGGGAGCCCCTTATTCTCTACAATGGAGTGTTGGTGGGCCCTATGCAGGTTGTAAGCATGCAATCACAGCTTCTGTGAGTATGCAACACACACACACACACACACACACACACACACCCTGTGGAAATAGAAGGAGAACTATCTGTAATGAGAAAAGAGATCAGTGGTAGAGGACAAGAGGTTAATGAGCATGAATGTGACCCAAGTGCATCCTATGTACATGTATATCTGTGATGAGAAAAGAGACCATCAGCAGGAGGGAGGGGGACAAGAAGGGAATGACCCAAATGCATTATATATACATGTATTAAAATGTCATAATAAAATTCATCATTGTGTACAATGAACATATATATCTACTTAAAGCTTTTCAAAACAAGAAATCACAGCTTCCTCACTGAATCTAGAGTAAATCTGGCCTCATCCACTAGTTGTTAAGAAAACAAAAAGTCTTATCTAGTTTAAACAATTCTAATAGGCATTGCTGGCTTTCTAATGAACAGAAATGCTTCTTTCAGATCAGCAAAATGACTCAGCAAGGAAGACACTTGCCACGAAACTTGACAAGTAGAATTTGATCTCTGAGATCTACATGGCAGAAGGAGAGAAACAATTCCCACATGTTGCCCTTTGACCTGCTTCTTCCGAGCAATGTGGAGACAGCTGGAGAGAAAACTGGCTCCTTCCAACTTCACAGTACTGTAGAGAGTCAGGGTCCACACAAGTGTCAGTCCAAAAAAGGCAGTGCTCCCCACCCCTTTGTCCAGATGCAGACACTGATTTACCAGCTGGAGAAGAAAGGCGTTCTTCAGCCTCACAGTTCATCATGAAGGCAAGTCAGGGCAAGAGCTCAAGGCAGGAGCTGATGGAGAGACCATGAAGAAGTACTGCTTCTTGGCTTGCTCCCCATGAATCCATCAGCCTTCTTTCCCTCTCCCTCCCCCTCCCCCTCCCTCTTCTTCTCCCTCCTCCCCCTCTCCTCACCCCCTCTCCCTCCTCCCCCTCCCCTCCCTCCCCCCTCTGTCTTTCTCTCTCTCTCAAAGGTTTATTGATTTATTTTATGTATAGGAGTACACTATGGCTGTCTTTAGACTCACCAGAAGAGGGTATCAGATCCCATTACAGATTGTTGTGAGTCACCACACGGTTGTTGGGAATTGCACTCCGGAATGCTGGAAGAGCAATCAGTGTTCTTTAATGGCTGAGCCATCTCTCCAGCACTATAGCACCCAGGACTACCTGTGTAGGGATGTTATTGCTCACAGTGAGCTCAACTCTTCCTCATCAATTATCAATCAAAAAATGCTTCAGAGCTGGGCAGTGGTTGCGCATGCCTCCCAGCACTTGGGAGGCAGAGTTCAAGGTGGATTTCTGAGTTTGAGGCCAGCCGGGTGTACAGAGTGAGTTCCAGGACAGCCAGGGCTATACAGAGAAACCCTGTCTTGAAAATCAAAAAAAAAAAAAAAGAAAAAAAAAGAAAAAGGAAAGAAAGAGAGAAAGAAAGAAAGAAAGAAAGAAAGAAAGAAAGAAAGAAAGAAACAAATGGTTCAGAGACTTGTGCTTCAGCTGAGGTTCTCTCTTCTCTGTGATTTCAGCTTGTGTCAAATTGACAAAGAAATGAGGGAGCACAAATGTCATTCAGAGAATGTAATCCTGAAACTGAGAAAAGAGAGCATCATTCAGATGCCAGAAGTTGTGATTTGAATAAAAATGGACCCCATAGGCTTGCATATTCAAAAGCCGAGTGGTGGGAGCACTATTTGAAAGCACTGAAAGGATTAAGAGGTGTGTCCTTGTCGAAGTGGACATGGCCTTATGGCAGTAGGTGTGCCCTTTTTTAGAAGAAGTGAGTCATTGGAGGATTTGGTTTTGAGATTTCAAAAGCCCAAACCAGGTCTAGTTCCACTCCCTCTCAGCCTATGAATCAGAATTTCAGCGTCTGCTCCAGCCCCACACATACCAGAATGCTCTGTGCTGTGATGATAATGGACTAAGCCTCTGAAACTGTAAGCAGGGCCCCAATTCAATGCTTTCCTTCATAAGAGTTGCCTTGATCACAGTGACTCTTCACAGCAATGGAACAAGACTAAGACAAAAGTGCAAGAAGATGAAGAGTAAGACCTGATGTGTCAGAGGAAGACGTGGCAAGAAGATAAGAGACCTTGGTGGGAACCACAAGTAAAAAGCCTGTCAAACAGGTGATAGTGTCAGTTATGAAGAATAAGAAAATGGAAACAAAACTAATTCAAGCAAGAACATTCTTAAAGCCTCATTATTAAAAGAAATGTCTTAAAATGTGATTAAAAGATGCCTTCAAATACAGCACAATTTTGAACTCATTGTGATAATGTCTTAATAGTAGTTTATACTCTTTATCTGTAAAGAAATGTATAATTAAAAAAAAAAAAAAAACCCTGGCTTTATTGTTAGCCTTTCATGGTTTATAGCCCTCAAACAAACAAAAAAAGAAAAAACAAACAAAAAACCACAGTCTTTCTCTCTCTCTCTGTCTCTCTCTCTATCTATCTATCTATCTATCTATCTATCTATCTATCTATCTCCCCTCCCCCCCAACAGCCATCAGTGAACAATTGCTTCTCAGGCTGGGGTGGGACTTCCTGAAATCCTCCTCCATCCATGCTGGTATTTTGGCTACCTTGATTCCATGCAGGACTTGCATGCAGTCCCTGCTATTTCAGTTCATGTGTGCAAGCGCACTGTCATGTCCATCAAACACTGTTTTTCTGCAGATATCTATTCCTCTGGCTGTTACTTCTATAATGACCCCTAAGCCTTGGGGGAGAGGTATGATATAGATATCCCATTTAGAGGTGAATACTACAGTCTCTTATTCTCTGCACATTGACCATTTGTAAACTCAGTATTAATCTACTACAAAAAGAATCTTCTCTGATGAGGGTTGAAAATGCACTAATCTATGAGTAGAAAGGTAAGTTCATAGAAGGTAGTTTCTTACTGGGTACATTTATCATAATAAGAGTACCAAGTTTTCCCCCACTAAAACCTATGATCTATCTAGTCCATGGAATTTTGGCCCAGTTAATGGTACAAGGCATGGATTTTAATTAGTGGAGTATGTTTTAAATGCAATTCGAAAGTAGTTGGTTGTTCCTATAACATTCATGGCATTTTTATACCAGGAGGCCTTGGGGCTATTATACCCAGCAAAACTATGATTAAAATTGAAGGAGAAATAAAAACTTCCTGTGAGGGGCTGGAGAGATGGCTCAGCATTTAAGAGCACTGACTGCTCTTCCAGAGGTCCTGAGTTCAAATCCCAGCAACCACATAGTGGCTCACAACCATCTGTAATGAGATCTGACACCCTCTTCTGGTGTGTCTGAAGATAGCTACAGTGTACTTATATATAATACATGAATAAATCTTTAAAAAAAAACCCTCCTATGATAAAGACACATTAAATAATTTTATGACCACCAAGCCATCTCTACATAAGACACCGGAAGGAATACTTTGGTCTGAAGACAATGATAAACACACTCAAGATATCACAGGGAACAAATCGTTCCAGAACAGTTGATCAAAAGAGGTCCAAGAAAACACCACAAAAATAACAAGATGGTATAAATTAATGCACATCACTTGATCACTTAGAATTCTTTAATTCACAGTCTATCCCTACCAATGGCCAACTGTAGGACAAGAAAGGAAACTTTTCAACTTTATTTTCTGATCCTCTCTTCTTTCCTATAACTACCCCATCTTGTTAGTGAACTCTGAGCTTTGATTCTCACAAAGACCACCCTTGTAGCTTTTCTACTACATAAGCACCTGCCTGCCTTAAGTAAACCTTTCCTTTTTCTGATTTCCCTTCTCACTGACCTTTTACAAAATATCAATATATATACACATAGAGGAGAAGTCACTATAAAAAGAGCAAAAAATGAGGCTGGTTACCATAAGGAATTTACATTAGCTAGGTTTAGGAGTCTTTGTTTGGTTGGTTGGTTGGTTTGGTTTTGGTTTTTTCGAGACAGGGTTTCTCTGTGTAGCCCTGGCTGTCTTGGAACTCACTCTGTAGACCAGGCTGACCTTGAACTCAGAAATTCGCCTGCCTCTGCCTCCCAAGTGCATGGAATAAAGGCATGCTTCACCACCACCAGGCAGTTCAGGAATCTTATAAACTGTTAATCCTGGAGTGCTATAACCTGACACCACATAGCTATAGGCCTAAACCTTATTAACACACACCATTCAACTGGGACTATCCTTAATTTCCTGATTCAGATCTACATGTCAGAGAGTGCACAACTGAAAATTATAGGGGTTCATGCCAACCTTCCAGAAGTGCATACTAGCCAACTAAAACTGTTCTCTACAGCTGTACTCTGGATGTTGCCTGCCATTTCCCTACAATGTATTTAATAAAGATTTTCCTACTATGATCTAAAGAACAGTTTCATGTATGGCCTACCTACCATTATCACAGACTTTTTTTTAAAAAAAACAATATGTAGTTCTCCAGTTGATGAGCTTGAATTGGAGCCTATAAATTACTGCTATTGCTTAGATTGTTCTTATGCTTATATTATGTACATTCAAGTCATAATTCACATCAGGTCATGTTTGCTAAAATAATTTATGATGTTTTTCTTAGCTAGCGTTTCTATTGCTGTGTAGAGACACTGTAACCATAGCAACTCTTACAAAGGAAAACATTTCATTGGGACTGGCTTTCAGTTTGGTTCATTATTGCCGGGCAGGGAGCATGATGGCACACAGGCAGACATGATGCTGGAGAAGAAGTCAAGAGTTCTACATCCAGATCCCAGGAAGAGAAAGACCCTGAGCCTGGCTTAATCTCTTAAAACCTCAAAGTCCACCCTCAGTGACACATTTTTTTCCACCAATACCACACTTACTCCAACAAGGCTATACCTACTCCAACAAGACTACACCTATTAATAGTCCCACTCCCAGCCTGTCCCTCAACACCCAGAGGAAGCTCCACTCCCAGGCGTTCTGACACACCCAGGATCAGAGGTGAGCAGGACCCAACATCTGTCCCAACACCAGGAGTAACGGGACCAGCGGGACCAGGCACACAGGAACTCCGCCAGCCCAGTGGTTCTGGTTCCTTCCAGTCTCTCTGGGCTGGTGTCCTGAGCAGACCTTGGGCACAGGCTCTGCAGCCAATCCCACAACACACAGAGGAAGCTCCACTCCCAGGTGCTCTAACAAGCCCAGGATCTCAGGATCCCAGAATCACAGGATCCCAGAGACAGCTTGACTCTGAGAAGTTCTGACACAACCAGGATCACAGGAAGGACTGGCTCCAGTCAGATTTAGCCAGGGCAGGTAGCACTAGAGATAACGAGATGGCAGGTGGAAAAGGGGGGTACAAGCATAAGAAAATAAACAGCACAAACCAAGGTTACTTGGCATCATCAGAACCCAATTCTCC
>NW_022196913.1:8685562-8686023 GCF_008632895.1 Mastomys coucha
ACAGAACTCCAAATAGACTGAACCAGAAAAGAAATTCCTCCCATCACATAATAATCAAAACACCAAATACACTAAGCAAAGAAAGAATTTTAAAAGCAGTAAGGGAAAAAGGCAAGTAACATATAAAGATAGGCCTATCAGAATTACACCAGACTTCTCACCAAAGACTATGAAAGCTAGAAGATCCTAGGCAGATGTCATACAGACCCTACAAGAAGACAAATACCAGCCCAGGCTACTATACCCAGCAAAACTCTCAATTACCATAGATGGAGAAAACAAGATATTCCAAGACAAAACAAAATTTACACAATATCTTTCCACAAATTCAGCCCTACAAATGATAATAGATGAAAAACATCAACATAAGGAGCAAAACTACACCCTAAAAGGAGCAAGAAAATAATCTTTCAACAAATCCACACAAACCTAATTCCACCTCTTACAACAAAAACAACAGG
>NW_022196913.1:8686734-8704021 GCF_008632895.1 Mastomys coucha
TGTATTATTTTGAAATATATAATTAATATGTTTGGAGTTATTTAAAATTTATATTGAGAAAAATGTATTTTCACTATTGCTATAGACGAGTGTCTACATAAGACTGTTAAATTGATTGTTGTTTTATATCAAACAACTTTTATAATACTTATTTTTTATTGTTATAATATTTTATAAATTTTAAGGAATTTGACAAAAAAGATATTGTAGGTATTGAACAGGCGGGTCTCTGGGAGGAGTTTGGGTACAAAAGGGAAACAAGAATGTGATTTAATTCTATTTACTTAAAATATGTTTTTAAATGTTAACAAATTCAGATAAATTGAAATCATGTAACTTTTCTCATCATAATGCAATAAAAGTTAAAAAAAAATAGTGCCACTCCCTATGAGCCTATGGGGGACATTTTCATTTAAACTACCACAATGTGTAAATCAATAAGAAACAAATATGTCTTTCCAACCTGAGGTATTTACATGCCAATTTATAGTAACATGGAGTTTTTGTTTGTTTATTTAAGGTGGCTAATTAGTGTTTTCTTTTTCCTGTTCTATAATAAACATTTGTTTTCACATAAAAAGAAGACATAATGAGCCGGGCAGTGGTGGCGCTCGGCTTTAATCCCAGCACTTGGGAGGCAGGCAGAGGCAGGCAGATTTCTGAGTTTGAGGCCAGCCTGGTCTACAGAGTGAGTTCCAGGACAGCCAGGGCTACACAGAGAAATACTGTCTCAAAAAAACAAAACAAAACAAAACAAAACAAAAACAAAAAAGAAGACATAATGATTGTAAATACAGAAATTCAAACATTGGTGCATCCAATCTTATAAAACCAACACTACCTGACATAAAAGGACAGATAGCTCCAGATGTTACAGCAGTAGTAGTGGATATCAATATCCAACTCTTATTGACAGATTATCCAGGCAAAAACACTAATGAGTAAACATCAGGGCTAAACCATGCCATAGATCAAATGGACTTAACTGACAGCTTCAGAGCATTCTGTCCAGAAGCTGTGGATGCACATTCATCGTAGTGGCCTCTGGAACTTTCTCCAAGATAGATTACATTTTGGGTCATACAACAACTCAATAAATACACAAAGAAAACATAATGAACTAGTAACTTGTATCTCATCAGATCATAATGAACTAAAGTAAAAAAAAATCAACAGCCAAAGATGATACAGACATGGAGCCAGCACAATGTACTTTTGAGTGATTTGCAAGTACTTGAGGAAATCAGTGATAGAGCTGTGTGTTTGTTTGTTCTGGAAGTATTGGCAATAGAACCCAGTCTCTTGTAGATACCAGTCAAGAGCTCTCTACCACTGGGCTATAGTCTCCAGGCCAAAGATGAAGTTCAAAAAATATAAAAGCTGTGGCTTTGCTCACAAGTACATTCTGCTCACTGGGACCTACAGAAGAAAATTAAGTCTAAAGAATCTTAAATCACAAAGTGTGCTTTGTTAAAAGATACTTTTTAAGTGTGTGTGTGTGTGTGTGTGTGTGTGTGTGTGAGAGAGAGAGAGAGAGAGAGAGAGAGAGAGAGAGAGAGAGAGAATGAAGTTTACAAAGCATTTGTTCCAATTCTAAGTAAGGACTTAGGTCACATCTTAGCAGGCTTCTAGCCATTGAAAGTGGACTTCTCTTTCACAATAGTCATCTTGAAAACGAGGAAGTGAAATTTCAGCCTCTCAACTCTTGGTCAAAAGAATGGGATCTGAGTCCTCTTTTTGGCTTTGGATGGGAACATGATGTTTTAAACTGCCCAAGACGCCATAATATTACTTGTAAAGGACAAAAATAGACCCTCCTCCTCTCTTTTAAGAGTAGAGCCAAATGAGCTTAAGTCTTAAATGACCCAGGCAGGAAACCACCCCTCAGTAAGTTATTTGTTCCGGAGAGTTTAAGAAGTGCTATAGAGCCTACACGCCATCAGTGTCTGGACATTGCTCATAGGCATCCTGGGAGGGAGTTTTTCTCTTCATGGCCTCTTTGGCCCTATGAGAGTGCTGCTCTCAGAAATATGTCTTTGCCACTATCCACTCTCAACCCTTGACAGTCACTCATACTATACTATACTAATTCTTGCTGATTTCTGCTCTGTCTCCTGTGTCTCCTCTGAATTCATCCCACATGGATCACAAGATCCTGAAAAGAATAACAGGGAACACTCTACTTCATTGACTATAGAAAGAAGTCTTTTTGGCAGGGTGGAGTGAGATAGGTGAGGATGGCTTTGAATTCTAGATTCTCCTGCCTTCATCCCCAAGTGTTAGGATTGCAGGCATGTACCACTATGCTCAGGCCAGGAGTCATTATATTTTTCTTATGCGTTCAATAATTTTACTAGTTTTATTGGAGATGCTTGATGTCACTAAGTCATATTGTTAATTTTTTCATTTTAATGTATCATCCCTACATACACACTTGAGTATTTAGGGAAGACATAAAATGGCATCCATGTTGGCTTTGGTTGGAGGGATTGTTTTGTCCCTGATTGGATGAAATAGTAGACTTCCTGTGGTCACCATCTGGATGGATGATGAGTAGGTGGGTTTAATGGTCTTGTTGTGTTTGTCTTCTTTTATTTTTGAGACAGGGTGTATACAGCCCAGGCTGGCCTCCAATTCTCTATACCTGGAGCTAACCTTGAACTCCTGGTTCTCTCACCTCTAGCTCCCAGTGCTAAGATCATAGGCATATACCAGATTTTTGCAGTATGGAGGATAAGAAAGAATTCAGGGACCCATGCATGCTGGGCAAACATGCCATCAATTGAGCTACAACCACAGCCTTTTTAGCTTTGTTTTATATTTTTAGACAGAGCTTGAGGCAGGCTAGAAAGACAAATAAAATTAAGTGTCCACGAGAAGGAGCCCCCTGCTGGTTAAAGCTTTACCATCTAGGAAGCAAGAATTCCAACCCAATTGACATTTTCTGTAAATGTTGCTGACATAGAAATGTCATTCCTTTCATGTATAGATATGTTGTATTAAAGTAACAATGACTCTGGCTTAAGGCTTGAGTGTATGTGTGACCTGGGGTGGGGCCTCATTCCTCCCCTGGATATTGTGGGAGAATCTCAAAAAGACTGTTAGCATTGTGTAGTAAAAGTGTCTTGCCTTCCTATGATCTAAACCATACTTATCAATAGGGTCCTCAACCTCTCTTGGAAGAAAATAGCTTCAACACCCAACAAAACTCTCTATGTGACTATTGTAAAGGCAGTGAAATGTGACTCCCTCTTAGAGAACTCCACACCCATCCCTGGTCTAAGGTGTGCTTTAACTTCTGAACTCCTTCTCTGAACCCTGAATTTAAAATATCTTATTATACTCAACCCTGTACCACATTGTCTAGAAGCCACAAATCCCACTTTGGCTCCAAAAAATTAAGGACACTTACTGAGTTGCTGAGGAAGACACCAGGAAACTATGTTAATTTCCCCACATAGCACACACAGAATCTCATGTGACCTGAGGTGGCAATGAAGTTTCTGTGTAGTAAGCCTGGCTTCTGATCCTCTCGCCTCTGCCTCCGGTGAGCTGGAACTCCAGGTGTGAACCACCACACATCTCGGTTTTGATATTTGAAAATGTTCATCACAAAAAGGGTGTTTCTAAGTTTAAAGCACATTAAATGTTGGTATTCATTATATCTCTTTTTAACATGTGTGAATGCCGGCTATATATTTGTTTGTGCACTGTGTGCATGCAATGCCCGAAGAAGAGGGAGCTGGATCCCCCGAAACCAGAATTACTGACAGTGATGTACACCGTGTGAGTGTTGGAAGCCAGCTCCTTTGGAAGAGTATCCAGTACTCAACCATTGAACCATCTCTCCAGGTTTTTCACTGACAATAAGAGATTGGAGTATGTGGTTTCTGATCTTCTCTCTGAGTTTTTATTGTGAGTGTTTCGTATTTATTGGGCCAATCTTGAAACTCTTTAGGGAAGAGGGGACAAGTACAGGGCTTGCCTTTTCCTACCATGCCTAGGGGATGGGTGACTTCAATCACACAGGACTACATGCTTTCCAAACAGAATCAGCACTCGTTCTCTCTGCGTTATGGTGCCAGATTGTATTTAGGGAGCTATAGACTGAAAGCCAGGTGTGTCTGTCTTCCTAACACCACATCTACATATTTAAGGGCATTTCTGACTAAGCACTCAGTGTGTCGTGTCGCCTCCCCCCCCATCTGGTCCTCCACAGTATGGGACTTAACTTAAAATTCCAATAAAGTTTTTTTTTTTTTTAAATTAACTCACGCACTTAGAAGGGGACGTCTTTCTTAGACTCGGAAACGTTATCTATCGACTAAAGAAATTATATATGAGGTACAGAGATGAATAACGTACCTTCCTTCTTTCTTCCTCCTCTTCTTCCTTCTCCCCCTCTCCTCCCTCCTCTTCCTCCTCTCTTCCTTTTCCTTCTCTACATCTTTTTCTCTCCCCCCTTCCTCTTCCTTGTCTTTCCTCCTTTTCCTATCCCTTCTCCTCTCCTATCCCTTCTTCCATTTCAAACACTTGGCACTTTCTTGAGTTGGAAAGGTACAGCCCGGAAGAGGGCAAAGTGTCCTGGGCCTGAGCCACTGCCAGCACGGCTGCAGGCAGGCAGCCAGGAGCAGCTGTGTGGAAGCCAGGAGCAGCTTCTTGGAGCATGAGTGAACCAGGAAAGTGACCTGGGTGTAGAATCTACCATCCGCCCAGAACTGCCCCTTGGCTGCGCTGGGGCGACATCTACGCAGTCGCCCAAGGACACAGAGCATGGACAGTCAAGCTCAGGGCTACCTAGAGGGAAACTCTGAAAGTTGCAATCTGAAGGTCAGCGGCCAGGACAGCCGACAAGTGAACGAGGCTGAAGTCAGGTGTGGGCACCAAGCGGCAGAGTGTCCCCAAAGGAGTTTGCCTCTGCAGTGAAGACAGCATTAAGGAATTTGAAAAGGGAGATCGCCGGCTTGTACGGGTGAGGGCCTCGCGCTTAGGGGGACAGGAGCAGCTTCACTGGGGAGGGGGCGTCACTGCAGGCTGCCGGGGCTTCTTCCAAAGCAGGGGTGGGGATGCTGAGTCACAGATCTGTCACCACTTCGCACCTCTCTGCAATCCCGGGGGCTAAAGCAAAAGCGAAAGCGAATACTCCTTAGCAGCCGGCTGGTCCTGGAGCTGAGCTCGCCACCTCCCAGGGACCCCAGCCTTGCGTCCTGTTGGGTCACTGTTGGGGACGATCGGCCATGGCCTCGCCACAGCTCCGGGGTTTTGGAGTCCACGCCCTCCCGGTGTTGCTGCTGCTACTGTTGCTGCTCCCACTGCGGGTGACGCCGGGTAGGGAGCGTCATACGCCGGAACAGGGGAGGGAGCAGAGGGGGACCCCAACGCCCATCTGAACTTGATCCGTGTTGGGGGCGCCACATCTTCCCGGAGCTGAGCCAGGAGTCCAGCTGGAGAGGAACGCGGCGGGTCTGGGGGATGGAGGGGGCGGGGGTCGGGGAAGACACGTGGAGGGAGCCTAGGAGATCACAAATAAGAGAGTGGCCCCTTGCCCTGCTCTAGGATGGCTCCCCAGCCATACATGCAAAGGAGTAGAGCAATCCCACTGGCGGTTCAGTGACTTAGGGAGAGCAGGTCTGACAAGCTTGGTAAGACTTAAAGAACTTAGAGAAGTATGTGCGTGTGCCTCTGCCAGCCCACCCGCGCAGCTGTGGGGTGTCGTCGCGACTGTGGGGTTCCAGGAGGGGCTCGAAAAAAAAAAACCATCTCTCATGGCTTTCAGGTCAAAGTAAATTAGATGGAAGGCACTGGGCAAAGTACTGCGCTCCGCGAAAGGCAGAAAACGTGTCGGGCGGGCAGGCTGCGCATCTAAACGCTGGGACACAGGCTGCGCATCTAAACGCTGGGACACAAGTGCCAGGTTCTCAAGTGCTCTGGCAACCCCGGGCGGGACTGCTGAAGAGACTGTGTTCCCAGGGAAGAGGGGGTGTTACAAGTTCCAGAATGGGTTGCCTAGATCTAACCTCGGGAAAAATGGTGAGACTCCTAGTTTTGTTCCGATAGGTCTAGAAGGAAAGAGAAAGAACAGAGATGGGTCCAGCAACGTCCCGACCCGGGGTGTTGCATCTTCTTATAATCATGAAATTCTTCAGAGTCTGATAAAAATCTACATACTCCCTGTACAGAAATGTGCGTGAAAGCACATGCTTGCAAATGTGCACGTGATTTGGGGACCGAGGACAATGAAGTCATCCATGGACTTTCCTGTGAGTTAGCAATTCCTTACCCGAGTGTGTTTCAAAGCAAGATTTCCCAGAGACAGGCATCTGACTCAGTCTCTTTGCACCTGGGGTTGGCTCTGTAGGGGTATTATGGAGTTTCATTTTCCCAAGGCTATGAGTCTTGGGTCCCCATGCCCCATCTGTAAAGATGGGTTTTGTTGGTAAAGTCCTCTTAACTGGATAGCAAAGAATGGTCCTGAGATGCCAGAAATAGCCTGCTCGTATTTCTAATAATCTGAAAGTGAATGTAGTTTCAGTCCAGCTCAGCCTGGAGGAAGCGCTCTGTCTACTGCCTGAGGAAGGTCTCTCTGCAGCCCCGGTTCCACTGGTGCCATCAGCGGGCACCTGAATCTTGGTTTTAAGAACAGCTTTATTGGGTCATAACTGACTCCAGTAAAACTGCATGTATTTAAGTTGTACAATTCGTTGTGTTTCAGCATGAAAGTTACACTCTTGAAACTATTGCCATTAACAAGACAGGGATTGTGTTGGTTATTAAGACAACCCATTATTAAGAAATTCCCTGTGTCCTCCAAAATTCTTACCTCCTGCTCAACTCTGCAACAGTTTATCTTTTTTTCCTTTGGATTTGTTGCACTTTCTAGTATTTTCTATAAATGGACTTATTTGGCATGTTGTTCTTTCTTGTATGGCTTATTTAGGTCCGTCATTATTCTTTGTTCATGTTGTAACTGTGTCAACAGTAAACTAGCACCAAATGTAATGGAGTATTTTTATAATCCCAGCACTCTGAAGGCTGAGGTGGGAGAATCTCTAGTTCAAAAATAGTCTGGGCTCTATACTAAGACCTAAAAGCATAAACAAATAAATGAAGAGATGGGTGGCTACTGAGGAGGTGGCTTAGTGGGTAAAAATACATGCCATACAGATTTGAGGACCTGAATCCATGGGAGTGGGGTGAGAGGCAGGGCAAAGACAGGAGAATTCGGGGGGGGGGGCATGTGAGAGAAAGAGAGGGTGGGAAGGGGAGAGAGAAGCGGGAGAGAGAGAGACAGAGGGGGCAGAGACAGAGACTCAAACCATATGGCAGGTGAAGAATGATTCCCTACTCCCTTACTTCAGCCTCCTCAGTGCTGGGATTATGGGAATGTGTGTGCCTCCATACCCAGTTAAACTAGTATTTATTTTTAGAGCTGTGGGTCAGCATTAGTTGCCTCCTGACTGTTGTCTGAGCATGGTAATATTTAAGAGGCAACATGTTGAGAAACTGTAATCTTTATCCTCCTCCTCCCCTTCCTCCTCCTCTCTCTTCTTCTTTCATTGAGATAGTGTCTTACTGAGTAGCACTGGCTGGCCTAGAACCCTCTAAGTAGACCAGGCTGTCCATGACAGATATCTGCCTCCCAAGTGTGTGTCACTATGCCTGGCCCTGGTGATTCTCTTTCTTATAGAGTTCCTTCGCATGTGTTCTAGGAATGACCTTGGTGTCATTCATCACCTATGGTAGTAGATGTTACTGGAAGGCTTTCTCCTTGAGAGCCTTGATACTCTTTGGAGCAATACAGTAGGGGACTTTAGGGTCTGTGGAGGAAGTATATTGCTAGGCTGCACGGTAGACACGTGCTCTAGGCATGGCGGGAGCAAACCAGTCAAGAGAGCCGGAGGGCTGCAAGTGAGATTGCAGCGTCTGCAATAGTTCAGTGAGTGACAAAAAAAAAAAAAAAAAAAAAAAAAAAAAAAAAAAATCCTGAAGCAGAGCTGGTGTCTCTGGGAAACTGGAGCAAGCGAAGTCCTGCCACGTCCACACAGTTCAGAACAGGTTTCGTTCTACAGCATGTGACCACCCAGCCTTCTGACCCTCGAACCTGATCAGGAGACCTAGTTAAGGAACTTGAGGAAAGGAATGGATGAGTTCACGGGGCAGCGAGCTAAGTGAGTACAGCCTGTACTTACTGCACCAGGAGGAAGTGTGACGGGTTGGCTGGTGCTTCAGCCAGGAAGAAAAATAGGTTACTGGAAGCCTAGATGCCCTGACTCTTTGGGCATGTTGGAGTCAGACTGAGCCTCCAGAAGGCAAGAGCCACGTTTTCTCTTCTCGGTGTCTTAGCATCTATCCATTTTCAAAAGAAAATGCTGAAATGAATGCTGGCCTCATGTAAAGAATGGGAGGGGCATATTAACCTGACCACTCTTGAACTCCAGATAGAAGAGTAGGCCAGGGATTCTTGCCCATCTTAGACTCTAAACCAACTTGATAAAGAAGCCTGATCCACAGGTTCTGGGAAACAGAAAGAGGTGTCGCCTCATGCGTCATGCTAATGATCATTAGGACTGGCTATGTGAGAACTTTGAAAGTGGCATAACTCTAAGTCCCAGTTTCCATAACTTCATCTGATTTATAAGCTTGCAACTTATAAAAACCTGTCGTATATGTATATGGGACTTAGAATTGGGAAAGGAGTACTAGGGAACTATGAAATACGCTTACCATCTTCATGGTGCTTGTAGTCTACCAGACAAGATGAGACTTGCTCACATTAGATATCTCTCATCCAAGTATCAACCAGACTCGACCTTGCTTAGCTTCCAAGACCAGACAAGCCCTATCGAGTTCAGTATGGTACGGCTGTAGACTTACATCATATATCTAAGGAGATATATATATATACATATCCTTAGATTGTAGTATTAAAAGATATAATTAAGGCTGAAGGAAATGAAAAGTTATTGCAATGAAATATATTGCTTCTAATGTAATTGTGAAACCATCTAGCTTTGTAAATTAAGTAACTCACCACCACTTGGCTGTTTGGGTTGGCTGCAGTATTTTGATAAACTCGTGCGCTCAAATACACCTATTCCTATGTTTATCTCTAAGTACCATTCACTGACAGACCTGATATAGGCTTCCTTTTGTAGCAGAAACACAAAGTTGCTAATGCACAGCCCTCTTAGTACAAAACACTCGGAGAATGATCAGAGTCACATAAATACCTCTTTAAATTGATGGGTGGCAAGAGATAATTTTGCTCTTCAAAACAAAAATAATAACAATACATTGGTGCACTACCGTGTATTTAAGAGGAAAATGGCTGGCAGCAATAGCAGCACAAAGGCTGAGAAAGGATATATAGAGAATAGTTCTTAAGGGTGTGTGTGTGTGTGTGTGTGTGTGTGGTGCTGCCCAAAGGAGAACGTTTGATTTCCTGTTCAATAACTCCCTGCCTTAGTCTTTTGTCATAGCGTCTCTTGCTGAACCTGGAGCTAGGCTGCCAGAGATCCTCTTGTCTCCCCATTTCCAGTTCTGGGGTTACAGATGCACACAACCACACCTAACATTCTTATGTGAGTGCTGGGGATTTGAACTCAGGTCTTCTCATTTGGGCAGCAAGAGCTCCTACTGGCTAAGCCATCTCTCCAGCCCTGTTTAAGGTTCTTATGCTGTAGGTGTGAGGTAATATGATATCACTTGGTGGTAAACGGTGGTGCCTTAAAAGCAACCTCTAAAATAATATGATAATGAAGCTGGGTGTGGTGGCTCATACCTGTAATCTCCTCAAATGCAGCCCCTGGTGGCTGTGGAGTCATTTTATTTATTGGTGTAGCCACTGGTAATTTGCCCATTCTCCCACAAACAACTCCACACCCGGGCTCATAGAAGCAGCTGTACTAAAACTCTGTGTGTCATGGCACTCTGTGTGTATAAAAATACAGGTCACTCTTCCAGGAGACTTAGGTTCACAACCATCTGTAACTCCAGTTCCAAGGCGTCCAGCGTGCTCTTCTGGCTCAACAGGCACACTGGGCATGTATATGTTGAATAGACATCCATGTAGGCAAAATACCATATACATTAAAATTTTTGTTTTTAGTCATATATGTCTTAGTTAGGGTTTTGGCCGCTCTGATGAAACGCCACAAGCAAAAAGCAAGTCCAGGATGAATGGGTTTATTCAGCTTGCACTTCCACATCACAAATCATTATCAAAGGAAGTCAGGACAAGAACTGAAACGAGGCAGGAACCTGGAGGCAGGATCTGAGCAGAGGCCATGAAGGAGTGCTACTTATTTGCTGGTTCCCTCATGGCTTGCTTAGCCAGCTTTCTTATAGAACCCAGGACCACCAGCCCAGGCACGGCACCACCTACAGAGCGCTGACGCCTCCCCCATCAATCACAGTTACCAGTGGTGGCAATGTGTCCTCCTCTTCACACAATGCCTAGTAAGCCTGTGGCCTTACCTTTTCTCCTAGCAACAGGACATCCCCCATGGCACACAGTAAGCCCTCTTTCCCCTAGTTCCTGCTCAATCTCTTAGCCAGTGTTGGCTGTGACTGCTGAAGAAGTCACCAAGGTCTCTCGTCCAATAGTTTCTGAACCACCACGTGCTCCGCCTTGACCCTTTGCACTGCCCAGGAACTGAACTTGTGTGCTACTGTGTAGCCACTCCCTGACTGAGCTGTGCCATGTGGGTCAGACAGGCCACAGCTCTTAGCACAAAGAGGGGACAGATGTGTGGGACTGTATAATCTGGGCTGTGTGTGGATCACAAGTGTGGGTTCTGATGTCCTCTACTCAGTAAATGCAGTACATGGTTACACTCATCTGGGTGTGCCTGGGCATACCAATACCAGTGTCTGGGTGTGCCTGGACATACCTGCTGCTGTCCACTTGGCGGAAAGATCTGCATTGAGCTCACTATGTGGGAATTGATTTGTTCTCCTCTAGCCTTGTTCACTTTTAACTCTGGCTTTTTTTAAGACTCCAAATCACACAGAACTCATTGAATTGAGGGTAATAATTAAGTCTAGAGGGAGGGGAGGATGTACCAAGGAGTTAGTGGACAAGTACTCTCTCATGTTGAGTCTTTTCTTACTGGACACAGTAGGTACCTGGATGTTCATGTAACATCTGCTCCATTGTGCACTTGTAATAAACTTTTAAACTGGCAAAAAGAGAGAGAAGGGAAGAAAGAAAGAGAGAAAGAAAGGAAGGAAGAAGAGGGAAAAGAAAGGAAAGGAAAGAAAAAGGAGAAGAGAAAAGAAAAAAGAGAAAAGAAAAGAAAGGAAAAGAGAAAATGCCTTACTGACCTGCCTACAACCCATCTTACTGAGGCATTTTCTTAGCCGAGAGGTCCCTCCTCTCAGCTGACTTTGACCTGTGTCCATTCCATCTTGACATAAAACATCTAGCACAGTATATATTTTAAAATGACATGAAGTGAATGAAGGCTTTATTAAAAAAGAAGGGGATTGGAGGCAGTCTACAGGTGAGAAGAGGAAGTCTTTGGAGAGTGAACAGTATCAAAACACATTATATACATCCCTGAACCTATCAAAGAATAAATCAAAATAGTTTTTAAAAAATTAAACCTTTAGCACATCTGACAAAAGCTATACAAGACTAGTATACTGGAAGCTCAAGGTAAGATGGCTCAGCTGGTAAAGGCGCTTGTTGCTAAGCCAGAAGACCTGTGTTCGAATCCTGAAACTAACTCCTGCAAGTTGTCCTCTGACTTACACACACACACACACACACACACACACACACACACACACGAAATACAATACAACATTTAAATAATAGAAAAGACGAAAGACGGGGCTGGTGAGATGGCTCAGTGGTTAAGAGCACCAACTGTTCTTCCAGAGGTTATGAGTTCAAATCCCAGCAACCACATGGTGGCTCACAACCATCCTTAATGAGACCTGATGCCCTCTCCTGGTGTGTCTGAGAACAGCTACAGTGTACTTACATATAATAAATAAATATTAAAAAAGAAAGAAAGAAAGAAAGAAACAAAGAAAGAAAAGACGAAAGACTTAAATCAGGGCAGATACTAGGTTCGGCTTTTGAGAAGACTTCCTGTAACTAAAGTATCAGTCTTTCCCTGAGCTGACCTACAATTGTAACATTGTTGCTGTGGGATTCAGTGTGAAGTTGATGTTCTGGGTCTACAATTCAGTAAAAGGCACAGAATCAAAGAGTCAACTTTGAAAGCAATTAACGAAGATTTACACATACACACACACACACACACACACACACACACACACACCAGCTTCAAGGCTTGTTATGACAAGTTGATAAACTCTTACACTGAAGTAACAGAGTAACAGGAGGTGGGGACATACACAAGTACACACTTGGTCCTGGCTCAAGATCCTATGAAAACACCACTGGAGATCGATCTGTGCACAGAGAGGGGTGCAAACCCACTAAAGATAAATAGGGGAGGTTAGCTATCAGGGAAGGAAAGGTTGAAATGACAAAGGTTACCTGACTTTGATCCTTTGAGCCCACATGATGGAAGGAGATATCTGATTTCTGCAACTTGTCCTCTGACTACCAGGCAGAAGCCACAGCATGGATGCGCGCGCACGTGCGCACACACACACACACACACACACACACACACACACACACATACACACACACACAAATAAATAAATAAATAAGCAATAAATGTTGAAAAAACTTTTAACAAAAAGGAAGGGTTGGGAATGTCAATTTAGACGTAGAGAGGATATGCTACAAAATTAATATAGCACCTCCTTAGGAAACTACAGTAGTGAGTTCTCAGTGGCGGTAGGGAATTGAGATGATCTCATATAGCCCAGGCTAGCCTCCAATTGGCTATGTAGCTCAAGATACCCTTGGATTTCTGGTCCTCTTGTTTCTACCTCCTGAGTGCTGGGATCACAGGCATGCATCACCATACCCGGCTTTAAGGCGAGGCAGTAGTGGTGAACATCTTCAATCTCCCAGAAGAGGTAGGCAGATCTCTATGAGTTAGAGGCCAGCCTGGTCTACATAGTGAGTTCCAGGATAGACGAAACTACATAGAGAAACCCCGTCTCAAAACAAAACAAACATACCTGGCTTTAATACAGCATTAGGGCTGGGCAGTGGTGGCACACACCTTAAATCCCAGCACTTGGGAGGCAGAGTCAGGCAGATTTCTGAGTTTGAGGACAGTCTGGTCTACAGAGTGAGTTCCATGAAAGCCAGGGTTATACAGAAAAACCCTGTCTCAAAAAAACAAAAAAACAAAACAAAACAAAACAGCATTGGGGATCAAACCTAGGGCTTCATACATGTTTACCAAGCACTCTACCTATTAGGGAAAAAAGAATGTGTGATTAAAACCAAATACAGAAGAAGACTGGGAGAGATGGATGCTTGGATGAAGTCTGGGGTAGCAAACGGGAAGAAGGACTGCACAGAGATGTTGGGCCTTGCTGAGGACAGAGGAGAGGATGGAGGAGCAACAACAGATTGCAGATGAGCAGACTGTAGGTCACATTCATTTCTCCTTCTGTTAGCTCTTTGGTTCTAGTCACTCGCTCATTTCATTACTCTTTTTAAGATTTATTTATTTCCTAATTTGTTTATGTGTAGGTATATGTCTGTGTGAGTGTCTGCCATGTGCTGTGTGCATACCCAAGGGGGCCAGAAGACAGTATTAGGTCTTCTGGAGCTGAAGATGCAGGTAGTCATGAGTCACCTGATGAGTGAGTGCTGGAGAGTATCTATATTCAGACCCTCTAGAAGAGCAGTATTTGCTCTGAACCCCTGAGCCATCTTTTCTACTCCAACTGTTTTTTTTTTTTTTTTTTAAATCCCATCCTATGGGGCAGGCTTCACAAGGTTCTGACGAGAGGAGATCCTCTGCTTGCGAGCAATGAGTGTGTACTGCAGGGACGCAGTGACCGAGTCCTTTCACAGGAACGTCCTGGATGTGTATCGACTCCTGTTTAGCAGACTGGATGGCTTTCCCTGCCTTCCCCTTAGCTGTCTGGCTAATTCTTGCTCATCCTTGAACTTTTGCACAACGGCACATTTTCAGACATTGCGATGAGACCACAATGTCTTATCGCTCCCAGCTGTGTCCATCTGCTTCATCTTCTACACCCCGTACACCATGTTCCAGGAGCAGGAGTGCTCCAGATGTGTGGAAGGAGCAAGCAGTATTTACAGCGATGTCAGCCATCAGGAAAAGGATGTTCTGTGCAGAATGTGTTACCTCCGCAATTGCAAAGGCGGGAAATGCCCTGTGCGAGGAAGGGGCTCTTAGGCTCTTTCACCTCCAAGGTTTCAAAATGACCCAGGGCAGGGCCTGCCAGTTCTCTGAGGGAAGCAAAACAAACTGTGATCTCATAGGATCCCTGCTGGCCCAAGAAAAGACAATTTAACGTTAAGAAGCAGGCTTGGGGCAAACATGAGAAAGGGTAGTTCCTTTAGATGTCCCAGCCTTTTCCCTGGGGAACTGACAAGTCTCTGGAGATACTGATCTATAGCTGGAAAATGTCCAGCCACAAATAATGAAATAGCTCTCCTACAGGTCCAAAGGTCCAGGCATTCATAGTTCAGGCTTTCTCAGAAGGAGGGAACATTTTATAAAAGGTTAGGCCTAGTATGTTTCACTGGGTTCTCCATTCTGGTCTGCTGCCAAATGTCCTTAAGGTTATTTGAACTGGTTTTTATGACAGTTCCTTCCCACCCCACACCATTGCTCCATCCCTAACTATTTCCCAAGCAATGTAACATACGGCTAAGTACCCGAAATGTGGATTTAAAAGTTTGGAAACACGGAGTTAAACACATGAAACTGGCAAGCTATACACACATACACACACACACACACACACACACACATACACACACACACACAGTAGGCTGTAGATTTTAGATGATCTGAGTTTGACCACCACCACCCTTAGCACCTGACTCTCACAGCTTGCCCCCAACTTCCATATGTGTGCTATGGTATGAATCCAACACACACACACACACACACACAAACATATATGTAAATTAATGAATGTATGTTTTAAAGTTAAAGCCCTAGAGTAGAAGTTTAGGAAATCATATAAAGACAAATGTGTAAAGGAAATCTTTGTTTATGCAATCAATGCCATGGCCTGGAAGATGGTATGGGCAGGTTCCTGTTCACACTTGGTGTTGTAAACAAAGCACCATTGCTCTGCTGCGCTTGTAGACAGCAGCAGTTCCCAAGGCACCGTTCCTGGACCTGCAGGGCCTGTACCATCTGGAACTTGGAAATCCTGGGCTCTGCCTCATATCCTCCAGCTCAGTAGCTCTGGGTTGGAGCCAGCTAGTTTTAACAAGCTCTCCAGGTGGGTCCACACATAACTCCTGAGTATCCTTGAAAAAGTGGACCTGAGGTGACAGGAAGAAGGCAGCAAAGCAAGGATTCCACACAGCAGTGATGAGCTCGCCCCGGGAAACTAAGCTACAGCTAAGATTCTAAATACGGACCAAGTGGAATTAACAACATGGGGCCCTGGTCGAGGAAAAGGGAACTCTAAATGCTGTGAATAGGTGGTTAATAAGAAGAGGGGATGGCAGGTCAGCAGCACTTGTGTGTGGTCTCACATCTAGAGGAGTAACTAAAGGAAAAGGTCCTCTGCAGCTCACAATCCTGGCTGAACTGCCAAGTGCCTTCCTTCGAGAAGGATCCTGGTAGAACACTTGTATAGCAAGTACAAGGCCCTGAGTTTGATCTATAGCACTAAAGAAGAGGAGGAGGAGAAAGAAGAGGAGGAAGAGGAAAGGGAGGAGGAAGAGGAAGAAGAGGAAAGGGAGGAGGAAAGGGAGGAGGAAGAAGAGGAAGAGGAGGTCTGAGGTTAGTTAATTTTCCATTGCAATAATAGAATATCCAAGACTCGTGGTTCATAGAGAGTCAAAATTTATTTAGCTTGTGCTGCTATAATCTGGGAAATCCTGGCATGGGACAGTCTCCACATATTCTAAATTATATAATGCATTTGCAGTTATATATGGGATAGTTATATAATGTTAAGTGGAATTATGACCTGGTTATTGTTTCCATTTAGAAATTAAGCATGACATAGGGGAATGTGAACAGTGTGTCAAGTTGACAAGATTCGGACTTGTGATTAGACACTCTAGGTTATCAACTTGATGACATCTGAGATTAACTAAAACCCAAGGCCCTGGGCACACCTGTGAGGGAGTTTCTTGGTTGGCTCTTCTGAGCCACACCTCTGGTGGCAGCCCACATAAAAGAACATGAAAGAAGGAAGCGTTGGCCTTTTGCTTGCCCTCACTCTGGCTGGCAAGGTCATCTGTTTGGTTTTTGAGACAATTCCTTTGTTGGTATCTTCAGGGTTCCATTGTAGACTGAGGACCCGCACCTTTCCAGGACTTCCCTGGGACTCTAGTTCCATATGAGGATGCTGATACATTTGGTCTCATGAACGGAACAACTGCCTTTCTCTCGGGAGGCAGTCATTGCTGACTATGCTATCATTATTGCTAACGCGTTCTCCAGCTGAAAGCCACTCCAGTGATACGTTCTGAATGTTTTTATCTCAACGTATGTAATGAATGCTCGGGGTTGAAAGACTTCTGGAGAACACTTCAAGACTTAGAAGATGTGAAACTACTTGTTGATAAAAATCCCCAAGTCTGAAAGCAAAAGAGAAAGCAGTGGAGATGAAAAGGTGGCCCTGGAAACATGGGTGGATTCACACTCAAACGGTTTCAAATTCAAACCCATTGAACTGAAGTAAAAATGTTCTAAAAGGAAGTCAGGCAAGCTCTGAGACAAAGAGAAAAGAAGAGGCTGGAGTGGTGACTTAGCAGCTAACAGCACTGGCTGCTCTTGCAGAGGACCCACGCTCAGTTCCTAGCATCTACATGGTGGCTCACAACCATCTCTGACTCTAGATTCCAAGTTCCAGGGCATCCAACACCCTCTTCTGACCTTCACTGGGCATAATGCACACATGTAGCACACACACAAATGTTCAGGTGAAAAAAACACTTAAACACATAAAATGAAATTTAAAAATCCAAAAGGAATGCCTGGGTAGAGAAATGGTTCAGTGGTTAAGAACATTGGCTGCTTGTCCGTAGGACCTGGGTTTGATTCCCAGTACCCACATAGCAGTTAAAAATCATAGCCAGGCAGTGGTGGCACGTGCCTTTAATCCCAGCACTTGGGAGGCAGAGGCAGGCAGATTCCTGAGTTCAAGGCAAGCCTGGTCTACAGAGTGAATTCCA
>NW_022196913.1:8704031-8719798 GCF_008632895.1 Mastomys coucha
GTAGCTCCAGCTCTAGGAGATCTGACAACCTCTTCTGGACTCCCTGGGCACCAAAGATACATGTGGTTCACATGTATTCAGGCAAGACATCCATACACATAAAGGTTTTGGTTGTTTTTGTTGTTGTTGTTATTGTTGTTTTGAGAGAGGATCTCTCAATGTAGCCCTGGCTTTCCTAGAGCTTGCTGTGTAGGCCAGGCTAGCTTCTAACTCAGAGAAATCCTCCTGCCTCTGCCTCCCCAGTGCTGGGGTTAAAAAGAAGTCAAACACAACTATGGCATTAGAAATAGCCAATATTTTGAACCCCTCATCTATTTCTAGAACCCTCAGACATCATGTTCTAAAACTCCTTACCTCTACCACACAGACCTCTCCCACTGCAGCTGGTTTTAGCTGGAGTTTTGCAGTGTGGGTCCAACTCTGGCTACCCTGAGAGCTGACCTATCTAGGGAAGTTCATCTTTGGAACAGTTTGTCTTGTTCCTAGTTTCTTCTGAAAACGTGAAATAATCAGAAAAACTGACTACATATAGGTAAATAAAACAAACTGGACTAAATCACACCAGTGAGTCAAACTCTAGCTTGTTATGGAAGAAAAGTGTTTATCCATCATCCTTTCTGTTGTTTGTTTTAAACAAGGCCTCACTAGGTAGCCTTAGCTGGCCTGGAACTCACTAAGAAGATCAGGCTTCAAATTCACAGAGCTCTGCCTGCCTCTGCCCCCGCCCTCGCCCCCACCCCCGCCTCTGCCTCCTGAGTGCTGAGATTAAAGGCTTGAGCCTCCACACCAAGCCTAACTATAATTCTTTCCATACATATCTGAGCATCTAATATTTCCAGGTACTGTACTAGGAACAAGAATACAATGTTGAGCCAAATAGGACTGGGCCAAATATAGATGGGAAAGATCATAGAACCTTAGGACTCAGGCTACCAGTAAGCAAATACGGGTTTTCTTAGAAGGTAAGCATGGTAGTCTGCAAAGAAGGTTAGCGGGAGAGAGTCAGCTGAAAGAATGGTGGCTTGTGAAGGAGGAAGATCAGGGAGAATCAAAGGCCTTTGATTATGGGGAACCAAAGGCGAAAGACATCCAGAAGGCCAGATTCTGACCAAAACCTTGTAGGCTTCTTAATGAATTTGTTTTTGTTTTTGTTTTTGTTTTTGTTTTTGTTTTTTTTTTTCCCTGTGAGAGTAGCAGGCTCCCAAGGAAGAGAAAAGCCAAGTACACCTGGCTAACGATTACGTTGGTTGCTGGGGTGGCATACAAGGACACTGGTCTGGGGTCTCTTGTTATTGATCCAAAGTACAATGTGACATCCCTCAAACAAACTTGATCCAAATAGGAAAAGATGAATAGCTTCGAGAGATATTGTGAGCTTGGAGATGGATGGGCAAGGGGGGGCGGGTGGTAAAGGGAGGGTTTGCTGATGGCTCTTGGGTATCCAGCTGCACTGATTGGATGGAATTTAAAGGAAACTCCTAGAAGACTTTTGGATAGTTGGTGTCCTTTCTCAGCATACCCATGTGTTTGTGCCTGGCTTCTACTACACTCAGGGACCCCTGGGATATGCTCAATCCTAGCTACAGAGCTGATTCTTGGGCTCCCATGAGGACATCCATGAGTAAACCCAGTCTTCTCGTCTCTCTTCCCTCTCATGCACTTTGTAGGCACCACATGTCCAACCCCCATATCTATTGAGCATGCAGACATCCGGGTCAAGAATTATAGTGTGAACTCCAGGGAGAGATATGTCTGTAACTCTGGTTTCAAGCGGAAAGCTGGCACATCCACCCTGACCGAGTGTGTGATCAACAAGAACACAAACGTTGCCCACTGGACAACTCCCAGCCTCAAGTGCATCAGTAAGTAGCCAGTCTCCACACTGTCCCCTGCCTCCAACTGAGGTTGAACAGAGAATCGAGCTGACATGTGGGAACTGTGGGAGCCAGAGAGATCTGTTCTGAGATCTGGAGCTAACTAAGCCTGTAGAACATGAAGCAGCAGCTCCCTGCCCCCAGTGGGAATACATAGGCAATAGGTTCTGTCACCCAAACTTGGTTCACCTCCTACCTCTGCCATTTAGTCATTTTGTGTCCTTGGGTAAACCCTTTAGCTTCTTGGAACTCTGGTTGGTCACCCAGAAAATGCATGTAATGTCAACAGTGGTTTGTAGGATTAGGCAGAAGCTGGTAAATGTTACTATTACAACCATTGGTGATTGTTTTGATGTGACAGTAGCAGGAGGTTTGTCTATGGATGAGGCTGTGTGCTCAAACTCACCACCCCGAGAGCTTTTTGGATCTCTAACAAGGCAGAAGTCTGCGGGAGAACATACACTGTTCTTGTTTGCTGGATCCTAGGAAGTTGGGTAAACCTAACAGAGTACCCCTCCATTACCCACCTCTAGTGTCCAATTGATGCTCAAGAACAACAATAATCAAAAAAAAAAAAATCTAGGAGGTGATGGTGCATGCCTTATTTAATCTCAGCACTCGGAAGGCAGATGGGTCTCTAAGCTCCAGGCCCAGCCTGAACAATAAAGAACAACAAAACAATGAAGGCTATGAGAATCAACTTTTAAAAAAAATATCACCCAAAGTTGGATGAAGGCCAGCATTTTGGGGATGGAAGCCACTTGGTGGTGTGCTTCCAGGAACACTAACCCCACTTCTGCTCCCTAGGGAAAAAAAAGTAGCCCATAGTCTTCCGGGAGAGTACACTCCAGCAAGAATCCCATGTATGTGAGGACCAGGGATCTACCTTAGAATGTCCTCCTCTGTCCTTCTCCATCCTGGTTTTGACACACCGTCTCTCACTGAACCCAGCAGTTACTGACTGGCTAAGTAGTGAGCTGTGCAGAACTGCCTGGGCCATCATGCTCAGAGTTTTACAAGTGATTTGGGGATCAGAACCCAGATCCTTATGCTTGTACCACAGCCATCGCTCCAGCCCTGTCACCGGGATCTCAGAACCCAAAGGCTGGAGGGATCGTTAAGTCAGTCTCATCTGATCCAGAGGTTTTGCTCCACGGTCCTTTGATCACCACCAGCACCAGTTCCCTTCACTGTTCTTCCCTAGCTCTTGCATGCTCAATATTTTCCCTAAATAAATGAACTCTGTTGAGTGATATTGTGTTTTCCCCATGAAAAACTAGTATGATAAAACCGATGGTGCATGTATCATTCCCATACAATGATATTTGATGATTGACCTGTGGAAGATACTAGAAAAGCAGTTTACAGGCTGTACATTGAGTCAGGAAACTGATATCCACTTCCTGTGCTTTCTAGCCTCATCCCAGGAAGCCAGAAATGGATGTGCACTGATTCATTGATTATTTTTATTTGTAGCTAGTTCTAAAACTGCCCCAGATTCTGCCCTCAGAAATCATAAATGCCATGTGACTATTCTCTCTCTAGGAGACCCCTCCCTAGCTCACTACAGTCCAGTGCCAACAGTAGTGACACCAAAGGTGACCTCACAGCCAGAGAGCCCCTCCCCTCCTGAAAAAGGTAGGAATGCTCGGAACACGTGAAGAACTAACACCTACCCTGCTCCCTTATCGTAGATGCCATGGCTCACTGTTGATCACTGCAAGCCCAGGTAACAGAACTTTATAAGATTCAGAACTTAGAGCCGGCGGTGGTGGCACTTGGGAGGCAGAAGCAGGTGGATCTCTGAGTTCAAAGTCAGCCTGATGTAGAGAGCAAGCTCCGGGACATCCAGTGCTACACAGAGCAACCCCTTCTTCCAAAACCCAAAACCGAACCAAAACAAAAAGATTCAGAACTTATAGTGCCTTAGGGTTTTTTTAGTCAAAGTTACTTGATATCCAGAATTCACATGTGCATAATTCACAATGGCTTAGGATTGGCCATTAACATGTCAGACCGTAGTTAGCCGTAGATACTCACCTTTATTGAGAACTGAGAAGCATCTGAGATTTGATCTCACTATAGTTATCTCCCCAAGGAGGGATTTCCCACATGGCACAGGAAAGCAGAAGCAGGAGCATGTCTGTCTGGCCCACTGGGCAGCAGAATGAGCAAGAATACAAGCCCTATTATGTGTAGCAGGCTGAACTGTGCCAGCGAAGCCTGGAGTCATAGAACCTGAATGTCTTATAACTGGTGGGAAATGCGCCTGTGCTTTGTTTCAGAGGGAGGTACTATCTCTGTCTTTCAAAGCACTTGCTACCATACATGTTCTTGGCAAGACAGACCAAAGAAAGGGTAATGATGATGGGGCCCCCTTTTGGGAAAATAAAGACAGTGTGAAGGACTCATTGGAGAGGTTTTTTTGTTTTTTTAAGTGAGAGGGTTGGGGGTATGTTGAGGCAGGGTCTTACTGTGTTGCTCTAGCTGCTTAGAACTCACTGTGTAGACCAGGTTGGCCTCAAACAATCACAGAGATTCATCTGCCTCTGTCTCTTGACTACTGGGATTAAAGGGGTGTGCCACCAAGTCCAGCTTCCCAATCTTCATCATTAACAAGTTAATTTGGATGCTTGTTCTAGTGTCTTTTCTGTTGCTGGGTTAAAATATCCTGACAAAGAGCAACTTAGGGGAGAAAGGATTCATTTTATCTCACATTTCCTGGTTGGAAAGTCACAGAGGCAGGAGCTTGAAGAAGTCAGTCACATTACCCCCACAGTCAAGAGTAGAAAGAAATAAAAGTGGGCATGTTAACTTGCATAGTTGTACTCTGCTCAGTTTCTCCACTCTCAATGGTGCTCAGGAGCCCCTGCCTATGGAATGGAGCCACCGACAGTGGCGTCGGTCTTCCCACATCAATTAGCTTAGTCAAGACAATCCCCCCACAGACACGCTAACAAACCAAACCAGTTTAAATTGACAATTTAAAGTGACAAGTTAAAGCTAACCCTCACAAGGCTGTAATACAGAAATATTGCATGAACATCACCCCTCTCTCACTCCCTGCCTTCCTTCTTTGCTTCCTTTCTGACAAGGTCTCACTATGGATCCCAGGCTAGCTTCAAACTCATCCTCCAGGATGCTCAGGCTGTATGCGCCACTGAACCCAGTTCAATGTACTTCACTTGTGTGTTATATAGGCTAGATCAAGGCCTTCAGCACTAGCTGAATGAAATCTGTGCTCTCCACCCTGTGATATTCTCATTTCCCACTAAGTGCTTTGTTCTCTTTAATGTTTCATTATCCTGTTTATGGTTTCTTCTTGTTTCTTCCTTCCACTCCCAAATACAGAAACCTCTGTTTTCAATCCTTCTGACTTGCTCAACTGGTCAGACCTTCCCAAACACCATATGTCAGTCTTCAATACACAAGAAACTTACCAAAAAACTCCAGTTGGTCTGGGGTAAGAGCTGAGAACCAGCAACACGAGGAAGGAACAGAAGCTTCCTCGGGTGGTTCAGAGGCAACCCAGGGTGAGGACATTTGTTCTAAGGAGGATGGAGAGGTTTCTGAATTTCATGCCACTGTACAGCATAGAAGGCTCCGGCTCAAAAATTAATAGTAGTAAAATAGGGCTGGCACTATAGGTCATTGGTAGAATATTTCCCTAGCATGCATAAGTCTGTAGGTTCAACTTCCAGTACTATTAGGAAAAAATAATAATAAAATAAAACAGGGTCTCTTCTGGTGAGTATGTTACATGTAAATAGAAGAAAGTGGTAGAAACTTGACTTAAGATGAAAGAAATCCCCAAGTCCCTGTGGTCTGAATCACACCCTGTTTACTCAAGAGACAAAAATGATCAACTCGTCTCTCTCAGCCTTTCTTCTGTGTCCCAAATATTTGGTTTGTCTCAGGCATTCCCCACTGAGATAAACATGTCCAATCACAATCTTGACACCAACTGGGGAGGTCTCAAGTGTTTGGGCGTGAGTGCTCTGCACGATTGGTAGTTTATGGGGGGAGAGATACAAGTGAGTAGTACCAATGGACTGAAGGGTGTGAGCATTTCTTACATGGTCACTGGCTAGGAGAGTATGGGAACAGGACACACCATGCCTCTGGAGCACCAGGACACCTACCACGCTTTACTCAGGCTGAATTTCCCGAGCTAGATTTTGCCACCGTACCAGTCCCATTTTCAATGGGAAGGGAATAGAGAACAGGGAACCGGTAGGCCCCTTTATAGTTTAAGGGCATCCATTTGCCAATAATGAACAAGGAAGAACCTAAACCCAGGCATCCTGCATGCCAGCAGGAACTAATTCAGAATAGTCTCCTCAGATACTGCCTAGGGCATTCAGGGAAGCTGGAATCAAGCTCTTCTTACTTCAGAATGCCAACATGTAAGTAGTCAGGTGTGATGACGCACGCCTTTGATCTCCACACTCAGGAGACAGAGCCAGGTAGATCCCTATGAGTTTGAAGACATCCTGGTTTACACAACAAGTTCCGGGTCAGCTGGGGATCCATAATAGACCCTGTCTCAAGAAACAACAACAGAACTGGATGGGAACACCAGCATTCCAGCTGCCTTCTGCAAATACAGTTCCACTGTGTCTTGGCATCAAGTCTTTGAGAACATAACATATTGTCTCCAGAGAACAAGCTTATCTCTGTCTCTGTCTATGTCGCTATCTCTCTGTCTCTCTGTCTCTCTCTCTTTCTCTCTCTCTCTCTTTCTCTCTCTCTCAATGACTATATTATTTAGAGTTACCACAAGTATTATCACTCAATGGATAGCTATGCCATCTACTTAGGGGACCGTTATTTGAAAGGGTGTTGGCCAGGACAGGCTCATTAAAGTGAGTCCTTGGGTCCCAGGCACTAGTCTAAATTTTTATGTCTGTCTTGGAATTTCCTGCAGAGCCAGAAGCTTTATCTCCCAAATCAGATACCACAGTGGCCACAGAGACAGCTATTATGCCTGGCTCCAGGCTGACACCATTCCAATCAACTTCTGCAGGAACTACAGGGACAGGCAGTCACAAGTCTTCCCGAGCCCCATCTCTTGCAGCAACAATGACCTTGGAGCCTACAGCCTCCACCTCTCTCGGGATAACAGGTTAGCCTGAGCTTTGCATAAGGACAGGCCAGTTTCCCACATACTCCTTCTGAGACTGGGTTGGGATCTTGCAGGAAGATGTCTGCATTAGCTTTGGTCCACTTACGTTCAGTTTGGGGCTAAGTGGTCCAGTCACCTGTTGCCTGCCATCACGGTTAGCTGGTTTTTGCAATCCCCACTGTCAGGATACCAGAAAGGAAACTCTTCCTCTCAGATATGACATGGCTTATTGATGTGAACGCTAGAGGGTGGCAAAAACATCTGCCAATGTGGAGCTGTGGTCTGTGGAGTAGAAAAGCCACCGTCAATTGCTCCTTTCTAAGGCAAGGCCAATGCTTAGATGTGACCAAACACCTCAGCAAGTTAATCTGTTTGTTTTGCTAATACCAATTTGGTTCTAAGATAGTAGGTAATCTCTCCAGCTTCATGAGACTCTAATGATTTTGGGAGTCCGGCCCTGACTCGTCTCTCCTCTCTCTACTGCAGAGATTTCTCCACACAGTTCCAGAATGACAAAAGGTGAGTACTTCTTTTGTTTGGTATGTTCATAACTAGGGCACTACAAAGCAGACCCAGCATGCTCAACAGCCTGATTAGGGCTACTCTACCACAGTAACCAGCAGTAACCCTTTGCCTCTCTGAACTGTCTCCATTAGAGAATAACTTGTAGACTGCCCTAGTTGTTGACTTTGTCTAGACATGATCACTTAAGATCAGTAGCTTCTAACTGTCATACTAGTGGCATACAAAGCAGGGAATTGGTACACCACAGAAGAACTTGATGGCCAGCTACTCATAGTTAAGTCCCACTAGGCTCCACCCACATCCAGGCATATAAGGAAACCACAGGAGCCGGCCACTGCCACTAAGATAACACCATCGGCCAGAAGCTGCATGGACCTCACCCAGGCTGGGGCACTGCACTGTACAGAGAGATAGCTAAGACAGCTCCATCCAAGTGGTCCCTGTTGAAAAGAAGACATGGGACCTTACAGAAGAGAAAGGAAGCCATGCAGGAAGAAAACAAACAGTGGCTGTGCGAAGGTGGATGGAGATCTTGGAGAAGAAAGAGAAGAACAGGAGAGAAGGGAGGGCTGGGGTGCAGCTCAGTGACAGCGAGTTTGCTCAACAAATCCAAGGTTCAAGCTCGGTCTGTGACACTAATACTATAGTCTGACAGGCTTTAAAGGGAACGAAAGTCACTGCAGAGATGGCTCAGTGGTGAAAAGTATGTACTGCTCTTGCAGAGGACCAGAGTTTAATTCCCACCACACCACAGAGATAACACTTGTAACTCCAGGGAATACAATAGCCTTTTCTGACATCTGGGGGCACCTGCACACTCATGAGTATGTATACACACACACACACACACACACCACAAATAAATATTTTTAAGGGGAAGAGCAGACTGTGGTTATCTAAAACCCAAGAATCAGTCTTAAAAACATACATACAAGTAACATTATACTAGCTGCCCAGGTTGTATTCATGTATTTAGGAATATATATGTGCCGGGCGGTGGTGGTGCACGCCTTTAATCCCAGCACTTGGGAGGCAGAGGCAGGCGGATTTCTGAGCTCAAGGCCAGCCTGGTCTACAGAGTGAGTTCCAGGACAGCCAGGGCTACACAGAGAAACCCTGTCTCGAAAATCAAAAAAAAAAAAAAAAGGAATATATATGTATATACATACATGAATGTAACAACAAGTAATAAAAAAAAAATAGATGCCATGAATTTAAAGAGAGCAAGAAGGTGTGCATGGAAGGGTTTGGAGGGAGAAAAGGGAAGGGGGATGATGTCATATTACAATCTCAAAAAAAAACCATAAAATATTTTCAATGGAAGTCCTTTATGAGACATGTGCTTGCTGATATTTTTTTCAAGTCCAAATGTTGTCTCCTGCATTGAATTCTGTTGGATATTAGCATATGAAAGGGTGTTACACGCCACTTATCATTAAAGAATTGTAAATAAAGGGCTTAGTGGTAAAAAAAATTTTAAAGGGATAAAATAACATGATTATAATGTAACATGGTCTAAACTCTTTTTATTTCCTGTTCATAAGTTTTCCTGCCTAAGAATAGCTCACTGGCTTTTGTGGTCCTGTGCACTAAGTAACATCTATAAAGCAAATGTAGCTTTAGATATATTAGCAGTTTTGTTGGTTTTGTAAATGATCAAATGCAAAGCCAGGTCTGGTGGTGAAGGTTCATACTCTCAGCTACTCAGGAGGCTGAGGCAGGAGGATTGCAAGTGCAAGACCAGTCTGGACAACTTAGTGAAACCCTGTATCAAAGTTAAAAATCATAAAGAGAACTGGGGATGTAGCTCAGTTCATCTGCAGCACTGGGGAAAACAGGTGGATGGTTAGATGATTGATAGGTAAATAGACAGACAGATAGATAGATAGATAGATAGATAGATAGATAGATAGATAGATAGATAGATAGACAGATAAAATGATAGACAGAAGGATAGTTGGTAAAATTGATGGATAAAAGCAAGATAATTTAGAAAGACTCTTTGAAGAATATTTTCATGGAAATTTTCACTTAATGACAAGGACGTGTAAATAAAAACACATTCATGATTTAAGAACACATACAAGAATTAGCCAAAATAATTTCCCCCTATGATACATAGCACATTACTCTTTCCATGTGGTTTTAGAATTTTTATTTGCTTTTCAAATTCTTAATAATTTGCACATGGTCTGAAACCATAAAAACATTAAGCTAAGCATGGAGGCATATGTCTGTAATCTCAGCACTCAGAAGGCTAAGGCAGGAGGATTACTGTCTATTTAAGATCCACCTGGTTACATAAAATAAACAAATCTTAAAATGGGGCGGGGGAGTAGAGTGATGGCTAAACAGTTAAGAGCACTGATTGTTCTTCCAGAGGTCCTAAGTTCAATTCCCAGCCACCACATGGTGGCTCACAACCATCCATAATGGGATCTGATGCCCTCTTCTGGTGCTCATATACATAAAATAAATGAATCTTTAAAAAAGAAAAAAAAATCCACCGGCTTACATAGTATCAGGAATACCATATCTCAAAAAAAATTAAAATAAAAATGATCAAAAGTTGGCACAGAATGAACAATAAAAGCTTTTTCCTCTTACTCAAAGCATCCTGGGAGGCAGGAGCAGGATTCTGTGCCTCCTTCTAGACAGACTATGCAAAACCAAGCTTCATTTATAAATAAGGTTTTCTTCATTAAATATAGTCATGAGAATGCCTAACTATAAGAGAAGCCAAACTTTTAGCAAAGAAATGAAAATGTGATGTTGAGTTTTTATTGTTTGCTAACAAAGCATATGTTGACATTAAGGTCAGTCTAGTTTTGTAAAAGCATTTGTGACAGTGTATTTAAAGTTTGCCATTTACACACCTTCCATCCCAGCTGTCTTAGTCAGGGTTTCTATTCCTGCACAACATCATGACCAAGAAGCAAGTTGGGGAGGAATGGGTTTATTCAGCTTACTTCCACATGGCTGTTGATCACCAGAGGAAGTCAGGACTGGAACTCAAGCAGGTCAGGAAGCAGGAGCTGATGCAGAGGCCATGGAGGGATATTCCTTACTGGCTTGCTTCTCCTGGCTTGCTCAGCCTGCTCTCTTATAGAACCCAAGACCTCCAGCCCAGGGATGGCACCACCCACAAGGGGCCCTACCCCCTTGATCACTAATTGAGAAAATGCCCCACAGCTGGACCTCATGGAGGCACTTCCCCAACTGAAGCTCCCTTCTGTGATAACTCCAGCCTGTGTCAAGTTGACACACAAAACTAGCCAGTACACCAGCCAACCAAGATCTGCGAGTACCCCGCCATTGGTTACACACTGCAGATGCTCATTGGCTCCTTAGACACAGGGTGAGAACCTTTTTCTCCATGTGTAAGCAATTAGCTGCGCACATCTCTATAAGGCAATGGCTGACCATAGTTGTTGCTTAATCGATTAACTAATAATCAATATTCTGGTATTTTGTTTTATTGTTTTTGTTGTTTTATGATAAAGACTGACCCAAAGGCATACTAGACAAGTGCTCCACACTGAGGTACGTCCACAGCCTATAGTGTTTAAAATAGGTTATACAGATGGTTCTCACTGTTCTTTTAAAATGTTTATTTTTATGTTATGTATATGTGCCTGTATGAATGCATGGTAGTACACCTTGTGTATACAGGATCCTGCAGAGGTCAGAAGAGAGCATCACTTAGATCTCTTGGAACTGGAGTTACAGGCATTGTGAACTACTGTGGGTACTAAGAACTGAACCTGGGGCCTGGAGAGATGGCTCAGCGGGTAAGAGCACCGACTACTCTTCCAAAGGTTCGGAGTTCAAATCCCAGCAACCACATGGTGGCTCACAGCCACCCATAATGAGATCGGACGCCCTCTTCTGGTGTGTCTGAAGACAGCTACAGTGTACTTATTTATAATAATAAATAAGTCTTTGGGCTGGAGCGAGCCAGGTTGACCAGAACGATCAGAGATCCTAAAAATCAATTCCCAACAACCAGATAAAGGCTCACAACTATGGGTACAGCTATAGTGTGTACTTATATACATGAAATAAATAAATCTTTAAAAAGAAAAAAAAGAAAAGAAAAAAAAAGAACTGAACCTAGGACCTTGGCAGGAGAAATGTGTGCTCCTACAAACTGAACCACCTCTCCAGCCCCAGTCATCACTATTTTAAAAAGTCGTTTCTTTTAATCCAACAGGAAACAGCCAATAGCTGGTGCTCAATAAGTACTGAATGAATTAGCAAATGAATACCAGAACTTAAAAGACTTTAACATTTTAAAAATAGTAAAAAACTGTGGTTAACATTTTCATTGTCTTAACTATCAGCTGGTTCGCCTGACAGCCTTTCTTGTCAAAAACTTCAGTTATCCCAGTATCTCTGAGCTTCACCTATATTTATTGGAGACTCCGGATTTTATTTTAAAAATCTTTATTATTACATTTGTGGAAAGAGAGAGGGGGGAAGGGAAGGGAGAGGGAGCTCAGAAGACAGTTTATGGAAGTTGGTTCTCACCTTCCACCGTGTAGTTCCCAGGTATTGAAAACAGGATGTCAGGCTTGGTGACAGATGTGTTTACTCACTGAGCTAACTAACTCACTAGCCCAAGACTCCTGATTACAAAATGTGAGTCCAGCACGCCAGCTGCAATAACACTTCTGCTGCTGCCCTCAGCTCACTAGGAGTGTGAAGGTAATTCTTCAGAATGGTGCTGTATCTTGTAGTCAATGTGCTCTGCATTTGATGGCAACTGCACCAGCCATTCAGCTACTTGTCCAGTGAATATCCAACTCTTTACTAGGGATGGTTCTGAGTTGCTCTGAAATACTGATAGCTGATTTTAAGATATTGGGGTTGGGAGGATGGCTCAGTTGGTAAAAGCAATCTACCAATGCAAGTGTGAGGATCTGAGTTCAACAGTCAGAAGCCATGCAAAGCTGGGCATGTAGCTCATGTCTGTAACTCCAGTGTTCTTAAGGAGAGATAGAAGGCAGAGATGGGGACTCTCTAGAAGTTCCTGGGCCAGTCAGGATGACATTCACAGTAGAGAACAGCAAAGAGCCTCTGTCTCACTGGTGGATAGTGAAGACTGACAACTGGGATTACCATCTGACCTCCTCATATCTGGCCTACATATAATCACTGTGGTGCAGGAATGCCCATACTCATACAAAAGAACACACACACACACACACACACACACACACACACACACCATTTATGAAATTTTAAAGGCTGAGCTAAAGCAATCCATTTTTGAGTGTCCAGTTTGAATCCAACATGCCTTTAATTTATTTGTTTTTCAGTCCCACCGATAGACCCTAGAGTCTCATTGCCTGGTAGACAAGTACTCTAACTACATTCTCAAATCCTGAGCTCAACTCTTCTTATGAATCTAGGACACTAAGAGAGGGGAAAAACCCTCAGCCCATGATTAAGGAGTGGTTGCTCTCCCTTCAGCACCTTCCTCTGATGCAGACTCAGTCCTGAGTTCCTGCAAGACTAGCCTGGTTTGCCCCGTCTGCTGAAGAATCTGCTCCCTCTGATTCACACACAGTGATTTCATCATCGCCCTGGAACACTGGCCCTGGCTGTCTCCGCTGCCTTCTCCATCTTAATCCCAGCCTATATATATGGAGGTGGAGCTGAGGCTCTCTCTCGTGGTCCCCTGCACTATAGTCATCTGTTCTCTCTCATCTCCTTCCTTCTCCTTTCCCTCCAGAAACACAAAAGGGTGGAGAACTTGATGTATGCTCTGTTAGTTCATTGTCTCCGGAAGTCTGGTTTCAATTTTTTGTCCAACACTCCGTGGATTAATTGAAAAGAGGCTGGGTTAAGTCTCGGAATTCAAATGGTTTTGTGATATCATCAGCCCAGGAGACTTTTTTTCCTGACAATGACTCTGCACATGTTGACTCTTATTCGAAAAACCACAGGGAAAGCATTGTGAAAGTGTACCCACTCCTTACTGCCGGTAATTCCTCTTCTCCAATAAGTCACTCCTCAGCAGTGAATGGGTGCTGAGCTTGACGGCCAGTGTGGAGACAAGTCTACCTGCAACAAATCTGAAAGAAAAAAAAAATCAATCTGAGACCTCAAAACACCTTTCATTAATGTATTGTTTCCTAATATTTGTGTAACAACGTTGTCATGCTGAGTTTATTGACTTTCTGAAACAGTGTTTTCCTCCTGTGATTTTACTGCTTCTGATACAGTGTCATTACAAAACTCTGAGGGCAAATCCCCTTAGTGAAAGTAGAGAGTATCCACAGCCTCATCGTGACTGAATATTTTGTGCCCAACACCCATTAGACTCAAGAATTTCTGTACATGTGGTTGTGACTTGTTGGAAATTTCTTAAGTGTGTTTTTTTGTTTGTTTGTTTTGTCTTGTTTTGTTATTTTTTTTGGTTTTTCGAGACAGGGTTTCTCTGTATAGCCCTGGCTGCCTGGAACTCACTCTGTAGACCAGGCTTGCCTCAAACTCAGAAATCTTCCTGCCTCTGCCTCCTAAGTGCTGGGATTAAAGGCATGTGCCACCACTGCCCGGCTCTTAAGTGTGTTTTCAGCCAGCTTTCACTTTTTGTTTATAATTTTTAGATGTATTTTTATTGTTTTAAATTACACTGGGGGTGGGGGGAGACGGCTGGGGATAGGTGTGTGTGAGTACCAATACCCACAGAAGCCAGAAGAGGGTAGCCAATTCCCAGGAGCTGAGACTACAGATGCTTGTAATCTGTATATGGTGGGAAACAGTATATACTCTTTTTATTTTTTTTAAAAGATTTATTTATTTTACATGAGTACACTGTTGTTGTCTTCAGACACATGCCAGAAGGGGGTGTCAGATCCCATTAGAGATGGTTGTGAGCCACCATGTGGTTGCTGGGAATTGAACTCAGGACCTCTGGAAGAGCAGTCGATGCTCTTAACTGCTGAGCCATCTCTCCAGCCCCCCAGTATATACTCTTAATTGCTGAGTTTCTCTCTAGACCCAAGAAATGTTAATAATGACAAGCTGGCTAGATGAACATCTGTCCTGGACAGGAATGGAAATTACCAATAACTTACCAATTCTTGGCCATGAATGCCTTCATGGGAGTCAAATGATTCTACCTTAGTTCTGTTCTTTTTCAGTGGCTATCTCTACATCGGTCTTCTTGGTTGGTGCAGGGGTTGTGGTGGCTTTCCTGGCCTGGTACATCATCAAATCAAGGTGAGCAGCACAAAAGAACTGCGGGACCTAATGTTTCCTTTCTACCAAAAGAGCTTGACCATAAGGATTCCAAGAGGCTCTCTCAATAGAGGAGTCCCTTTCCTAACTATAACCACTCACATTCAGTCCCTTCTGTAGCAGAGAGGAAGAGCCCTGTGAGATCGAGCTTAAGGCCATTCATTTCTCACAAAGGTCTCAGACCACGTGTTCAAAATGGGAGCAGCAGGAACAGAGTCCCATGATACAGGGGGTCATACCAAAGGCAATGTGTATCAGCTCCTTTTGTGACACACTCATGAATATACCCAAGTACTCATTACACGTAGAACACCTGCTTATTAGACATGTTCAAGTCAGCCTTAATTCTGTATTTCTAGAAATTACACACCACAGCTCTGTCACAAGTTCCTTCCACTTCCTGACATTTCAGTTTATACCTTTCGTTTTTCTCTAAGTTTATCATTCCTTCCTTTAAAAAATATTCCTCACGTGGCATATTGGCTTTGACCTTGTACTTTTATCATTTAGTAATGGACTGACACAGTTGTTAACTCCATACTGTATACATCTCTAGACCTTGCTTCTGGATTCTTGCAGGAGTGACTATCGGCATTCTTGAAACTGAGCATGTAGTCACTAGGAATAAAGTGTTAATTAACATATCAATATAAAATTATAGGGCTTCATATGGAGATGTAGTCAGTTGGCAAAACACAAACCTGGCCCTGGGTTTGACCACCAGAACTTTTAACAAAATTATATAACTGTTGGAGCCTGGTTTTCATAAAATGAAGACTCTCTGAAACACAGTGATGAATCCTGAAAGAAATCTATTAATCAAAATTCCCCATAAGAATTGACAACTATTAAGCCCCAGAAGTAATTAATAAATCATTAAACTACAACTAGTATATAGTCAAGAATTTTCTTAAAAATAAAAAAAAAAATGGGGCTGGAGAGATGGCTCAATGGTTAAGAGCACTGACTGCTCTTCCAGAGGACCTGGGTTCAAT
>NW_022196913.1:8720042-8720269 GCF_008632895.1 Mastomys coucha
TTTCTAGCTACACACAGTTTGCTTTATTTAAAGAAATCTCAATGTTTAGATACATTTAACATAGTAAAATATTTTTAAGATCATAGATGTTATAAAAAATAACATCATTTTGACTTTTGCATAGATCTTTTTTCATTTTTATTTATTTATGTATTTTTCTTTTTTATTAGATATTTTCTTTATTTACATTTCAAATGTTATCTCCTTTCCTGGTTTCCCCTCTGAAA
>NW_022196913.1:8725366-8732662 GCF_008632895.1 Mastomys coucha
GATCTGTCCATTGCAGAGAGTGGGGTATTGAAATCTCCCACTACTATTGTGTGCTGTGTAATGTGTATAATGCTGTGTAATGTGTAATGGGGCTGGAGAGATGGCTCAATGGTTAAGAGCACTGACTGCTCTTCCAGAGGACCTGGGTTCAATTCCCAGCACTCATGTGGCAGCTCATAACCATCTGTAACTCCAGTCTTAGTAACTCCAGTTCCAGAGGATCTGACACCCTCACACAGATATACATTCAGGCAAAACACTAATGCACATGAAATTAAAATAAAAATTAAAAACAAAAAATTTTTTAAAAAAATTAAAAAATGCTACATGCTGACAAACATAGAGAGTGATTTTAAAGGATTTTCAGAATATTTTTATAACAGAGTGGTTTTTATCTAATATCCTGAATTTAGAGTTATCGTCTTGAGAGATAATAATTACTTAATATATCCAGAAATGCATGTGCCATCTTTTCACTGAATAATATACCATATTCTTAAATTAATTGGTAAATTTGGTATATACAGCCAATAGACATCATAATAAAATAATATTATTAACAATACTTTAAAATGCATCTCAGTGCATTTTTAAAGCAATAATTGTAAAGTCTTTGTCATCTGGCGAATCAATTCTTTCCATTGACTGATTTTTTTTAACAAATTGGTTGATGGGTAGATTTGCCATTCCACAGACTGGCTTTTGGCATGCTCACCCAGATTTCTGATTTCTGGTTTCTGTCTCACACAAAACTCTTTACTTAATCGTGGCTTGAAAAATTGTTTATCCTTAACAAATTTTTTATATGAGCCATGGTAGATATCATTGACCAAGACAGGTAGATACACAGACACAGCCAGAGACACAGACACAGAATACAGAGCTTCTCCTGCTCTTGCTATCCAGGAGCTCATCACTGTATTTAATGCTAAATGCTAAGAACTGTTTTTAAAGCCTTGTGAGTATCCAGCAACCTTTATCCATATCATCAAGCCTGGTCTAACCATGGTTCCCGTCTCCTCCATCCCTTGCTACCCATACTGGTTTCTAGCAGAGGATCAGTAGAGTTGGAGGGAGGGTGGGGTGGCATGGTCTGTTCCAGCAACAATGGTTAAAGCCCTGGTGGATGGCTGACAAGGTTGCAATATGTAAATAGGATTACTCCTCTTGCTCTCTGCATATTTGGGTGGCCTAGGTTTTCCTAACCTCTAAACAGCACAGATCTCTGCGAGCAGGGGTGATGTTTGCTAATGTAACCCACTCAATACTGGGCATACACATTCTGTAAGAGATATGTTAACTGAAGGGTGGTTCTGTCCTCTTTTCAAAGCCTGTGAATGAACTATTTTATAGGCAAACTTCTCAGCCAGGTCGTGCTGATGTGGAAACCATGGAAACAGTACCAATGACTGTGAGGGCCAGCAGCAGCAGCAAGGAGGACGGAGACACGGCAGCCTAACCACACGGCTTCAGAAACTCAGGGAGAACTGCCCAGCTGAGTCTGAAGGGAAGACACAAGGGCAGTTAGTCCAGCTGTGCCTGGACACAGGAGAAAGCCTAATGTAATAATAGAAGTCTCCGGTATGATCTGTTTTACTGAGCCTGGGTGCCTCCCATATGCACCCCTGGATCCCTGGTATCCAGAAGGACACCACCTTTCCTCCTGGTTCATCACAGAGGCCAACTTCCCAGAGTACAACAGCTTGACCTCTCCTGGGAGCTTCCATAAAAGTCTCTAGCTGCACTCAGAGATTAGCTCAAAGCAGCTTATCTGCTAGACTCTCTTTTCTAGTCCCTATTCTGATTTACAGTTTACAGAGAATAACACGGCTCCATTGTCTTCCAAGGCTCCTCTGGCACAGGAGATGTCTGTGAAGAATACAGCAGCATTTGAGCTCCAGAAGACTTGGCCCCTTGCTGCTTTGCACCTATTGGAAGAGAGCAGAGAAAGGAAGAAGAGATATTGAGCCAATGAACCCTTTTGTATAGGATTCATGACAAAAACTAAACTCAGTGACCATGTGTGTGTGTGTGTGTGTGTGTGTGTGTGTGTGTGTGTTATGTATGTAAAAGTGTATATGTGCATATACATTTATATTTATACTTCTTTTCTATTATATCTACATATTGTATATGATTTATATTTGAAAGTGCCTTGTGTAGACAAAATAAAATATCTATTTTCAGTACAAAAAGCATTAAAATTATCAACAAAAAAATGTTCCTCAAAGGAAAAAAGGAGAAAGGGTTTATAAGGTGTCTAATGTGATTGAACTCAGGTTCTCTCTCAAAAACAGAGATGCAGGAAACGCCATTGAAGAAGGTGGCACAGACCATAGCTTTGGTGAGATTTTTAACCAAATTTCCCAGTGAGTAGAACATAAGCTAAACACTGACAAGTCTGAACCCAGCCAGCTTTAGCTTTAGTCACCCCCCCCCCCCGTTCTCTCTCTCTCATCCCTTCCCTTCCTACCCCTCTCCCGTTTATCACAATCATTTATGAAATCATAGGACAAATTCTACTTCTTTCTTCTATTTATTATTATTATTTATTTGTTGGAGAGCTGTGGACAGACAGAGGGCCTTGCCCTTAGTACGCAAGCACGCCACCGCTAAGTCATATTCCAGGCTCTACCTCCTAGATTTACAGACAAAATAATAGTAGCCTGGAGAAATTGATCTGCCCAAAGTCACATAGCTCAACTAATGCCACCACTTGGACAAAACTGGGGCGGGAAGTCGGGTAGGAGAGGAGTCCTGGTTATGAGTCAGCTGCCAATGGTCCTCCTGAATCCCTGGGTAAAGAGGAACCGCCATAAAAATTTGGGAGATGGGTTTACAAGCTATCATTCCTCACTGGCTCTTCCAGTCATCAGTGTATGTGGTTTCTTTCACCAAAACTAAATAAAGGAAGTCTTTCCACATACGGCATGGGCTTCCTCAGAGCATGGTGGCTTCCATGTTAGGTTGTTTACATGGTGACCAAAAAAAAAAAAATAGAGACTTTCAGTCCCCTTCAAGTAGCTGGGTCAGAAATGGACCCATGTAATCTTTGCTATGCATTGATTGGTCAAAGCAAGTCACAAGGCAGACCAAGATTCAAAGACAAGGGCTTAACAAAGGAGAAAAGGAGTCTGCAGAAGCTATTTTTGGTAACCAGCTGCTGTATTGTTGAAGGCAGCCATGGAAGTATAGTTTCCTTTAATTCTCAGCTCTCAGTCAATGCCAATAAATATGAAATGAGTGGATAAACATTATGATCTGGAGCTCAGAATCTGGTAGGTACTAAGAATTCCATTTTCAACATTTAGTTTGAAATGGAAAGGTACAGATTCTGCAGCTATTAAACCTTCACCCAGGATGACTTTTGTGGGCTATAGATCTAATTTACAAATCCCTTTTCCTACATTACTTGTCTCCCACCATATTAGCCATGGGGTTGGGGGAACACATTGATGGCTCTTCATTTTTTTTTCTATTTTGCCTTGATATAGGAATTAAACTCTTTTAGCCTTTTAGATGCTAGAGAGTAGTGATAACAGGAAACAGAAGACATAGTTTAGATGTATTTACTTCATGTGAATGAGTATTTTGTCTGCATGTAGATCTGCACACCACATGTGTACCTGGTGACAGAGGCTAGAAGAGGGTTTCAGATCCCTGAACGGGAGTTACTAACAGTTGTGAGTCGCCATATGTGTACCTGGAGTTTAACTCATATCTTCTGCAAGAGCATCCAGTGCTTTCACTGCTGAGCCATATCACCAGCCCCACAGCAGTGGGGAGAGAACAAACAAACAAACAATAAAAACACATATAAGAACCCCCAGGGTTCTAATTTCCCACTCTGCTCTTTCATTAAGGATCTTTTATTTTTCCTATTACCCAAGATTGTCCCATTCCTGAGGAATGCTGGTTTTTACCTACCAGCCAGAAATCCTCCTATAGCCCAGGTTGAGCTCATTTCTGAATCCTGTACTGCTTTCTGGAGTTTGGAGAATTGGACTTTCTTTTGAACCTGACACTGGAACCTCCACGTTGTTGGAGCACCTCGTTGTCCACTAATACAAAGGCCAGCTGCTCCCTGTTCTACGTCACCTGGAGTAGGCTTAACAGAGCATCTCACCTAGTACTCTGGGTTACTTACTATGGAATGAATGAAATAGAGCAGGATATCCCCAGCCATGGCCCTTTTACCAGGGAACCAGCTGGGGTTGTTTTTCTCTGCCAGATATGGTGGTTTGAATGGCAATGACCCCCATATGGTTCTATATTTGAAGGTAGTAACAAGAATGGGGCATTGCTGTGACACAGCTGGCCATGTTTAGTTTCTTGTTGTTGTTTTTGTTTGTTTGTTTTGTTGAAGAATGTGAAAGACTTTCGGACTTTAGACTAGGAAAGCAGTTGAAAGGTATAGATGGGCCCTAATGGGTTGTTCTAGTAGGATCTTGGAAGACAGAAGTGCTGAAAAGTGTTACCTGTGGAGGTCCAGCTCAAGAGATATCAGAGGGTAAAAATATCAGCAACTGGGCTAGAAGCCATTCTTGTGGCATTTTGCCGAAGAATGTAGCTGCTTTCTGCCCTTGTGTTATTAATCTGTTTGAGGCTGAATTGAAGTTTTGATCTAATTTTGTTGTCAGAGGAGATTTCAAGACAACCAAATACTGAGTTTGTCACTTGGTTATTAGTAATTACTCTCATGCCAATCTACAAGCAAAAGGAGCAGATGGGCAAAAAGCAAAATGTACAGCTTGAGGATTAAAAAAAAAAAAAAGAGTACTAGGGAACTTGATGTTTGAGCCACGATTTGTGCTTGAAGAGATAAGAGAAAAATAAGATAAAGGAAGGGGTGTCCTGGGGTGAGAGCTCACTCAGCTAATCCTGCAATGAAAAGAAAAGGCCTAAGGGGTTACTGGGTCTTAAAGAGCAAAAACAAAATTTATGTAAATGTAATCAAGGGTGGGGCTAGGCTCTGTCCCACACAGGCAACAGAACTTTGCAGTTTTGGCCGTGTTCTAGCTTTAAAGTCGTGAAGGATACAGGAGGGAAGGGGTATGAAATCTTCTGAGTTTAAGGAAAGCTACTGAGCCGGCATGGAAGCCCAGAGAGGCCATTTCAGGAAACGGTGAAAATGAAGCCTGAATTTTGTGACAGACCCTCAAGCTCTTGGAAGTGGCAAGGCTGTGGGATGCCTGCTAAGGAGAGCAGCAGACAGGAGTAGAACCAGCCTAGGAGAGAGAAGGGTATTGTTGGTAGCCAAGGTGGGAAGGAGGAGCTATCTAAACCCTTTTTAACATCAGAGATGGCAAGACTTGGAGTTTGCCCTGCTAGGTTTTTGTCTTGCTTTTGTCCAGTATTTCATTACCATGCCCTCATTCCTCCCTTTTAGAATGGTAATGTATATTCTGTGCCATTATATGTTGGAAGAAAACAATTTCCCTTTTGATTCCACCAGGAGTTACAATTAAGAGATTGTCCCGAGTCTCAGAAGGGACTCTGGACTTTGAAACTATGTTGAATGTAAAAGGCTATGGGAACTTTAAAAGGTGGACGTGGCCCCTTTTGCATTATGACATGGTTGTAGGTTTATGGAGACTAAGAAGTGGAACTGGGTGGCTTGAATGAGAATGGCCTCCAAATGCTCATGTATTTGAGTGCTTAGTCCCCAGTTGGTGGAACTATTTCAGAAGGATTAGGAAGTGTGGTGTCTTAGTTAGGGTTTCTATTCCTGCACAAAACAAAATGACCAAGAAGCAAGTTGGGGAGAAAAGGGTTTATTCAGCTTACACTTCCACATTGCTGTTCATCACCAAAGGAAGTCAGGACTGGAACTCAAGCAGGTCAGGAAGCAGGAGCTGATGCAGAGGGCATGAAGGGATGTTACTTACTGGCTTGCTTCCTCTGGCTTGCTCAGCTTGCCTTCTTATAGAACCCAGGACCATCAGCCCAGGAATGGCATCACCCACCTCCCACCCTTGATCGCTAATTGAGAAAATGCCTTACAGCTGGATCTAATGGAGGCATTTCCTTGAGTGAGGCTCCTTTCTTTGTGATAACACCAGCTTGTGTCAAGTTGACACACAAAACCAGTCAGTACAGTGGCCTTGTTGGAGGAGGTGTGTCACTTGGAGTGAGCTTTGAGATTTCAGATGCTCAAACCAGGCTCAATGTCTCACACACTTCCTGCTATCTGTCCAATGGGATGTAGAACTCTCAGCTACCTCTTTCCAGCACTATATCTACCTGTATGCCATTATATTTCCCACATGGTGATAATGGACTAAACCTCTGAACTATACCCACACTCTAAATACTTTTCTAAAAATTGCAGTGGCCATGGTGTCTCCTTATGGCACTAGAACACTGACTTAGGACACTACCCTATTCCCAGTCAGTTCTCCATCTCCTGTTTGTGGATCAGATGTGAGCTCTCAGGTACTGCTCCAGCACCATGCCATCCAGTCTGCTGCCATGTTCCCCACCATGGTGGTCACGGACTCACTCTCTGAAACTAAGCCCCAATAATCTCTTTATTCTATAAGTTGCCTCAGTCAAGATAGAGATCATGAATAGATGAGGGGAAACTTCCAGCACTGGAAGTCCTGGGCTCTTGAGTGTCCAAAGCTTAGGGAATGGTCTGTGCATACAAACTTACAGCTTGGAGCTCCAGAAGTCTCACGGTTTTAATTCTCAAAGTGGAAGCTTATTGTTCTGAGTTAAACACCAGTGCTCTGCAGTGTGGCAGTTATTTAATCTTTGCCTTTCATCAGCAGCAAGTGGTGGTGTCAGACAGCAGGTGGGACCTTCTAGAGTTATAGCTCTTGTCCAGGCATCTGATGCTGTGACCCTTGGCCCTTCAGCAACAAGTGTCAGAATTCTCAAGTCTATCATGCCAGAACTCCCAGCCTTTTGTAACATCTAGTTTTACAGCTTTCAGGATCAAAGTGTCTGAGGCCCTTAGCCCTTAAGGCCTCTAGAGCACTTCCAATAACCAGGACACACATCCTGGGTAATATCCTCAAAGGAGTGAAAGACCCCCAGAACTGGGGAGATCCTTACTCAAGTCTCGGGATGATGCGACCACCCAATGACTCACGAGAAACCGAACTTGCTGCAATCACATGAGGTTTATTGGGGATACCGGTACTGGGTCGATCTCATGACCTTGCTGGCCAGAGTTCGATGCCGGGGTCGATCTCGTGACCATGCTGGCCAGAGTTCGACACCGAACACAAGAAGTGTTGGGTATTTAAAGGAAGCTGGGGGCGGAGAGAGGGTTACAGAACATAAACAGTG
>NW_022196913.1:8733275-8734039 GCF_008632895.1 Mastomys coucha
TCCTGAATGGTTTACATAAAAGCAACATTCTCTTATATTTAAATCAATGGCAGCTCTTAACTCTCTATCAGTCTTATGCTACAATACCATAGCGGATGTTCCTGTAGCTATCCCTGCAGACCCTAAGCACAGTTCCAATATAACTGCCAGGGGAACTCCTAAACTCTCTTCTATTGACAGGCACTACTTTACTGGCTCTCAGGATTCCTAGCTTCTCTTCTTTCCTGTCTTTATCTCCAGCTCTCTAGCCTCTTATTCTTTCTGACTCTCACACTAAACTCTATCTTCAAAGACTCTCTTTTAAATGTTCTATCTCTTCACTATGCCCTTTCACAGTCTTTCTACAACTTTCCTTTTTCTTTCTCCGTTTAAAACACTTTCTCAGCCACCTGCACTAGTTTTTTTAACGACTTATCCTGCATCTCTTCTAACTTTCGTAGTCTTTCAACTCCACCAGAAATCCAGGAATGACTGAATAATAGAATATACAGGGAAGCATAAAACAGCTTTCAGAAATATTGCCAATTGCCAATTAACAAGAGACTGCTGGACACCTGGACAGCCCTTTAAAACGTTGGAGCATCAGTCTTCAGCCTTCTGGCCCGTAAATGTCTGACACAGGAACTTTAAGGACCAGCTTAATCTGTCTCGGCAGATATATGCTGTCCTAGGCCTGTGTGTCATCTGCAGATGAAGAGGGAACTTTTGCCCAGTGGCTGTCTCGCCACAGCTGGAGCAGCTCAAATGATGCTCAGTTTCTTCTT
>NW_022196913.1:8735492-8736357 GCF_008632895.1 Mastomys coucha
TAATTTTTAAACCAGATGATAAGGACAGTATTTTAACACAATTAATCTATTTTGTAAAAACCTACTTGGTTGTTCAGGGGTCCCTGACTTCTGTACCCTGCTCTCTGGCCACGCCTGACCTTGGAACCCATGTCAGCGGAACCTAGGTACCTGCCTTGGGCTTCAAAGCAGTAGCTATCCCTCCCGCAGACATGCCTCCTCCAGGGCCCTGTCCTTGTATAGTGTTGTAGACTCTGCCCAGCCCCCACTGCTGTAGACCCAGTTAGCCAGGCATATCTCTAGGTAGACCACCATTTAATCTTGCACTTGTCCCACCAATGGCTCTATTGCTATGTTAACACATAAGACAGCCCCAAAGACAAAGAATGCCACACAATGGCCCCAGTTGGGGCCCCCTTGGAAAAGTTTGTGGGATACCTGGGTGAAGGGTTACTGGGCTGAGCCTGAGGTCATGTAGTTGAGCAGCAGGTCAGAGATGGTATGGTGGAAGTAGGTCTCAAATTCGTCTCCAGCAGCCCACATGGCTTGGTGCCACGGGTCGGCTGCTGGGCCTTCCCCAGAGCCAGCTCCACAGACATAACCTTTCTGCCTCAGCTTGTCTGGGGTTGAGGCTGGGGTCACCATCCAGGTGGCCAGCCTGGATGGGGAAAAGGCCAGGGATCTAGATCTGGCCTGGAAAGAACTGGAACTGCAGCACCTGGGTCCAGGCCCCTTCCTCTAACGCTTTGGCAACTATGGGGCCAACTCCATGTTTCCGACCGCCCTCTCGGGAAACCCGGGACAACGGGATTCCTGTTGACACCATTTTTTATTCCCGGTTCCCCCAGGAGCAGCCCAAAGACCCAGCAGCAGTGGCTCCAGCTCC
>NW_022196913.1:8737571-8764909 GCF_008632895.1 Mastomys coucha
GAGGTTTTCCATGCCCGCCTCTAGGTAAAAGTTATACATTATACATTCTAAGATTCTCCAGCCTTTCAGGAGTAGCAATGATAAGAGGTAAAGATGAACAGAAAAGAGATGATCACGTTCAAGAAAGAAAGGATAAAGCGGTGGTTGGGATATTGGCTGTTCAGCATGATAGGAAAACTGGGTGGGTGCTGCCACGGACTGGGGTTTCTTACGGAGTTCCTTGTTCCTCAGGACAATGGGTTCTGGCCAGGTGTGCACGGGATTCGGTTTTGACAGACAGACTCAACAGGAGTGGTGTAAGGTCTGAGTGTATTTTTCAAATATGGAGTCAGGTTTATATAATCGATACAGAAGGGCTTGAAAGAATCAGGTGGTACAATGGTCAAGATACATCAAAACAAGGTGCAGGTACAACATCCTTCAGGAACACAATGACTCAGCAGCAAAGTATGTACATGTTAATTTGGCAGGAACTAAACAGGGATTACAATCTGAAAGAAAGCTAGCTCTGACTAAGGTGACCTTGGCTTAGAAGCCAGGTGTAGATAGTTCCTATTCAGTTTGTTGTTTTGGTTACAGACTAGGTGGGCCTAAGTAAGTTCCTCAGCTATGCTAATTTTCTGGGCTAGCGGAGGCTAGCCCCAGGAAACACTTGTTAAACTAGTTCCTAGGAGTGATTCAGCTGCAAATCAAATATGGCCTGCTTTATGTTGACTAAGAATGAGGATTACACCTGATCTTGCCCTGGGATAGGTCTCTCATTCTGTATGCTTTAATGCCCTACCCACAATGCTGGAGGCAATTAGTTTGAATGGCTTAACATTCCAAGCCAGGGTTTGACTAGGACATTAGAACATTGGTGAAGGTCAGAGAGCAATGTCCAAATTTTCTCTTACTAGCTGTAAAGAAATGATATCTTGGTGGGCTCCTAGCACACAAGTACGAGGACATATCTGGGCTACCTCTGGGTTTGGGGTGCCAGGTGACAATTCGGAAGCAGGAGACTGACTTTCCTTGAAGTTTACGCCTCAAATACCGCCATCACGCAAAGTGTGCGTGGCAGATGCAGTTAACTAGGGCCCAACCAGCAGGTTCAGAGCCTTGGACTTCAGGTACACGCAAGTGAATTATCTACTAGTTACTGCAAATTCATTCTGGGTTTTTGACTACACTTGAATACTTGTCTTTGAAAGACCCCCAGAACTGGGGAGATCCTTACTCAAGTCTCGGGATGACGCGACCACCCAATGACTCACGAGACCGAACTTGCTGCAATCACATGAGGTTTATTGGGGATACCGGTACCGGGGTCGACCTCGTGACCTTGTCGGCTAGAGGAGTTCAACCCCGGGGTGGATCTCTTGACCATGCTGGCCAGAGTTCGACCCCGAACACAAGAAGTATGGGGTATTTAAGGGAACATCCACAAGCTGGGGGCAGAGGAAGGGTTACCAAGGAAACATTCAGAGGGACCCAACCCAAGGTATTCAGTTAGGGAGGGAAACATATTCATTGTAGGAATGTAATCTTCATCTACTGGTCGACAGAGTGGAGAGTCTCATAAACCAGTAGACCTTCATTCTTAGTTCCGCCCTCATTTTGTATCATTCAGGAGGGGCAGGTATCGGGAACCAGAGCCCTGAGGCTCTGAGTTAGCCAAGTTCCTGGAACTAGCTACTCCACCTTTTTTGTTTGTTACATTTCTACTAATACATTACTTTTCGTTAACATGCTTTTTCTCAAATTTCTAAGTCTCCCAGTCTTTCATCTTCAGTATTGAAAACCTAGTATATATTCCCTTCCACAAAAATGCACTGAGAACCACCAACCAAAGAGCACACATGGGTTGGACCTAGGTCCCCTGCACATATGTAGCAGATGTGCAGCTTGGTCTTCACAAGAGTCTCCCAACAATTGTTGCCTGCCTGTGGCTCCTGTCCCCATGACTCTGCTGCTTTGTCTGGACTCACTGGGAGAGGTTGCGCCTACTCTTGCAGTGACTTGATGTGGCAGGGTAGATTGGTATCCAGGGGAGACCTCTCCCTTCTCAGAGCAGGGGATGGAGGGTGGGCTGCATGAGGGGGGACTGGGAGGAGAGGGAGGGAGGGCTGTAATGTGTATGTGAAGTGAATAAATAAATGACAGAAATGATAATTTGTGTGGCATACTAGCTTATACATCATTTGATTCTTACCCTGTGTATCATTCATCTCATGGATTATCAGACTATAATAACAAATGTATGTGTGGTGGTTCGAATTGAAATTGCCCCCATAGATTCATGTGTTTGAATGCTTGGCATATAAGGCATGACACTATTAGAAGATGTGGCCTTATGGGAGTAGGTGTGGCCTTGTTGGAGGAAGTGTGTCACTGTGGAGGTGGGCTTTGAGATATTATATATGCTCAATCTATGCCCAGTGTAGAACTCTTAGCTCCATCCCCAGCACTATGTCTGTCTGGATGCTACCATACTTTCTGCCATGACAATAATGGACTAAACCCCTAAAACTGCAAGCCACCCCCAATGAAATGTTTTCCTTTGTAAAACTTGCCTTGGTCATGGTGTCTCTTCACAGCAATAAAACCCTAAGACAGCATATAAGGAAAAAAATTGCTTTAAAATTATGCAAACATTTGCTAGAATTAAAAACTTAAGAGTCTCATGAGTGTGGAGCAGGTACACCATCTAATATATCTTGAATTGTAACAAAGGAATGTGTTGTGTCACACTGAAGAGGCATTTGTAAACTTACATGTCACCCAGGTTTCAGATTCTCTTCATAAGGCCAGTCCAGTCCATTTGTTACCATTTTCTGGGATTCTCCAGATCAGTACATTTAGTGTCAACATGGCAAGGTTTTGTCTTAGAATGGCTGCTGTTACTCTAAAGAGGAAACTGTCAGGGTTTCTCAACACTGAGGCAAGGGCTTGGGCATCAACAACTACTCAGCCTGGAGCCAAACCAGTGCAATTCACACACTCTGGCTTTTATTTATGGGTGTTACCTGATAAAAAGAGCCCTCCACTGTGCTACTGAGTTGTGTTTAAAACATTCCCATTTCAGAGCTGGCCCCAATGGGGTAAGAGTGGGTGAGTTGGCTGTAATACTTGGGAGAGCATGCTCCACACCTCACCTAGGCAGCAAGGCAGAGCTGGCCCTGGTGGTGTGGGATTGTAAGAGTGGGAGAGCTGACCCTGCCCTAGCCAGGACAGTGCTGGACAGCTGCACCTATTGTTGAGGGTGCTCAAGAGCTGACAGGCTGAACAACTCAGCTACTACCCAATCCAGATTCAGGGCTTTGGGTTGGCCCAGTCCAACTCTACACCATCTATGAACTGCAAATGTCTTTTAAGGGGCTCAGTCCTACAGATCCAAAGCTGCAGGATCTCCATGTCACAGGGCAACAACAAGATATCTGAGAGGAGTCCCAGTGAGGATACAATATTGATAATGTAGCAGAAACCAGAGGCCTTTAACCAGACCAATGAATGATTCACTGCAATGAACATTTGCCAAGTAAAGCTGGGCAAAAGGATAACTGTGTGACACACTGTGATGCACTGCGGCTTCCACAGTGAAATGGAACTTTTGTTCTTTAAGTTTTAATTTTATTTTTTGGGGGGGAGGGGAGAGTTGCAAGGGCAGAGGATGGATATGGAGGGATAGGAAGATAAGTGGGATTGGGATATATGATGTGAAATTCACAAATAATCAATAAAAAGTGAATTAAAAATTCCATTTGAAAATGGTCGCATTACTTAATTAGAACAATGTTAAATAAAATGTTGCAAGGGGGGAAAGAAAAGAGTGCTTGGAGTATTACACACCCATGCTCCCAGCTCTGAGGGCAAAGAGAACCAAAAGCTCAAGGCCAGCCTACAGAGGGGAACCTGTGTCACACGAGTACAATCCGGAAGTTGTAAAGCAGAAGTAGTCTGTGTGGCTTAAGCTTCTTTTTAGTAGGTTACTAGAAGGGTTGCTCAATAACTGTTAAATAAAACTGAAACAAAATCTTAGAGGGCAAAGGTTCTGCAAGAAGTGTGCACAATCAGCAGAACCTTGGGATCCCAGCTCCTTGTCTCTGGCTTCACAGGATCAGCTGCTCCCTCAGGGTTTTACTGTTGTGAACAGACACCATGACCAAGGCAAGTCTTAGAAGGACAACATTTAATTGGGGCTGGCTTACAAGTTCAGAGGTTCAGTCCATTATCATCAAGGCAGGAGTATTGCAGCATCTAAGCAGGTGTGGTGCAGGAGGAGCTAAGAGTTCCACATCTTCATCTGAAGGCTGTTAGTAGAATACTGACTTCTACGCAGCTAGGGTAAGGGTCTTAAGGCCACACCCACAGTGACACACCTACTCCAACAAGGTCATATCTCCTAATAGTGCCACTCCTTGGCCAAGCATATACAAACCATCACAATTGCCTTACAATGAATGTGGCTGTTTCTGTGCCAACGGCCAAGAGCACTAATTACAAGACAAGAATGTAATCTTGGAATCCTCCTGTACATGGCTGCTGATGTTTTCAGTGTTCTATGAAGTCTTGGAGATTTTAGAGGCAAAAATTCTTGAGGATTCTCCATGCTGATTTCCCTATTGCTCTACACTAGATTACATTCCCATCATCCAGACTGTGATGATTAATGTGAATTTGATCTACAATCACCTAGTAGACCAGTCACCAGGTACATTTGTAAGGGATTATCTAATAGGTGAGGTTCAGACCATTCTTGTGAGAGATTATCTAGATTAGGCTAGCCTCTGGACCTGCTTGTAGGGGATTATCTAGGTTGTTAGGCTAGCCTCTGGCCATGCTTGTGATGATCTAGATTAGGCTAGCCTCTGGTCCTGCCTGTGAGAGATTATCTTAAATTGAGGTGGGAAGACCCAGTACTCTTGGAGCAAGCAAGGCCAGCATGATCAAGTATTCAGTGTCCTCTTGTCCCTGGCTGCTCATGCAGCGGCCCTGGCTGCTTATAGGTCCTGCCACTCTGAGGTCCCTTCCAGGATGGACTGCACCCTCAAGTTGTTAGCCAGAATATATCTTCCTTGGAGTTGTGTAGGCCAGGTATTTTTTACAGTAAGAGAGGCAATTAATGAAAAAAGCACATAAGGGCTTTGCCCATCTACCACCTGTATCCTCAGTAGTATGTATTACACTCTCAATAACAGTAGACATTGAGATGGAAGTTTAATGTAGGTTTATTTTTCATTTCCTGGAGAGCTAAATATGTTGACAATTTGTACTTTAATAGCTGTCTATTCTATTTATTTGTCCATGAATTTCAGTGCATTGAAGATGCCTGAATTCATAAGCTCCAGAAAAGGCGGCCATGAAACACCTTGCTAGTGTTTAGTTCAGTAATTGTGAAAGACCCCCAGAACTGGGGAGATCCTTACTCAAGTCTCGGGATGACGCGACCACCCAATGATTCACTTGCTGCAATCACATGAGGTTTATTGGGGATACCGGTACCGGGGTCGATCTCATGACCTTGCCAGTCAGAGGAGTTTGACCCGGAACACAAGAAGTGAGGGGTATTTAAGGAAAGCTGGTGGCGGAGAGAGAGTTACCAAGGAAACAGAACATAAAAACAGTGGAAAATTTCAGAGGGACCTGACCCAAGGTATTCAATTAGGGAGGGGAACACATTCATTCTAGGAATGTAATCTCCATCTACTGGTTGACAGGGTGGAGAGTCTCATAAACCACTAGACCTTCATTCTTAGTTCCGCCCTCATTGTGGATCATTCAGGAGGGGCAGGTATCGGGAACCAGAGCCCTGAGGCTCTGGGTTCCTGGAACTGGCTATTTTATATTTCTGGCTGGCTACAGTGGCCCTCCATGTCCTTTTAGGTAAAGTTATACACCATACATTTGTATTAAATGCCCTCATTTTAAATTCTACGATTCTCCAGCCTTTCAATTGGTAGGTGACCTAGGTCTGAACAGTGAGATGCAAAATCAGCTGAGAAAAGTTTCAGGTTTTATTTCTCTGGTATGGCCATGTCTGAACATAGTGCCCCAAATGCTGATGGGGTCACAGCCTGAAAGAAAGCAGACCTGAACAGGGACAGGGAACCTTTGGGACTCGGACCAGTGATGCTGACAGCCAGATGTCCACCTGTGATGCTGACAGCCAGATGTCCACCTGTGAGGCTGACAGCCAGATGTCCACCTGTGAGGCTGACAGCCAGATGTCCACCAGTGAGGCTGACAGCCAGATGTCCACCTACTGCTACCCATTCCCCTCTGCACTCCTAAGCAAAACTGTCACTTTTCTGTCTAAAGTTCTTGAGCTTGCTTTTGGGTGAATCACATCACATAACACCCCGATGTTGAACTTGGAATTGCAAAGTAGGGGTGTGAAAACAGATCCTAGGGGGCTGGAGAGACGGCTCAGTGGTTAAGAGCACTGGCTGCTCTTCCAGAGGTCCTGAGTTCAATTCCCAGCAACCACATGGTGGCTCACAACCCTCTGCAATGGGGTCTGACGCCCTCTTCTGGGGTGTCTGATGAGAGCAATGGTGTACTCACATACATAAAATAAATAATTTTTTTTTAAAAGAACATATCCTAAAAGGTGGAACCATCTGAATAGGGAGGCAGACAGAGCTTCATGTTAGGCCCCTCTGTCAGCCTGTCAGGATCCAGAGTGGGAAAGTGTACATTAGAAAAGGATTTAAAAAAAAAATAAAAAGGTCCAGAGCTGGACAGTGGTGGTGCACGCCTTTAATCCCAGCACTTGGGAGGCAGAGGCAGGCAGATTTCTGACTTCGAGGCCAGCCTGGTCTACAGAGTGAGTTCCAGGACATCCACAGCTATACTGAGAAACCCTGTCTCTAAAAACAAAACAAAAAAACAAACAAAAATAATCCAGAACCACTGAAATATATGTCTACAAAGGGCAAATGAAAAGCTAAGCATAGCTGCTGTATTGAAAGGCTGGAAAATCTTAGAATTTAAAATGAGGGCATTTAATAGAAATGTATGTATGATGTGTAACCTTTACCTAAAAGGGGGGGGCATGGGAAACCTCTGTATCAAGCCAAAAATGTGAAGTAGGTAGTTCCAGGAACTTGGCTAACTCAGAGCCTCAGGGCTCTGGTTCCTGATACCTGCCCCTCCTGAATGATCCACAATGAGGGCGGAACTAGGAATGAAGGTCTACTGGTTTATGAGACTCTCCACCCTGTGGAGACCAGTAGATGAAGATTACATTCCTAGAATGAATATGAGTATGTTCCCCTCCCTAACTGAATACCTTGGGTTGGGTCCCTCTAAAATTTTCCACTGTTTTTATGTTATGTTTCCTTGGTAACCCTCTCCCCGCCCCCAGCTTGTGGTTTTTCCCTTAAATACCCCTTACTTCTTGTGTTCGGGGTCAAACTCCTCTGGCCAGCATGGTCACGAGATCGACCCCAGTACCGGCCTATCCCAAATAAACCTCATGTGATTGCAGCAAGTTCCGTCTTTCGTGAGTCACTGGGTGATTGAATCATCCCGAGACTTGAATAAGGATCTCCCCGGTTCTGGGGGTCTTTCAGTATCTGTAATCCCAGCACTTGTGAGGCCAGTGCAGACAGAATGGAAGTTCAAGGGCAGCCTGGACTACAGGGCTGTAAAGAGCAGAGTTAAGAAGGGAAAAAGAGGAAAGGGAACAAAAGAGTGAACAAGAGCACAGGAGAAGAAGAGAGAGGAAGAGGTGAGAGGAAGAAAAGGAAGGGATAGTTTTGACTCACAGCTATTGAAGATCTGTTGGCTACTCCTCAACTTGAAGCACTCTCCATCTATCTCCTAGGTCAGGTCTCTAGACATCCATACACACAAAACTGCTAGAGATGAATGCAGGGACAACTACTTTGGGAGTTCAAGATTTTCTTAGAATCTCTATAAAATATCACAGAGAAAAAAATCGAGTCCCTCTGACTGCTAAGGACTATGCATCCTATGTGAACTAAGATGTTTAGAAAGACCTCAGAAAGGGGTACTCACATAGTGAGGTCTGGAGGAAGTGAGCTGTAGGATGCTGTGCATGCTTCCTCTGTGACCAGCTTTACCTGTACCTATTCAGTAAAACTCCAAAGCCATCAGGTTCCAGTCTCAGTACACACCACATTCCTAAAACTCATGGGTGGATGGTGATTAGGGAAGAGCTGATGAATCAGGCCTGAAGAAAAATATTCAACTACAGGTGTGGCTCTAGAAGAAGCAAAGTCCACTTTAATCCCGTTACTTGCTCCCATAGACAGATCAGACATCTCCATAGCTCAGAAGCATGGGTAGACCATACTTCCTGGGCAGGATGGTCCATGTGGGCCTTTATACCTCCATGCCTGCTAAGCTGCTTCTGTCCAATCGTGTGATCAGGACTCCCACTCTGAAGCAGTAGATGAAAAGCCACATATCTACAAGGACAGTGTTAACTGCAACTACAGTAATGCTGCCTGGATATAATGAGCTTCCATCAGTTTCTGTTCCAACATCTGCCCCAAACTTCAACTCTCTATCTAGATGATCTTATTTCTGACTTCAGTAGAGAAATAAAAATTACTAGGTAACGTCTTGGCTTTGAGGGCAATATGGAGTAATTGGAGAGCTATTCTGATCTCTGTGGATAAGGTTAATGGAGAGCCAGACTCCTAAGGATGGGGTGAAAACAGGGTTCTGACTCAAGGCCTTAGAGGGGAAATTGCAGGTGCTTCGGTTTCCAACGTAGACAAGATGTCCAGTCTCCACCGGCCTCCCCTAAAGCTGGCAGAAGAGCTCTGGGCACTGTCAATGGAGCTACAGACAGGCCAGCAAAGATCAATTGATTCCTCAAACTAAACAACCAACCTCCAGTGACAAAGAACACACCTACCCAGAACCAGGACAACCGTCCCTTCTGTTCTCCATTTTGTGGGTTCTGCCTTGACTCCAGAGCACAGACTGCACACACCCTCACATGAGTGCTCCTCACACTCCTGAGGAGGAGGACCAGGACCCTCCTCCTGCAGCCTTGAGGAAGTCCTCCCCCGCTGGCAGTGTCCTTCCAGCTTTCTCTCTACCCTGGAGGTTGAGTCACAGCCCAGTTGCTATGATACAGATATTTAAACTTCTTACTCCTTCACAGCTTGTGGATTATACTAATACAGCAAGCTTTATACTTAGAAAAATAAGGCAAAGTGGACAAACATTTACAACCCCCTTTCAAGTGTTTCTGCTTGCTTCCTTTCTATCTTGTATCCAGCTCCCTCCCCTCTCCATCAAACCTCCCCATCTCCAACAGAACTTCAGCCTGTCTGTCTTCACATAACATGTAAACCTATGATATTTCTTGCATTTGAAAAGCAATGACTTTTCCCCAGGTCTCACCATCCCCACCTACCTTCTTTTCTTCTCAGCCTCGCTTCATGAGATGCACAGGCAGTATCTGTTTTATTATTACCCACTCAAGTTTTAACATATGTAATTAAGGCACCTTGTCACAATAATAAATAATAATAGTAATAACAATAATGATAATAATAGTAATAATGCCCTCCCTATCTTTTTGAGTTTTGTTTTCGTTTTCTATGACAGGGTTTTGTGTAATCCAGGCTGGTGGCTTCAAACTTGCTATATAGCTGATGCTAACCTTAAGTTTCCTGATTCTCCTGCCTCCACCAGCCAAGTATTGGGAGTATAGCTATGCTTCACCATGTCCGAGTTCTCTTTTTGCTGGCTTGGAGATGTTCCTCCTGGCATCTATGTAACCTTGCACTGACTTCTACTTCCATTTTTTCAGACACTGTAACTGACCTTCTATGAAAGCTGATTCAGCTCATTCTCTCCCAAGTTCACATATTCCCTACCACCAACACATAGGAAGGCACTATTAAGGTTCCAGAAACAATGAGGGGGGGGAAGGTGGTGCGCCTATAATCCCAACTGTCAAAAGATGCAGGCCGGAGGGAAACAAGGTCATCATCAGCTGAGTTCAAGCCCAGACTGTGATTCAAGAGATCCTGTCACAGAAACAGAAAGATCTCATAGAACCACGTTTAGTGATAAACCACGGTCACTTCCTCTTCTGCATGGCCTTCAAGTGCATGGCCTGTACTTGTCTTCTCAGGTATTAAGAACGGCAATAGAGCTCCAAACTGACATAATTGCAGCCATTTTGTTGACCAGGTGACCCCTGGCATGCTTCCTTAACTCCATTGGCCACCAAGTTGTTAAAATGAGTGTTTATCTAAGCCATTGGTGCCCAGCCTGTTTCTTAGCTGATGTTTGAAATACTAATTTATAAGAAGGGCTAGTTTCCAGTTGCCTACCACCTACCTCAGTCTATCTTAGCATATAAGCCACTTCCTCCTAATTGAGCACATAGCCATTTGTCTTTTGGTGCTCAAGAATTGCTTCTGTTTGTAAGTCACCAGCAAACTGATCTCTATGTACTCTTTGATTTGCTTGCCTTTCTTTGATATCACAGCACTATGATGGCTAGTCTCATGTCAACTTGACACAAGCTAGAGTTACCTGAAAAGAGAGAACTTCAACTGAGAGAATGCCTCCATAATATGCAGCTGTAGGGCACTTTTTTAGTAATTGTTGGTGGCAGGCTGAGTCGACTGTGGGCGGTGCCATCTGTGAGCTGGTGGTCCTGGGTTCCATAACAAGGCAAACTAGCCCAGCAGTGATAGCATATGCCTTTAATACCAACACTCTGGGAGGCAGAGGCAGGCACATCTCTGTGAGTACAAGGCCAGGTTAGTCCTAGACAGAGGGCTACAGAGAAATCCTGTCTCAAAAAAACCAAAAACCTAAAAACCAAACAAATAAAAAAGAAAACAAATTGAGCAAAGTAGTAAGATGCGTCCTGTCATGCCTCTGCATCAGCTAGCTGCCACCTCTGTTCCTGCTTGACTTCCATGATGAAGCATCAAATAAACCTGTTCCTCTCCAACTTGCTTTGGGTCATGGTGTTTCATCACAGCAACATGACCCTAATCAAGACAGCATTCTCTACCTTAGGTGGATGAAGATTATAAACTCTTCAAGTCCAGTGACTGACTTCCTCCAGCAAGGTTCCATCCCATAAAAAATTTTTCATAATCTCCCTAATAATGCCATCAGTTTAGGACCAAGTGTCCAAACACCTGAGCTTCTGGGGGAACGGTCCACAGCCACCAAAGGTCCTAAGGCACTGCTTGTGGAGATTAAGGAACTTTTTTTAAGAAATGGAGCCTTGCTGGAGGAAGTCAGTCACTGGACTTAGAGAGTTCATAACCTCCCTCCACTTCTTGCTCGTTCTCTGCTTCCTCATCAGTGTAGATGGAAATTTGACCACCCAGCCTTCTGCCAGAGCTACCTGCTGCCACGCCTTCCTCATCATTACAGCCTCTCCCTCTGGAACTGGGAGCCAACAAATGTCCTTCTATAAGTAGCTCTTGGTCATGGTGTTTTATCATACCTATAAAAGGTAATAAAGTAGCCCTATTCTCAAACTCTAGGACTTGCCTTTTAAAATACTATTTCCTCAGATTCCAGCCATCTCCTTGTACACTGTTCAGGAATATCTGGTATTACCTTGGTACTCTGTCCTCCTCCTGCACAGTGGTTTCCTCGGGGATTCCCTCCCCAACCCTGGCTTGTCCCTTCTCTCATGTCACTCACAAACTGCAATGCTATGGGTAGATAAATGGAAGGGCTTCAGTGAACTCATCCTACAGGCTGTGAAGAATAAGAAGAGCAGAGCAGAAGTTCATTGCTACTTAGCTTCTAGCATGAAAGAGTCCTCCATGTAGCCCTGGTTGGCTTGGAACTTGTGCTTGTCTGGCCTCTACCTCCTGAATGCTGGGATGACTGGGGGCTGTGCACCCAGGCTCACTGGCCTGGCCAGCTGACATCACCACTGACACACACTTATATTTCATGTGGGCTCTTTAAGATGGTGATGCCCACTTTTTCTCAAACTTCCTTCTCTCAAGCATAGTGACAGCCCTACCATGGTGGCTGTTCCCTGAAATCTGCTGTCACTCAGCTTTGTAGAATGCTTCACTTTCTTGACTCCAAGTCCTCCATCCTTAACCTTGCTTTAGATTTCAGCTCTTCTCATTCCTCACGTCAGATGAGTTCACTGAAGCCCTTCACCTTATCTACCTCACCTACCACCTACACTGCTAAGCCCAAACCTGCATTTCTAGCTCGGGGTTCTTTAACAATGTAGAGCTCTTCATACAAACACTTCCTGAGTGATTCTTCTTACATTCCTCTGTGAGCCCCTCAATCCTACCCAGCACTGCTTTTATGTGTCTCCCGTTTTCCCTTTATCAGCGAAAGCTGTCGTCAGCTACCAGGAAAACCTGCCTGAGAGCAGAGGTCATGTTATGATCCTATCACAGTCCCCATGTCCATCTAAGCACTAACTGGCTCTACCTTCTTAATAGCAAAAGAAGTTCTCAAAGTCTAGTATCTTGGGGTCATTTGTAGGACTTGCTAAACACCACCTGCTAGGACATGAGCTCAAATTTCTGACTCTAGAGATCTGGAGTGGCTTAAAAACTAGGTGATGCCAATGGTGGTCATCTGAAAACAATCTGTGCCATGATAATTAGCCCACTATGTTACCATGAGCTAGCCCATCAGCTGTTATATCCTGCTGACATTCTAACTCTAGTCTTTACCTTCTCTGACTTCCCTAATATACCAACTAAACTATAACTGGAGTGATCCCTAAGAGCTGATGCTGGAAGACCTTGGACACTGCTTGGCCTGAGTTGAGGCTAGCACGGTCAGTTTTTTGGGCGATGGCACATGCTTTTCTCCACCAGCCACCAGCATCAGGAACTGCTACTGGCAAACATCTCAAACAGTAGAACAATGTACAACAATGTGCTCTGGTCTTTTTGCTGGTCGTTTCTCATAAGAACTTACCTTTATCACAGGTGCCACTCCATAGCCCTGGGTACAGTAATAAGGGAAGCAATTTTACATCTCCCCCTTAGTGACCCTCTTCTCACTGACTGCTGACCATACCTTTCCTGCAAGGGTTTTTAATCTTCAGCTGTACCAACAGGAAATTCAGAGAGCCAGCTACTGTCACTTTGTACATGTCTTCTGAACATGATGCCACTTTCCTGTTTATTCCATGAACCCTAAATAACAAAGACCCACTATGGCTTGCTCATGTGTCACTCCTCAGCATGAAAACCACATGAGCAGACAGGGAACAGAGACAGGAGAAGAAAGCTTAGAAATGACAGTACTGAAGCTGGACTTCACAGTGGCATGCCACTGGGCAATGCCTGTTTAATTGAAACCTTGTAATAAAAGTTTAAATACATAAAATGATTTTTTATCAAAAGAACTTCTTCCACTTCCCTGACCTAATGCATGTGGAGGACAGGCAAGTGGGAACTGGCTATCTGTAAGGAATGGAGAAATGGCAGGTTCAACTCTGGTTGGTATCTTCCTCCTCAGAGATGCTGTGATTGAACTCAGGGTCTTCTGTGAGCAGAAATGCAGCCCAGAATGCCAGAATGGCTCCTTCAATATGTGGAGTCACAGCCTCAGAAGACAAGGAAGAGCAGAGCCTCGTGTCTGGGCAGCACTATGTCTTCCACAGTGCGTTCCATGGCACGCACCTGCTCTGGGGAGGCAGTCAGGAATGCCAAGGGCCCGATCCGCTGTTCTGCACACGAGTGGCAGAGGTAGCCACCTTTGTTTTCCTTCCTGTTGCTCTACAAGGATGGATAAGAAAAAGATGTAAGGGGACAATCTAAGGATAAAGGTTTTCCACCAAAAAGTGCTGAATTACTGTTGTGTCTGCCAACATGCTGATGCATTGTGGCTGTGACGTTCGCACTCCTGTGCAAACCCACTGACCATCCCTACACAGCACAACCACCATGTAGACTCAACTCCATCTCTACCCTTTAGGAGTAACACAGTTCTCCTGGCAAAAGATAAAGAATTAGAGATGGAGCTACTGCTGAGCGCTGGAATACATGACTAGCATGCTCAGTTTCTAGCAGGAAAGAATAAGAAAGGGATAAAGAACAAAGCAAGAGTGAAGCAGGTCCTCCAGGTAAACAGCTCCCCTTGAAGTGTCTCATCATAACTCCACCTCCCATGCTGGAAGTCTTTAGCACACCCAGCAAGTATCTGTCATTCAACCCGACTTCATCTTTGGATCATTAGTTACATGCTTGACAAAAAGGCAGACCTAACATCTGCCAAGCTTCCATGTAAGAAACTCTTAGGGAATCTTCATACAAGTTACTCCATTACCATGTTCCTCAAGAACCTAGACAGGCACAAAACTCAAGCAATAAAATGTGTCTAAGTCAGCTCCCAGGGTGGACGTACGTAAGTGATAGGCAGTTTCTTCATGGTCAGGATGGTGTCTACAGGGATGGTGTTGTTGCACTGCCCCACACAGCAGTGGACCACTCCTGTTTTCAAAACGTTACTTGTCAACTCTGCTTGCAAGAAATACTCCTGTGAAGGAGAAAGACAGAGAGATGAGCGGCAATGCTGCTGCCTATTGGTTGAAACCTCTACCAGTGGAGGACCTTCTGCACTGCCAGCAGCAGAGAGCCGCTGTCTGTTTCCTCATGTTCTAATGCTCCCAACTCTATACTACTGCCAAGAAACAATACTCGAGACAGTCCAATTGGCTTTTTGGTAACATTGCTAGGTTTTTATAAAAGAGACTGATAAAACATGAAAAAGTAAGTACCATTTATAATGACATTTCAGGACTATTTTGGATCCACAGTCCCTATCCCCAACTGCAGCAATATTTTGAGATAAGAGTCTCACTGTGAAGTCCAGGGTGGAGTTAAACTCTCAATCCCCCTGCCTCTCTCTTTCAAGGGTTAAAGTTCTAGGCACACTTAAGCACCCAGAGATTTATCTGCATAAATTAGAAACTCAGAACTGTAAGAAACAGATGCCCCAACGAAGAAGCAGTTCAGTACCAGCACTTTCTAATATCGTCCAAGGCTTGGTTCAATCCCCAGCACCAAGGTCCAAACCAACCCAGCACATTCCTGTCTCCACATCATCCAGCTGCCTAGCAGAGAAGGTTCCTGCAGCTTTTCTATCTGCACATTGTCTTCATAAAGAGGAAACACCAGAGCACATGGGAGGGTTAGAGCTTGGGGCACAGCAAGCGAGCACTAAACAGAACATTAGCGGTCTCAAGTGTAGGTGCCATCAGGCCAGGGCCCTTCATCTCGGGATGGGTGGCTCCAGAGGAATTCTATATAATACAGACATATTAGCAGACTACACGTTTTCTGACTATGAAAGTGGGACTCCACATTTGCTGGGTAACAACTAGCTGCTTACTGAATTGTTCTCTATCTGGGACTCCCTATTTTGATTCATTCGGTTCTCTCTCTTGCAGGACTGTTCTATGTGTTACAGAAAAATAGAGGAAACAGAAGCAATGTGACAGTCTTTACTGTCAGGCCAACTGATAAAGAATCTATTCACTACAAACTAGTGAAGCATGCTGTTGCGTGGGTCTGTGAGGGTAATTCTAAAGATGATTAGACCCACAGATGGATCCATACTATGTCATTCCTGGGGGTGGTGAAAAGGAAGAGGTGGGAACCCGCTGGAGCAAGCAGTCACATCTGGGGCGTGTCCTTGCCCTGACCTTCCCTGTACAGCTCTTTCTCTGCTACCTCACTAACAAGGTTCGAGCTGCTCTGCAGCAAACACTGTTCCCACAGTGATGAACCTAAAGCTGTGAGCCGAAACACAACTACCTTCTTTATTTAGTGTATGTCATGCATTCCATGAAGGCAACAATAATGCTAATACACACTCCAGTTCCAACTGAGCACTAACCACTGATAGCCTAAACTCCTTAAGTTACAGATTCTTGTCAAGTCCTCCCAGGGCAGCTACACAAATCCATCATGTCTTTTTGACCCATGACAAGTGTACACACACACAAGAACATTAGGCAACATTAGTAGTAGGTATCTGCTGACAGTTTTGGTTCCCTTCTATGTTATCCATTCCTCCCAGGGCCAAGCCTGTTACCCACTGAGCTTCCTCTCTGGCCTTTATATATTCTTTTCTCAACTCTACTGTCTCAACATTTCCAAAGGTAAAACCCTACCTAACTCACATTGTAAAATGATTATTCTGCTCCATAAGACTTCTATTAGGAAGTTGTCCTATGCCAGAATGGTCTGTTAAACGTCCAACTACTAATGTAACAGTAATTCTATGAGAAAAACACGCGGCAAGCTATAGAAGAGATGACTTACTGGTTAAGAGCACTTGCTGTGTGATCATTTAAGGATTTGGTAGAATCCCAGCAGCCACCTAACAGCTGGGGATCCAGCAAACACCTGTGACTCCAATGCTAAGGTATTCAATGCCCTCTTTTGACCTCTGACAAGGACAGGCACCTGAAGTCCCACACATGCACCTACACTAGCACACACACACACAAAACAACTGTGCAACAGGAACTACTTACAGATGAGATTGCTACTCTGCAATCGTGTGGAGTACTGGGTTGGAGTCAGCAAACTATAAGTGGGCAAAATCCAGAACCAGGTGTGTTCTGTAAATCAATTTCACTAGAAGACAGACACACTCATGCATGAAGTGGCTGATCCATAGCTGCTCTTATGGCTCACAGCAGCACTAAGTTGCAAAAAAAAAAAAATTTACTGTCTGATACTTTACAGAAAATATGCCACAGGAGATGTGAATTAAGATTAAGAAAAAAGGCTTGGCTATGCAGTGAGAGACGGGTCAAGGCTGGCTTTAGAAAATATACAGCTGATTCAACCTCCACAGAAAGACTCCTGGCCAAATAAGCCTATCTCAGAGGCTTAAAGGAAAAGACAATGGAGAAGAGAAGGTAAAAGTCTGACTAAAATGCAAGCTAGCTGGTCCTGTGCCAAAGGCTTTTGCATACCCATTCTGTTATTATTTTAGGGCAAGAACAAACCTTTTTTTTTTTTAAGATTTATTTATTTATTTTACATATATGAGTGCCCTATCTGCATGTATAGCTACATGCCAGAAGAGGGCATCAGATCACATTATAGATAGTTCTGATCCACCATGTGTTTCCTGGGGATTGAACTCAGGAGCTCTAGATGATCTCAATGCTCTTAAACACTGAGCCATCTCTCCAGCCCCTGTTCTGTTGTTATTTAAGACAGGGTCTTACTATATTCAATAGGCTGGTGCCAATATTCTGAGTACAAGAATTACAGACATACATCACTATGTTCAGCTTATAACTGTGTTGTGATAAGTCATATAAAAGATGCACTTGTAAAGGCTCTCTCTTTAAGCTCTGACATTATCATTCCCCAAACATGTAAAAGGAATTCCTTTTGTCCACTTTTAACTCTAGACATAACTTATATGACAGGGGTTTCTCCTTTCCATCAATGTAATTCTAATATCTAAAAGGTGACTGGCACATATGAAACCCAATCCGTACTCAATGGTGAGAAACAAGGGTCTTTCTCTTCTATCACTATTAAGAACTCTGGGAAAAGACAAAAACAAACAAAAAACCCCAAAAAGTCGGGCAACAATGGTGGCACACACCTTTAATCGCAGCACTTGAGATGCAGAGACAGTTAGATTTCTGAGTTCGAGGCCAGCCTGGTCTACAGAGTGAGTTCCAGGACAGTCAGGTCTACACAGAGAAACCCTGTCTCGAAAAAAAAAGAAACAACAACAACAACAACAACAACAACAAAAAGAACTCTGGGACTTTGAATGTCCCTCAGTAAAAAAAAATGGCTAACTGTCTCATCTAGGTGCTGGTGAAGTTCAAAGCTGTAAATACTTAGACTCTGAAGCATAAATTACATTGTCTCCTTGAAAGAAGATGTAGTACAGGTAAATGGCCTTTCTGTACATACAGTCTTACACTGCAGGATCAAAATGTGTCTTGGCTAGTTTTATATTAATTTGACACAATCTCAAATCATTCAGGAAGACAGAACCTCAATGGGAAAGTGCCTTCACTAGCTGGGCCTGTGGTACATTTCCTTGATTGATATTGATATACAAGCCACAGTTCACGGTGGGTGTTGTCACCCTGGCCTGGTGATTCTGGGTACCGTAAGACAGTAAACACAAGACGCCTTGTGGAGGAGCCAGAAAGCAGCTTCTCCACAGCTTCGGCATTAGCTCCTGCTCCATGTTCCTGCCCTGACTTCCCTCAGTGAGGGACTATGCTGTGGAAGGATAAGCTGAAATAAACCCATTCTACCCCAAGCTGGTTTTGGTCATGGTGTTTTACCACCTGACAAAGACACTAAAGGAGAAAGCACTTCTGTCAGCATTCACACTTACAGTTTAAACTTCCAACTTAAATATCTGTGGTTCAGGGAAAGATGCGCATTAGTAACTGGTAATACAAACTCAAGGTTGGCTAAGACTGAACTCGTGTATACTTACACCTGTGGAAAGCAGGACAGAGATGGAGATAAAGCAGGCAAGGAGAAGGAGTTGTTTATGGAGAGTAAAGGTTGAGAATTACATCAAAGACTGAGTATGAACTGGCTCACTTCCTTCAGTCTCATACAGGACTTGGCCCCACTGCCTAAAGACTCATGTTCCCCAGAAGGGTGAATTCATTTTTTTTTTTTTTGGTTTTTCGAGACAGGGTTTCTCTGTGTAGCCCTGGCTGTCCTGGAACTCACTCTGTAGACCAGGTTGGCCTTGAACTCAGAAATCCACCTGTCTCTGCTTCCTAAGTGCTGGGATTAAAGGCGTGTGCCACCACCGCCCGGCGGGTGAAATCTTTTTGGAGAGCCTATTGCAAGAAGCAGCTGCCATTTCAGAAGAAGCAGAAGGGAGAAGTGTAGTTACAGAAAACAAATTTGTCAGTTTTCCCACAGGATATGTGAGTTAGCTGAGCATATGCAGAGTTAAGAAATCTATGAAACCATTGACATTTTAAGCCTATACAGTCTGGCCCAGGCTCCCATTCTCATACCACTTGTTAGAGCCTACCTGCTCCAGTGACCTCGTCTCTGTACATCTAAGGAGATGCTCCTTTTTACCTAGCATCCTGCTTTCTTTTTGTGAGACAGACTTTCTCTGTGTAACAAGCCCCGGCAGTCCTGGAACTCTCTTTGTGGACCAGGCTGGCCTCAAATTCACAGAGATCAGTCTGCCTCTGCCCCAAGTGCCTAAGATTAAAGGCGTGCACTACCACAAGGGACTGTCTTAGGGACTCTTTAGGCCTAATGTTGATCCTTCAAATCACGTGTGGCTCAAATACAAGGAGAGTAACTCCTGTTCCCCAGTCCTCTTACCCCAGCCAGAGTCAGGATGTTCTCCAGGGATTTGGTCATTATAAGCCTCTTCTTGGCACGAGTAACAGCAACATACAGTAAATTCCACTCATCCTCAGAAAAGGACTCTAAAGAAAGGAGAACAAACAATCAAAAGCTTGCCCACAAAACTCATTTGTCATCCAAATGCTTAAAACCCCCACTAGCTTCCTTACAAACTTCTCAACATTTGCTAGCTGTGTATACATTTCCCTACAAATGCCAAATTGAAAACAATCAAGTAAAACCCTCCATAACTAATTATACAAAATACTTGTTTCCTTTTAGTCTTGCTACAGTAAACCTTAGAGCTGTGTTAACTACTCAAAATTTGCGATGAACCCACTGGGTACTAACGTGTGCAATGGAGCCTATGGATACTAAGGCTGGTCCTCCTTTCTTGTCTGTGAGGCAGATGGCAAGTCTGAGGTTCACAGAGGACATGTCACTTACCATGACCCCAATACTAATCACTGCTGGAGCTGAACTGAGGTCTGTGCTCCTCCCACTTTTCTACAGTGTCTGTCTGGATAAGTTCACTATAATCTGGAACTGCCTCACATCATAGGATGATAACACACTTTTATGCTCACCTCAGACCTATCACCTCCAAATCTCAATACCTAGCAAACTAGACGAGTCAATCTCTGAACAGATTAGAAGCTACTGAGCTGTACGTATACTCTGAATGGATGGGCTATGCAATGTGCACGCCATATCACAACATAGCAAGTATCCAAAAAAAGCGTGTAAATATTAAGAGACGTTTTTGGTTTGTAAACTCAAATGCTTTTATTCTGAGATTTAAAATCAAAACAAAAGCACCACTATACAGACTTTAACAATGAACCTCAAGAATTCATTGAAGCCAGAAATTGATAAGCAGATACTCTGCAGTCTGGGCTACATCACCTGAACACGCAGGACTCTCCTTTCAACCCCTAGCACTGCAAACAGTAACAAACACACAGAGACTTTCGTATTGGTAAGTAAACTATTGTTTTGAGTTTGTGTGAGGTTAGGACACCTAGTATATGATGATGCCAAGTCCAAAGCTGATGGGCAGTTGTGTCCACAGGGGCATCGTGGCATAATATTTATCAGCCACCTGAAAGAAAGACTCTGTGGAAGCCTGAATTCTCTAAAACCCCAGTATTAAAAGTCAGAAGTTTAGGACTAGGCATTACATTTGTTCTAGAACAGGAGGCCATTCTATCCAAACCAAAGCGGTCACCTCTTAGCTACAAAGCAGGAGCATCCCAGGAGCTGTGTCCCATCCCAGTGTCCTTACCAACTCTGAAGTGAGGAAGCTGGGCAAGATTATGCCTGGCACAAGGCACTTTCACGAAATCATCCAAAACATGCACAGTGTCAAACTCTAAGCCTTTGGCTTTGTGCACGGTGCCCAAAATGTACTCTAAGAAACAAACACGACAAGTTAGATGGGGGCCCACAGGTAAGAAACAAGAGGAGACAAAGCATCCTTGCAGGCATGCCCCAGCATAGGAAGAGGCACAGGAAGAAGGGCTGAGAAAGTAAAAACGTAGTCACAGGAATAACTAAAAGTATGCCACTTAAGTATGCCCAAAGTAACTTTACCACACCCACGCTCACTCTCCACATAGAAGACGGCTGTGCAGCCTGTCCAAAGTTGCACACGGCAGAGCTAGGTCTAGAGAATTCTACTCCAGTGCCTTGAAAGTGGAATAGGAATAAAAAGGACTGTTCTGCCTCCTTATTTACTCATTACTTAGAGCACAGCCACTGGCAGCCTCAGATGCAGAGACACTTCAAGAGACCTCTTGGAGGGAAGGCCAAGCCACTTTCCTTACCTGCAAAGTCCAAATCTTCTATGTGGCATCTCTCTATCCTTTCTACCAGTTCTGGAATCCTGATATTGTATTTTTCAACTACTGCGATCTTCGCTTCCAGCTCCTTGTCCTCTGCAGCAGTCACATACCTCTTGAAGCCACTGAAGCCTTCTTTATGCACCCATCGTCTGATGAACCGGTCTTTAATGATGAGGCCTCCTAAGGAGGAGAAATTAGTTGAAATCATCAGGTGAAATGATCACTCACTGTGTGTCCATGATCAAGTCAGTACTGTGGTCTCTTTGTCCTCAATTGAGCATAACAAGCCATATGCTCAAGAATCTCATCAATTTCACAAAGTTGAAATGGTACAGTCCAAGGAGGAAAAGCACCACAAAGAAGTGATGGAGTGTACAGTTGCCCTGACAGGCAGAAGAATGCAGGGGAAGTGGCTGAGAGGATCAACACTGGCAACTAATGAGACTACCGAGGAGGAGCTGTCAGTTCTTCTAAACGCAGGCCCCAGGAGCCCCCTGAAGGGAGAAGAGGAAATCTAGTTCCTCAGAGGAAGAAGATCCTGACTCAGGCCCTGGCTGACTGTGGCTTTCTGACAAGCCAGTACTCACGTTTCCTCCGTTCTTCCTCTGGCTGAAGAAGGGTCCAAATGTCAATGATTCTGTCCAATCCAAATGATTTAATCCCCTGAAAAAAATGTTCCAGTGGAATCTTTGTTTTGTTTGCTTTTCATTAAAATAAAACAAATCCAATGGGCAGTGGTGGTCATGCCTTTAATCCCAGCACTTGGGAGGCAGAGGCAGGTGGATCTCTTGAGTTCTACAGAGTGAGTTCCACGACAGCCAGGGAAACACAGAGAAACCCTATCTCTGAAAAATAAATGAATGAATGAATAAATGAATATATAAATAAATAAAACAAATCCAGAGATGAGTTCTTGAAATGAGACGATTTCTTAGAAACAGATCTCAAATATGGCCACAGCATCCACAGAGTGATCCACAGAACAGCAAGCTGTTGCCTCAAGCTCTACCAATGCTTTAGAGTGGAAGGCCCAAGCTATATACTATTTTGTCATCAATACAAAGGCAAGCTCAGTGTGCCTTGCCTACTGCACAATGTCTAGAGCATGGACACAACTGATAATGGAGCTGACAGGCAAGCTACTCATCGCAGGTTCTTATGATAAACGACTATAGTGTCTGTTGGCCTAAAACTAATTCTTGGAAGAAAGGTCCTGGCTCTGCTATGTTCGCTCCTGTTCTACCTAGGAAGCTCCTGCTGGGTACTCATGTGACTCTAGCCCTCACAGGAGACAGCAGTGGCAAGGGCTCCATTCCTAACAAGTTCTCCTCCTTTAGTGAAGGTCACAGATCTAACACTAACATTGTACACTGTAATTTACATCAAGTATGTGGTTTAGCACCGTGACACATTGTCACAGGTAGAAGTGTACATACAAGAGGAAGAACAACACACACTCCATTTCTTACACGGATGATATTCCAAAATTATTATTGTCATTCAACCATGAAAACGGCTAAATTGAGACTACTAGCTAAAATCTGAGAGGCATCAGTACAATCACCAAATCAACTGACATACTTAGTAAAAAACAGCAGTACTTTTACGTATCCTATAACAGCAACTATGTAAAAACGCACACTTATAAGGACAAAGACAAAAATAACTAGCAAAACTGAGATTGTTAGGAAATAATGGAATTATATGTGAATTTTCCCCTTTCGGTACCAAAATTTCTATGCAGTATTTACTTTAAAACAAAAGAAAAAGATATTTTATCATTTAATAATTTACTGAGTACTTAACACATAGTAGGCCCTAATCCTTTACTCATATAACTTCCAAGGTAATACACCACAAGCACCATGGCTAGGCAGTGTTTTATCTGGACGTGGAGACGAGGCATACAAAGGTGACCGGCCCCGGTCATACAAGTTAGATATGGAGCCAGAGTGAGAGCCCAGGCAGTTAACTCTAGGTTTTCAGGTAACTGGTGCTGCCCAACTGTGCTTACACTAACAGTCAACACACAGTCAGAAGACCCCGGGCGCCAGAAGCCTCCCTGCACAGTCACATATAAGAAGAGTTCTCTTTCATCACCTGGGGCTTACTCCAAAGGATTGTTTCACTATGCACCATCAGAGTGTCCAGTCACAGTGTGGCCCAGAGAGAAGAATTCAAAACCCAAACAGTCTCCTCTGCAGGAGACCCCAATGAAGGTATCTGTTTCCTGGGCCTGGTCTCTGTACTCTTTAAGGACATGAAATTTATTTATATTATCAACAAATTTATTCTTACCCCGATCAAATGTATCCTTGCAGGTGATTCTCCTTCTGTTACCCGGACAGCCTCGTCAAACACATTGGCATTGGTCCTGGACAGCAGAGCCACTTGTCCCTTTACATCCCCTCTTATGCCACCTTGAGGAGAAAGCACAGAGTCCATGCAAATCAATGTATAGCCCACAAGTAGCTTTGATAGGAAAAAAAAATACCGAAGAGCGCCGGGCGGTGGTGGCACACGCCTTTAATCCCAGCACTTGGGAGGCAGAGGCAGGTGGATTTCTGAGTTTGAGGCCAGCCTGGTCTACAGAGTGAGTTCCAGGACAGCCAGGGCTGTACAGAGAAACCCTGTCTCGAAAAACCAAAAAAAAAATAAATAAATAAATAAATAAATAAAATACAGAAGAGCAATAGAAAGCCTTACTCTGATGGTTCCCTCCAACCAACGTCTTTTTCCTGACTCTCTTGCAGACATCCAAAATGGTAGCTCCTACGTAGGCTATTTCCACACCAAATCTAAAACTCTGTTGGAGAAACAACACAACAAATGTACTTAGCCACCTGCCAAGAGATATTTGAGCTCACTTCTGCCAACACCTCCTGGGAAAAGGACGTGAGACTTTTAAAGACACTTGGACACAAACAGGAGCCTGATGAGTGAAAAATTACTGTTTCTATTAACAGCAGCATTTTCTCCTTTTAAAGACTTATTTTTATTGTTTTAAATTAGGTATGTGTTTGTGGGTATGTGTGTACGTGTGTATGTTAACATAGTGTCATCCACAGAAGACAAAGGCAGTAGACCCTTCTGGAGCTGGTGTTACAGGTGGCTGGGACCTAACATGGGCACTGGAATTGGAACTAGAGTTACCTGCAAGAGCACAAAGCACTATTCACCTCTGAGCCATCTTTCTAGCCCCACTCTTATGATTTTCTATGTTGGAACCCTGGAACGGTCTGTCACCTGGGTCACCCACCTCCCCCCCCACACACACAAAATCACCATTTTCCTGTCTTACCATGTCTTACCACTGTCTTCAGCTTCACTTGACACTGAACTTCTTGTCTCACCTATGTGATCCCTGATTTCTGTTCTCACACTCAATTCTGTCTCCCTCTGCCACATTAATCTTGCCCAAACATTTTAATTAACTGTCCCCCTGCTGTGAAAGAGAAGTATAATATAGAGAGAAGGAAATGCCCTGCTGCAAGGATCCTCCGCTCTCTGGATAGCCCTGCTCTGCATTGATCCTCCAACAGCAACTGCTAGCTTCTTTTAAGAAAATCTTCCCTCAGCCATTCTCAAGTCACACCTTGTGGGTTTTAAATTATGGAAAGGTGAAGAGAGGGCAGAGATTTTGCCCTTGCCTCTAAGACCTCTTCCAACATCAACTTATCACCTCTGTTTATTACATGCGGATTTTTAGGCTGGGGATCCTGAGCACGCAGAGAGTGCCTGCTTGACAAGCACAGGCCTTGGTTTCAATCCGCAATAACACAAAAGGCAAAACCAAAACACTTTAAGTCAGGTGTGGTGATGCATGCCCATAATCCTTAGCAGTCAGGAGGGTGAGGCTGGAGGACGAGGCTGGAGGACTGAGGGTTCCAGGCCAGCCTGCAACACACACAGAGTTCCTTTCTGAAAACAAAAGCCACAATGGACAATTGCCATGTTTCTCTGCCTTGGCCCACACTGCCCCATCACTCTCTCATCTACCTGAATTCATTCCTATCCTTCAACACGCAGCCCAAGACAATATTTTCTTGACTACCTCTGCTGGAAACTTCCATTATTCACTTCTTTTCCCAAGTGTCCATAATATAATGAAGCAAAGTATACTTTAGTGAATAGCAATAATGTTGCCTATTTCATGAACGATGTCTATATCTACATCATTCAGAATGGACCACGATCAAATTATTTGTAAAATAAACATTCACACATGACTGAAAAAGCAGCAGCCTTATGCTACTATGTAATGCAAGAGAAGACACGAATCTCCTTTCCATAACTCCAAGTAACATATACAGATGCTTCTAACGGTCCTCTCTGTGTGGGCCCGTGCAGCAGAGGACCCTGAGTGCAGCCAGTCACATTGCATATTGATAATACATACCCTGGAAACCCTGAGACAGATGGCACTTCCGTACCCATCTACACATGAGAAAAAGCACTTGACAAGTGTCAGCACACAAAACACACCAGAACTACTTGACCAGTACTTCTAAAACTGTCAGTGTCATCAAAACCAAGGTGAAGTCTGATAATATACAACCTAAGGTGGCAAAAACTAAAGCAATATGAATGACCTGTGGCTTTAGCTGTGACAGTATATGAATTGTTGTTTGTGGAAAATGAAATATGCCTTCCACAGTGCTGGCACAGTAAAGACTAGGAAGGAGACAGGATGCTTGCTCATCCACTCTGGGGCCTGAGCAGCAGTACAGGCTCTTACCTGTGTGAGATAGAAGACGTGAGTGTGGGGGACTGTGAACAGAGCATTCACTGCACCTCGGAAGGTATAGATCTGTTGGTGGGGGTCCCCTACAAAGATCTTCCCACATGGCTGAGACAGAACTATATTCATGATAGCTGCAACCAATAAGAGGAAAAGTGAGAAATCTGAATGGCAACAAGCCACGCAGCAAAAAAAAATCCATATTTAAGAAAGAAAACAAATGTACACTAAGCCAGCCCACGACAGACAATAACATTTTCTTTTCCTACAGGGCAGGCTGTTTATAAAGGGGCACAGTTCTATCATGGGCGTAGTAATGGTGTCTGGCCCTAGGATGCATATTACCTTTATTCCCGGGTCAATTGATTATAAGAAAATATATAAGCAAATAAAAATTTCCATTCTAATATTATAACATCTCCAAAATACCTGGAAAGTTATATTTTTAATACTGTCTATATTCTCTATCAGTCATGCAGCACAAAATTTCAGTCTAACTCTTTTCTCACTCACAGGAGACTAGGTCCTATAAGCAGCATCTTAAGAATAAGCTCAGGGAAACATATGGAGGAAGAATAGAAATGTACTTCAGGTGTGGGGATCAGAATGCTCTTGAAATTTTGGGTCTAATTTCTGAAAGACTAAAAATCATTTGCTCCTCTTCTTTAACACAAATAAGAATAACTTATTCCATGCATATGTCCTCTTACATAATCATGATGCTCTTTCTATGTATTTGAGACTACTGATGTCCTGAATAGTTTATCACCTGGGGTACAGTCCTGGGCCTCATCCACAAAGATGGCGTCAAAAGAGGCAAGCAAAGGTTTGCTCAGCTGCCAGAGTTTCAAATAGCCTAGAAGTAAGTAGTAACCAAGAGTCACAACTCCGAAGCAGTTCCATCTAAGAGACACAGGAAATAATCTAACAGAAACCAGGGAAGCTGCCCACCATCATGTGTCATTTGGTATGCCTCTTCTTTGCATTCCCCCAGCTTCCGCATGTTGTCCCAGAGTCTGCTTGCTTCAAGGACACCATTCTAAAAAGCAAGTGACACAGGAACCCAAAGTTTAAGACCCTGGAAGAGACAGTACCCTGAGATCATATTTCTGCTTCCACACAGTGAGACTGGGAGTAAAGACATCACCTAGAACACAGAGGGACCCAGCCCTTTAGACATCACTCTAGAACACAGAGGGGCCCAGCCCTTCAGACATCACCCTAGAACACAGAGGGGCCCACCCCTTTCAGGGCTCTCTGGAGTTTTAACCCTGAGATCTCAAGTGCTCAGAGCGTGAGAGGCTGAGGCCCCAGCAGGCACAGCAGAGCAAAGATCAAAGACCCAACTGTTTAAGACTTACTATTGCCAGGCAGTGGTGGCACACGCCTTTAATCCCAGCACTTGGGAGGCAGAGGCAGGTGGATTTCTGA
>NW_022196913.1:8765130-8766302 GCF_008632895.1 Mastomys coucha
TTTTTTTTTTGAGACAGGGTTTCTCTGTGTAGCCCTCGCTGTCGTGGAACTCCCTCTGTAGACCAGGCTGGCCTCAAATTAAGAAATCTGCCTGCCTCTGCCTCCTAAGTGCTGGGATGAAAGGCATGCACCACTACTGCCCAGCACACATTTTATTTCACAAGCAAACTCTGTGTAAAAACCATAACCAAAAAACTGAAAAGGGATTTTCAATCACTGCATGAGGTCTGAGCTCTTACAACCTACAGACAAGTCCTTTCATGTCTGTTCCTACCTGGTAATGGGAAAACTAAGATATACGATACAATATGCACTTGTTTGTAATCTGAGCACAAGGGAGGCTGCTGTTGCAGGAGAATCTTGAGCCTGAAGTTAGCCTGGATCACAGAGACCCTTTCCCACAAATAAAGAGACACAAACACAAACCCAGCAGGACATTATGAGAGTTAGGGAGATGTTTGAGGACTCCTCACAGGAGCAGGTGTCATTGACTTCAGTTGTCATGACAGACACTTGTCTCGCCTACCTACGTCCAACTTCTACAAGTTTTCTGAGGAAAAGACATAAAGACCACATCAGGCCCCTCCTTCTGAATATACTGGAGACTTACCAGCTTCTCACTCTGCTCAACCATGACTCTCTGTCCTTGGCTATTCTTGCACCAAATGGGCACATGATCGATATTTAGCTCTTCATCAGCTGATGCAAAGAAGTTCTCTAAAGTCTTACACACTAACTTGGCCCTTATAAATCCACCTTTTCCTTCAGCAAGGACAGAGTTGACCATGAAGGGCGTTAACTTGAAGAGATTCAACTTCTTCTTCAGCTGGTACCTATAATGAATGCATACCCCAAGTGAATGACATTGAGCTTCACAGGCATTGTGCTATGGACCACATCCATCATTCTCATAACCAACAAGATGACTCCAGGTATCTGCACAAGAAAGATGGTTTTAGAAGCCTTATCTGAACTGGGATGGCCTGCCCTAAACCTTCATGCTCTCAAAAATGACAACCCAGAGTATACACCTACTATACAATCAGTCACAACAAACTACTGGTTTGGGTGTGGTTCATGCTCCAAACAGTCCCTCCCTGACCCAATAAGATACACACAGTTCCTTCAGCCTTCATGTCCATAAAGACTTAGATACATGGGGGGGGGGGGGG
>NW_022196913.1:8766312-8827608 GCF_008632895.1 Mastomys coucha
GGGGGGTCCCATTCTCCTTCCCCAGGAATGCCTAAAACTCTTCAACATTTTGACAATATTGAATTTCTATGCCTCAATTCCAGAGAAACAAGAATGCTTTGTCAGTGATAGCAATGTGTGAACAAAGTGCTTTGGTCATGTGGAAGTGTGGACCATCTAAGCTCTTCCTCTATCTCCTGCTTGTACATGGAGAGAACAGCTTGGCATTCTCAGTGTAGTGCAGTGAGTGTGACCATGACAACCCTCACATGAAACCAGTAACCACGTAATATGACACACATTTTCTAGTGTAGTGCAGTGAGTGTGACCATGACAACCCTCACATGAAAACAGTAACCATGTGACATGACACACATTTTCTCAGTGTAGTGCAGTGAGTGTGACCATGACAACCGTCACATGAAACCAGTAACCACAAGATGTGACACCAGCACTTTCGATGCTCACTTCCGCCCGACGTGACTGTAGGCCATGGAGTGGAAGGTTTTGCAGATGACATTGCTGGGGAAGACAAGCTCTGCCTGCTTTGCAATGCTCTTGTTGAACGTGACATACAAAAACCTGCTCTGAGACCACTTCTCAGCATACTTGACCAGGGTAGAAGTCTTCCCGGTGCCTGTGGAAGCAGAGGAAAGAATGTGACCCTATGATTATGTAATTATGCACCAGGATCCCTGTTCAGGTCTTTCTAGGGCATATCCATCCTCTGACAAAAGATTAAGACTGATTTCAATATTGATTAAAGCTGTGTCTTGAAAGGAGTGGGAGACCTCACGAAAGATTAAGGCAAGCTGGGTTCTTGATCTCACTGACTTGTCAAGGGTTTGTAAGAACAAAGTAACCACGGTTCCCAGGAGCAAGAATTCAGTAACTGCTAGCTGTTGCTGCACTAGTGGTCATCCGTGTCTCTTAAGCAACAACATCATGCATAGGGGACTCAAGGACTGTCCTGATCCAGCTAATCAACTTCATTTCTCTAACAAATATTTCCTGAGTACTTTTCACATGGTCAGTAGCTATGTGCCAAGCACTGAGAAGTAATAAAAAGATTACAATCTAGTTAGAAACAGACACCAATGCAGGGTAACCCAGACAGTATAAAGAGCACAGGGTATTTAAAAGGAGGAGGAGGAGGAAGAGAGTAGTAGTCATAGAAGTAGTAACTAGAAACAAAACAATCTCATGTGTAAGTGAGAATCTTAGACCATGACTCCTCCTTCCCAGTCTAACAAGGCTGCTCTGAAGATTCTCATGGAGCAGGTAGACTCACAGGTATTACAGAAAAGTACGTGTGCTGGCTACTTTTACTGTATGGTAAACAGGTACAATCAATTAACAGATCAGCTACCTTAAGAATTCAGCAATCTATTTGTGATTCAAATGGCTAAAAAGGCCTTCATCAGGAAGAGACAGAAATGCTGAAAATCATCAACACAGCATGGCACAGAAGGAGAAAAGGGACCGGGAGGGAAGAAGGCATTCTGGAGAGTCAGCATCCAGCTGATTCTGGTCTGCCACTTGCTTTTTTACCTAACGTAAAGCTCTCTGAACATCAATGTCTTATAAAATAAGGCCATCTAAGCAACCTCACAGGATGCTGCAGAGACTAACACTGCAGGTCACTGTAAGTGTTTAATAAATGTCGACAGCAGGAAACCAGAGTAGAAAAACAGCAGGAAGGGATTACAGCTAGAGAAAATAAATGAGCAAAAGTTCAGATAAGACTCTAAAGTCTTCCTGGACACTCTAAGATCAGGGCACAAGTGACTCCATGTTTAGGAAAGCAGGCTGAACCAAAGAGAGGCCTTCAAGATATCACCTATAAACTAAGGAGCTACTGAACACAGTTAAGCAGAGTAATATGACCTGCCTCTCCAGAAGACACTGCCGAATGAGAATATACAATGATGAATGAGGGATTCACCCTACCCCGACAGACTCCATAAAACAATGCCTAGAAACAATTTGCCTAAATAGGAATCCAGTGCAAATAAGCAGTGGTAATGGCTGGCTGCTCTGGGGACTGATTAAAGTCATTCCATAATGGATCAAGGTCAGAGTGCTAAGGGAGGGAGTGGAACAGGACACAGCAGAGTAGGCAGAGGCAACTACATCATGAACCTGACAACAGATACTCCAGGAACCTGACAGGAGCTCCCTTACCTGCAAATGCCATAATTTTTACCACCTGGAGAGGCTCCATCTTATGGTTCAGAATCAGCTGTTGTTCATGTGTTAGTTGGATAGATGTTTTCTTGCTATAATCATTACAGAAGAAAAATTAGAAAAACAGAAAAGAATTAAAAAGCCCAAGGGATGGCCAGTCCAAACACCAAACAAGCAAACTGGATACACAACAGTTGACCCCCAATATGCCCTCCTTAGTGGGCTGAACGTTCTGAAGCGACTGGATAGCTCAATAAATCTACTAAAACCACCAAACTCCAAATGGGTGAAATTTGCACAATGTAAATCATGCCTCAGTAAAGTGGTCAAAGCAAACACCTCTTGTCCTCACATGAGAAGAGTCAAGAAAGGAAGTCAAACCAGTGTGTTCGTGTCTATAATCCCAACACTCAGGAGGCTGGGGCAAGAGGAGTGTGAAGTTTTTGAGTTCTCAAGAACAGCTTGGCCTGCACACTGAGACTTTGTCTCAAAAAGGAATAGAAGAGCAAGCATACACCCACATACAGTACATACATACCCTGGCCAGACAGATGGCTCCTCTGTAACTTTGGAGGCCTGAGTACAGGAATTCTCCTGAAGATATAGGCAATAGAAAATGTTGTAGTGAATCCTAATGGGGGAAAAAAGTAGATTTAGAGACTTCCAAATTTAAGGCATTGTCTATCTCATTTTTCCTTGGATGCATTTCAACTCATTACCATTTCCAAGGAAGAATATTCCTATTACATTTCATTGAAAAAAAAATGCAAAGAAAAAACTTCAGTCTCTGCAGCTGAGAAAGCTATTCTGAGAAATCCCAGTCCAGAGAAACATGCACTGTTGCTATGTGTAATGTCACACGAAGGAGACCAGGACATGCTTTTGAGGGAACAAGAGTATACTATCTGTGACCATAAGAGACAAGCAATTAAAACAGCAGAAGCTGCTGGAAAGCAGGCATAAACACCACTTCTGGTCATATGAACCCTGCTTAAATAATACAGCCTTACTGCCAAATTAAGCCAGCTTTCTGAACCTCAGTTGCTTTTCTACCAAGTTCTTATGCGGTAACATTGGTTTAGAAGCATGAATAACATTCCCCTTTAAAGGTTCCAAAGGAAACCATGGCTATTAAGAGAAGAACATCAAAGACAAGATGTCAGAACAGCCAAAGGAAAACAAAGATGGCAAACTCAGTCAATAGAGGCACAAGACACAAACTCAGTCCACCAGACAACTGCAAAACCGCTCATGTGCATTCTGAGCTCACACTCAGCACCTACAACAGGAACTCCCCATCCAGAGTGAGCAGGGCTGATCTCAGAGCATTGCTCTTTCTGATGAAAAAGATGCATTTAGTAACAATTCAGGGGCTGGACAAACAACCAGATCAACATACCACACTACTATGAACTGAACTGGGCCCCCTTAAAATTAAAAAGCTGAATTCCTAATATCAAACATGACAGTTGGAAGGAAGAAAGGAAGGAAAGAAATTAAGATTCAATGCAATGACAAAGCTATGGCTGTGGCCCACTAGAACTACTGCTTTTACAAGAGACACACTAGCAAGTGCTCTGCATCCCCTGCCCCATCTCTCTTGTTGGGATAGAGAAGGTGACTACCAGAACCCAATCTTCTCTACCTTATTCTTGGACCTCCATCCTCCAAAAGGACAAAAAACCAAATGTCTGTAGTGTAAGCCATCTGGTCTGTGGTACTTTCATGCTGTATACATCTGCTTATGATTGGCACTGTTCTTCATTTGACCATTTGTCTTGGTGGAATCTTACCTAGAGCTTCTTTCCCACGGTCTCAATGCCATGGAGTGGGCTACAACACAAACCAGCTAAGAAACTGAACGCAGCTTGGGAATAAAGCGATAGGACCCTGCTGGAGAACAACGCTCTGTTCTACCTTACCAAGGATGACAGGGTCACTGCTACGTTACCCTCAGGGCTCACTAATCCCAGGGACTACTCTTTTCTTGGAGGAGATGAAACCCTGTGGGTTTCTGCTTCTCTAGGACTGGCTGCAAGATAACTGCCTACCACCCATACTTGGGATTTTTTTTTTATTTTTTATTTTTTTTTTGTTTTTCGAGACAGGGTTTCTCTCTCTGTGTAGTCCTGGCTGTCCTGGAACTCACTCTGTAGACCAGGCTGGCCTCGAACTCAGAAATCCGCCTGCCTCTGCCTCCCAAGTGCTGGGATTAAAGGCGTGCGCCACCACCACCCAAGTTTACTAAAATTTTTTTTTTAAGTAGCTGTCTTCAGACCCAAAAGAAGAGGGCATCAGCTCTCATTACAGATGGTTGTGAGCTACCATGTGGTTGCTGGGATTTGAACTCAGGACCTTTGGAAGAGCAGTCAGTGCTCTTACCCGCTGAGCCATCTCTCCAGCCCCATACTTGGGATTTTAAAGATCTTCCCTCCCCTGGCCCCCAGACATCTTGATAATCTTGCACTAGTCTCTCCCATATTCAAGAATGCCTGCCACACTGGGCCCTTCCTGTGTGTTATAACTCTGGGTCCTTACATTACCTATTCTTTCTCTTCAAATGCTCCTTCCCATAACTCCAAATGGAGGCTCCTCCTTGACATTCACACTTCTGCAAACTCTTTGCTCAGGCCATCCAAAACACTGTCCCCACGTCCCACTCAGAGTTCTGCTCCACTTCCATTACAGCACACGTCATTCCATTCCTTAAAGTGCCCCCTCTCGTGCTTGCTTACGCACTGCCTGTCTTCTTGCACTAGATCAGTTCCTTGATTAGTGTTTCCATAGCAGACTCTCTTTTGCCTGGATACATATTCCTCTGAAACTGACTTCTGCATATGTTATCAATGTCAAGATAACTCTGAATTAGCAACCAACACTCTAGACCTTTCTCACATTAACATAGTCGGTCAGATTCCCATAATCCTATAGTCTACTCCAAAAGTGAACAAAGGAGAAAGAAAATGCTAATGTTTTCCTAGGAAAATGTAGCCAGATGTGAATAAAGTGAAACATTTCACCTTCACCTTTAGCTTCAATGCTGACCCAAGAACATAGAAACTAAGTGAAGAAATCTTAGTTGACTGGCACAATATTTACAAAGCACTTAGAATTACATTTCCACAGCCCAATGCCCTGTGGGAGAGAGGAAGAGCTAGGACAAGTCCAGGCCTTGTTACACTATGTAGTGTCCCCCGTCTTCCAGGATTGTTACCTATTGCTGATGTTAATCCCCTTCTCCCTCATGGCGTAAAGGAGCACAGCTATGCAGTATAAGGTCTCGGTGACATCTGGCATGGTCACTGTGGAGCTGGGTCTCCTGAGGCAGAAGAGCAGATGCTGGATGTCGTTCACACAGCTGGAGAGGAGCACGATGGCTGTCACCAAGGCCCAGACGTTAATGCCCTTCAAAGAGAAGTACAGGATAGGAGGAGAAGACCAGACCCAGCCACAATCAGGACTAGGAAGGAAACCAATGAACATTCCCAGCTTACTTTATTGTGTATCTGTACTAAAACCTTCAATCTTCCTGTCCCTTTCAAATTACCCAGTGTGTCAGCAAGGAGAGCCACCTTGAGGGCTAGAGAGATGGCTCGGTAGTTAAGAGCATTTGCTGTTCATTTAAAAGACTCCAGTTCAGTTCCCAGCACCAACATGGCAGCTCACAATTGCCTGTAACTTCAGTTCCATGGGATCTTCTGACTTCCACAAGCTCCTGCACACACGTGGTGTACAGAGTCTTAGATACACACCCACATTAAAATAATATAAATATATATATTGGTTTTGGGGCTGGGACAGGGTGGTGTTTTTGTTGCTGTTGAGATAGTTTCTCTGTGTAGCCCTGACTGTCCTAAAACTCAATCTGTAGGCTGGTCTTGATCTCAGAGATCCACCTGCCTCTGCCTCTCTGCCTCTCTGCCTCTCTCTCTGGCCCCCTCTCTGCCTCTGCCTCTGCCTCTGCCTCTGCCTCTGCCTCCTGAGTGCAGGTTTATAATTTTTAAAGGGCTATCTTATAAAGTAACCCTATCACTCAAAGTGTTCAAAGGCTAGATAACTAGTATTCAGGAAAACTTCAGAGGTTCCCCAACAGAATGGACTAAATGTTTCTTAAAATTCCTTCTAAATAAAAGAAGCTACAAATAACACTTATTATTTCTCCATAATGCTACTTAAAGATTCAATCAAAAATTTGAAAATAATCTTCAACTAATCTTAATCGCTAACAAAATGAAAAATGATGTCAACATTTCCCAGAGTAGCCCACGAGGCCTCTTGGTTCACATACCCCAGCAGCTGCATAGAGGTCAGGTAGCTGCTGACGCACACACGCCTCAGCCTCCAACAGTAGAGGGTGATCTCTCAGGCTCCACAGTACCCTCTCAGGGTCGACACTTGGGGAGCATTTGTTGGTAGCCGTGAATCTGTAGAATACTCGAGATGAGTCCATAAGGAAGGCAACTATAAGCAAAGATGTATGAGAAAGGATTGAAAACTCTTTCCCAAACAGGAGGAACAACACTCACCGTATGAGGTTCAGCACACATAGGTCCGAATCCTTTTCTATGCCATGGCTCGAGAGAATGCCATCCACTTTGCTGACAGCCTGCTCTTCATTGATCAAGTATCGATGATACAGCTTCTTCCAAGGAATGAACTATGTAGTTGAAAAACAAAATGAAATAACATACATGCCTTGATTCTCAGAAAGACCAGACTGCCTACACAGAACACCTTCTGCCAAGTGAAAAGCAAGTACAGGAGTACTTAATCCTCTCAATCCAAAGCTGGACAGACCAACGAGAAACACTGTAGGAACCTCGGCAGGAAGACAAGAAAACTGGGCCTTGGCTCTAACACAAATGTCCCAGGAGCTGGGGAAAACTGGTGCTTCAGTTTCCTTATCTGAAGCACTGGGTGAGCAAGTTCCAAAAGCTGTACTGACCTTAAGTCAACAAATGTCACATGACAAAAGGAAGGCATTATGGAATGATGATGCTACACAGTGACATTTTCACCAAGATGTGACAGCAGGACAGGTACCACCACGCATCATACACATGCAGTTACACAAAGCAAACACTGACAGAACTGAAGGAAGAAAGATAGCAGGCACGTAAGGAGACGCTGGATTTAAGTAGCACTACAAACTACTAAACCTAACAGATTCATACAGATGGTCCATCTAACAGCAGCAAAATCTATACTCATCCCAGACCACAATCTGTTGGATCATTTATTGGGTCACAAAGTTAGTCAATCGATTAAAATGGCTGAAGTTATACCATGAAGCTTCTCAGTAACAACATGAGGACACTATAAATTAAGGCAGTGGAAAAGCTAAGCTACCCACAACTGAAATCGGGCACTCTTGTTCTAGAGATAAGGTGTCACCATGTAGCTGAAGCTGGTCTTGAACTCAAAATCCTCCTACCACCACCTTCCTAGTACTGGGATACAGGCATGTATCGGTGTATCTGGCTACACGGTGCACCCTTAGAATATCCATGGGTCAAAGAAGAAATCATAAAGCACCTTAAGACAAGTAAAAACAAAGACACACCAAAATAAAACTTACAAGACACTGTAAAGTCAGTGATCAGCAAGCTCACAGGTAAGATGCTTCTTTTAAAACAGAAAGGGATAGAGCATCCAGTAGAGAATCTGTGGTCCAACGTTTGCCTAGAATGTTCAAAGCATAGATTCAATCCCTAGTACTAAAAGAAAAGATCTGAAAAGAACAGACTACCTTCATACCCCAAAGATTAAAAAAAGAAGAAGAAGAAAGAAACTAAAGTCAAAATTATCAGAAGAAAGAAATTACAAAGAGCAGAGCAGATGTGGGCACAAAAGTGCTTGTCTGTAAACAGGCTGAGCAGGCAGAAGCGGGAGGATGGACAATCTGAAGCTACTCTGAGATACACAGGGAGACTGCATACAAATAACAATAACAGTAACAATAACAACAACAAACCCCTCAGCTAGATCAACTAAGAAAAATAAAAGGGACATTAAAATTAATACCACAGAAGTAAAAGAACTACAAGGGGCAAAAATGGATAAATTCCTAGAAACACACATCCTACCACGCCTGAGTAACAGAAACAGAATGACAGAAAGATAATGAGTGAAGAAACAGAATCAAACATCAAAACTTGCATCAGTGAGAAGCTTGGGACCAGATGGCTTCACTGGGGAATCCTACAGAACATTTAACGAACAATCAACACCAGCGTGACTCAGACTCTGCCAAAAGACTGAAGAGGAGGGAAAAGTGCCCAATTCCTTTGGTGAGGCCAGCACTGCCATAACATGAGAACAAGACACAGACGCTACAAGAACCTGTGGGCTGGGGAATAGTGGTGGACTACTGAAAATACCCTGCTATTGCCAATGACCAGAAAGACATCACTGTAACATTTTAGGATAGAAAGACGAGCTTGGATATGGTCCCAAGAAGTCTTTGTAACCAAACCCCTTCCTTATTCCCCACCCCTACATCGCTCAGTGCATACAATAGTTTGCCATTTAGTACATAGACTTAGTGTAAGCAAGCAGGGCTCACAGCTAAACTCATAAAGACATTGTTCTGAAATCAGGAACTAAGACACCATAGCAGCAAGCTATTGACATTTCTCCTGACCTCTTTTGTATTTAGAAGAAAAATTTAGGAGGCTGGAGAGATGGTTCAGCGGGTAAGAGCACTGACTACTCTTCTGAAGGTCCTGAGTTCAAATCCCAGCAACCACATGATGGCTCACAACCACCCATAATGAGATCTGATGCCCTCTTCTGGGGTGTCTGAAGACAGCTACAGTGTACTTACATACAATAAATAAATAAATCTTAAAAAAAAAAAGAGAAAAACTTAGCTTTCCTTTTTTTAGGCTGTATGAAGCTCAGTATATGGATGTCTGAGATTTAAGATATAGAGATTTAGTGTGAAGGCTGTACTCAGCAGCTGTCACTATCCTACAAAATAACATACTAATTGTACCACAAATGCTAGTGTTTTCCACAAGCAAAAGAGAAAGAAAATTCAAGAGTCATGAATATGCCAAGAAAAAGTCCAAAGGAAGCCGGGCGGTGGTGGCGCACGCCTTTAATCCCAGCACTCGGGAGGCAGAGGCAGGTGGATCTCCGAGTTCGAGGCCAGTCTGGTCTACAAAGTGAGTTCCAGGACAGCCAGGGCTATAGAGAGAAACCCTGTCTCGAAAAACCAAAAAAAAAAAAAAAAGTCCAAAGGAGGTGTCAAGACTAAGCTTCCCATAAACAGCATCACGCTGAGAAAACACAAACTCTGAAGAGTGTCAGGACCCAGACAAAATGAGAGAATAATGATAATTCTACAGGGAGCAGATACCTGCCTCCCTGACAGACAGGAGAGTCTTTTCTAGAACGATTAGGCAAAAAAGGAGAGAAGGCAGGAAGACAGGCAGTCACTCTGTCCAGTCTATACACAGAAAATGTGAGTATTAAGTTATCCAAAAGAGGAAACTGAAAGAAGGAATAGAAGAGAACGGGTTACTAAAACCAAATGCAGTACCGTATACTAACAGAGCTATAAAATGCTGAAATGGCAAAGAGGAAGTGATGAACTTCAATGGGACAGGATGGGAAGGCATAGTTTGTACAATAAAGAACAAGCAAGATGGTAAAGGACTTACCTTAATCTAAGTGAGACGGGTGATTACACCACATGGTATTAAACATACGTAGCCTAAGGTCAGAGCACAGCAAATCACGTGCTTCAGATAAAAGCAGATGTGTGAGAAGGAAGGAAAGAAGGGTTCTGGAAGATTTGGTGGGGCAAGCCTGGACAGCCCCAGAAGGCTGCTGGGGAGTCTGGACTTTACTCATGAAGCAAAGGAAACCATCACTTTGAAAAGGTCTTTGCCTCAGAAATCTGCATTAAGTGAAGCTAATCTGCATGTAGTTTGAGGACTGAACACTTAACTTACCAGCGAGTCATTGATTATTTCCCTCCACAGGTGGCACACCAGGCTAAGGTTCCAGTAGAGGTCCTCCACTGGCAGGAAAGCAAAGATGTGCCTCAGGACTTCACTTGGCAGCCTGCAAATGTGGCTGGGCACTTCCTGGCAAGGCAATGTTCCAAGAAGCCCATAGTATGAATCAGGAAGGGGATCAGGACCAATGTCCTCGATGTCTCGGCCAGCTTCTCCTGGCACTGGAGAGCACTGAGACAAACCATCTTCTGCCTCTTGCCTGGCCTCCCTAAGCCTTGCACACGATGGGAACAAACGATGGCGTGGCATCTTCTTAGTGACTCCATCCCACTGGCCACTCTCTGTGGCTTCCTCAAAGGAGTGAGACCGCTTCCTGACAGGCTGAGCAGCTCCTGATGAGCCCAGCCTCACTTCTCCATTATCCACCTGAGGCAGAGGACAACTGCTCTCTGCAGGGAAAATCATATCACCCTCAGAGTCCTGACAGCTGTCCTGACCAACAGAATTGCTTTTGGCCATGTCATTGGTACAATGCTGGTGGCCAGCTAGGAAGAACTCAGAAATATATCTCTGACATCTTCGACCTATAGAGAGAACCCAAAGAACAGAAAGAAAAAATTCAGTGGCTGTTGACCCACTGTAGACCCGAATAATACTATCCAATTATCTATGCTAACAGAGAAAAGAGACACCGGTGGGCTTATGGGTCAAGTAGTTGTATAAATAGCTAATATAAAATTAATCAGACCCATATTTAGCATGAGACAACTGCTGTGTACTGGTCAACACTCTAGCCTGTAAGTACAAATACATATAAGGTCAGATGCTGCACACTGGATACCTGAGTGGGCAGACAGACAAGAAATGGCTGCTCCTATTCATACAGCAGGCACAATGCACCCCCTAGCTTGGTTCCACAACAGCAATTCTAAGTGTGCAGAGAAGAAAGAAACATGCTTTATCAGGTCCAGAGTATCTGATCTTCATCTGACCCTGCAAGTAAGTTTATTTTATTTTTATTTCTAATGGTGAATCTGTCATTTTTAAAACAAAGAGCTGAAATTTTCTCACTTTATTAGCATGATTCCATCTCTTCTCCACATGGACTCAGTCAGTGTTTTCTAAGAACATTTACTTTTGAGAAGACTATGAAATGACATTCTCTGACCTCACCACCTTGAAGACAGAGCCCAAACAACGGTGATCTCAAACATCACTGCAGTATTTTCTTAAAGTATCAATATACAACAATATGTACAGTTCCTTTCTAAAGAGTAAAGCCACATTTTTACTTTGAAAAGAAAGAATGGTTAAGGCCAGAATTAGCCTTTAAATGAATGAATGGACATGAAAATACTGTCATGCTGGTGAATGGAAACATCACTTATAATTGCTTCCACAGCCATTTAAGAGACCAGAGTGTCCTTTAGTTAAGGTCTGGGTGAGTCTGGACGCTTCCTCCTTAGCAAAGCCAGTCACACCCGCAGTGAAAACAGTGCTGTGCACTCAGCCTCAGAAGCCTGAGGGACTAACGAGGCAGGTGAGAGGCTGGCTTACCCACAGACAAGCTAAGCATTAGAACTTGTAATTAAGTCTGAAACAGCCTCACAGAATGGTCACAGTAGTCCCCAAATTGAGAAATATGGATTATGTAGACAAGATTGGATCTGAAATTAGATGTATTAAGAAGAAAAAGGCAATCTAAAATATTTTAAAATATGTATTTGCACAAGAAATTTGTCTGATATAAAGAGGGGTGACAAGAAAAATCAAACTGCTAGAAGCTGACTTTCATGTATTAATAATATCAAAATTGAAAATTAATAACTTGTATTTGATCATTACACACTGTACACTATAAAATTATCACATTGTACTCCATTTATAAGTACAAATATTATGTGCTAATCAATCCTTTATAGTAATAAGGAAACACTTTAATAGGCTCTGAGAAATAGCTGTGACAAGATAGAAGATCGTCATGTTGAAGAATATTAGCTCAATAATACATATCCAGTTGATGTAAGAAAACTGAAACCTGATTACAGAGAAGGCTTATTGAGACAGCCTAGCTGCCGAGGAGCTCGGGAGAAGCTGAGGCAGGAAGATCACAAGTTTACGGCCTGCCTCAGAAGCTTCAGGAGAGCTCCACCTCAAGATAAAGCAGAGAGAGAGCCGGGGTAAAGTTTCCAGTCCAGTGCCAGCCTAGCACACTGGACCAGGGCTTCCATCCCCAGTACTCAGTACAACAACCAAAAAAGAGTGCACTGCAGGATGAACACTTGAAAGGGAAATTCGATCCTGTGGATCTGCTGACAGTGAGTCACAGTGAGTGCCTGCAGAATGAACACTGGCAGTGGCCAGGCCTTTTACTGCTGTGTAATTAGGTACACTGACAGTGGCCAGGCCTTTTACTGCTGTGTAATCAGGTACACTGACAGTGGCCAGGCCTTTTACTGCTGTGTAATTAGGTACACTGACAGTGGCCAGGCCTTTTACTGCTGTGTAATTAGGTACACTGGCAGTGGCCAGGCCTTTTACTGCTGTGTAATTAGGTACACTGACAGTGGGCAGGCCTTTTACTGCTGTGTAATTAGGTACACTGACAGTGGGCAGGCCTTTTACTGCTGTGTAATTACGCACACTCACAGGATTTCTTGGGCTCTAACATTACAGAAGGACAGAATTCCAATGGAAAGCATATAAATAATAAATACAAGTGTCATCCTGTCTAACAAGTCAGGAAAATCAAGCGGTGACATTTACAAACACTTTTATGAAACCGGAAGACATTCAAAGGCACACTAACCACAGATTTTGAAACAGAAGCCGTACCCCTATTCCGTCCTTTTGTTCTGGGTCTAGGATAGAGACCATGGTTAGGGTCTCTGTTTGTCCATCTCTGACTGAAGGGCTGAGCCACAGCCAAATGACTCTGGGCCAAATGCTGGCAGTCGACCACTGTAAGATGTTTTTGCTTAAACCGTCTCACTGTTTTGGAACAGGAAGAAGAAATGGGAGTGTTTGTTAGTTCTTCCCAAACATTGGCTAGCCAGTGAGTTATACTAAAGTTATAGAAAAATACCAAGGACTGGATTTAAAGACCACTATAACCAGCCATTCTTTTCCCCGTGAAATGACTGTGTTAGTTCAATGTCTTAAGTATATCTCTTTTAGCATTTAAGAACATTTATGGCCACCACCTCCCTGAACAAACCCAACTTGTTGAGCTTGTTTAATACTTAGGAGAATTTTTGTTGTTGTTGGGTATTTTTGGCTTGAGTTTTTTTGAGACAGAGTTTCTCTGGGTAGCCTTGGCTGTCCTAGAACTCTCTGTAGACCAGGCTGGCCTCAAACTCACAGAGATCCACCTGCCTCTGCCTCTTGAGTACTAGGATTTAAGGCGTGTGCTGGCACTACACCCCAGCTAGATAGGATAGTTTAAAGCAGCCCTCCCAGATGACATTTTAAGATCCTAAAATTTTTTATCTACTTGAAATGTTTAAACTTATACTTTATAGAAGCTTTGATCATGAAATGTTCAAAAGAAGTTTCCCAGCCTATAAAGATAAACATTGCACACTGGCTCTCATATGTGGCTCCTCCATTTGAACGTTCAGATCTGTGTCTCTCATTCAGAGCCTGTAGAGGTCAGGAAGCTAGAAAGGGCCCAAGAGAGGGAACAGGGAAGAAACTATAAGGGGTGTAGGAATGTGATACAAAAGAAATCACCATTAATGGATAACAGACTTAGCAAGTTTCCCAGCCTTCACTTAAGCCACATTTATACAATAATCATAGAAAATTAAGAGCTGGCTATAGCTTCACTCTAAGAATAAAAACTTGTTATTTTTGTTTGCTTGCTTTTTGTGTGGAGATAGGATCTCACCATGTTGCCTTGGCTGGCCTGAACTCAGACAGCCTCCTATCTGACAAAATGAAAATTTTTACAGCTTACTTTCTATCAATGGAATGAATTAAACTACTTCTTTTACAGCTCAAGTTTAAAAAAGACAAGCATGAGGACCTGAGTTCAAATCCTCAGAACCCATGTTAAGGGAGGTGAGGTGGAACACAGCAGCCTAAGTCTGTGGTCCCAACCTGGGGAAGCTAAGACAGGAAGATCTCTGGAGCTTACTGGCCAGCCTGTCTAGCCAAATCAACAAACTCTACGTTCAGTGGAGACTATATCACAAAGTAAGGTAGAGAGTGATGAGATATCTGACATGAACATCTGGTTTATGTGAATACACGTATGTGTGCAACACACACGCATTGTGTGCACGGCACTGCAGGGCAGAGAGTGGTAAAGCACTTTGCCTAGCATGCACAAGCTTTGAGGCCCTAGGTTCAGAATGGAGATACACACACACAAACACACACACACACACACACACACACACACACACACACAAAAAGGCCCTGGGTTAATACCAATATATAATACTGAGTATAACTATAAATCATGCTTCCTGTGACTATTTCTGATCAGTACCTAATCAGTTGAGAAATAACCCATCTATTTTCAGCTAATTCTTTGAAGTTTTAATATATCTTTAAAAATTAAAACTTCATGAATACTGCAACATTTCTAAAAAATTAATTCCATACACATTAATGTCTAAAAGGACACTGGCGACCTTATGGCCATCTCATTCAGGCGAGACAGCACTACCATGTTAGGCACCACAACAGAATGTACACATGGCTCCAGGAAGGCAGCACTGGGTAGCTCTGACTTAGGTCAGTCAGATTTATCTTAGAGGTGTCACTGATTGAGAAAACACAGAAAAATGTCAAAATCATATGCAAAGTTACCTACCTACTTCTCCTGATTAGCAAAGCTTATCGAATTTGAATAAAACATGGAAATATGAAGACAGGAAGTACACAGTAGGCCAATTGCAGCCAATCTCGTGTTCCTAGAAATACCTTTAGTCACAGCAAGCAATAAATCTCAGTCATATACTTAGAATAGAAAATCAAACATTTAATCCCAGTACTTGGGAAGCAGAAGCTGGGGTCTGAGGAATTCAAAACCAACCTAATCTACATACTGAGCCCAGGTTAACCAGGTTTTCATAGTAAAACTCTGTCTCAAAAAAAAACAACCAACCAACCACAACAACAATAACAAAAAGGCCGGGCAGTGGTGACGCACACCTTTAATCCCAGCACTTGGGAGGCAGGGACAGTTGGATCCCTGTGAGTGCAAGGCCAGCTTGGTCTACAGAGTGAGATCCAGAATAGCCAAGGCTGCTACACAGAAAAACTGTCTCGAAAAACAAGAAACAGCCGGGCAATGGTGGCGCACGCCTTTAATCCCAGCACTTGGGAGGCAGAGGCAGGTGGATTTCTGAGTTCGAAGCCAGCCTGGTCTACAGAATGAATTCCAGGACAGCCAAGGCTACACAGAGAAACCCTGTCTTGGAAAAAACAAAAACAAACAAACAAACAAACAAAAATAAAACCTTGAATTTTCTATAAATTCAAGAATAACAATAAATGTAAATTCTGATTGTTATTTTTTAAAAAAAAATAAGACTTTACAGCAGGCAAGATTGCTCAGTGGGTAAAGCAAGTGCCATGGAAGCCTGACAAAACTGAGCTCTATTCCCATGAACCAACTCTTCAAATGTCCTTTACTTGTGCTCTGCACACTCACGGCATGGCATGTATACATTCACATTTACACAAACATACACAATCAACATTTTTTTAAATGAGACTTGATATTTTGCCTCTCCTGTTCAGACCCTCTCATATTATTATACACAAAGCTCAACTCATATTTTGGCTGCAAAGAAAGCTACAAGGGCCTTTCCCAAGCACAAACACATCTTCCAGGGACAACTGCTGGCTTCTAACCTACAAGTCAACTGACCCCAAGACCAAAAATAGGCATCTCTCTGCTTAACTCTCAATACATCTAATTGCTTCAAAGCTGACATAGGAATCTCTCTGCTTAACTCTCAATACATCTAATTGCTTCAAAGCTGACATGCACAGTGCCCAGAGCTGATGGTCTCAGAGAAGAATTACCTAGCCTACAGATCTCTCACACAAACTGCCTGCACAGGATCTGTTCTTGTGAATAAAATCACCAAGAAGATAAGCACTACTCAATTTATACAATCTAGGACCTTGGGGCCAAATGCTTGGCTGAGTGGAAGAAGTCAGATCATAAAAAGCTTCTGAGAACAGTGAAGACCAATGATCACATTCAATTCAGTTAAGAACTCTGATGCTGGGGCTGGAGAGATGGCTCAGCAGCTAAGAGCACGGTCTGCACTTCCAGAGGTCCCGAGTTCAATTCTCAGCAACCACATGGTGGCTCACAACCATCTGGAATGGTATTTGATGCCCTCTTCTGTTGTGTTTGAAGACAGCAACAGTGTGCTCACATAAATAAAAATAAATAATTTAAAAAGGAAAAGATTTCTGATGCCTACAAAGTCTGCAACACGATCTCTGATTTATATGACTTGGGCAATAGAAAACAGGTCAATGGGTTCCTCTACAACTGTATACATGCATATCTACCTTGTGACATTTCTGTAAAGCATGTAAGAATGGCTTCATCCCAACCAACTAATTAACAACAATGCCCTAATTAAAAGAGAAAGCTAGAGCACCAATAATGACTATAAACTAGACATATGTCTTAGTCATGCCTAGGAATCAAAACACATGTAAGAGTGCTTCAAGGTAAGCAACCCACCTGCCCTTTTCACTGCTGTGCCTCCGCATGCAGTACAGTGGCAGAAATATAGTATATTCTAGGGAGACTGAGTGCTTGTGTGTTCTCCAAATTCTAAAGTTGAGATCCTAACCACCAATCGGATGCTATTAAGAATGAGGACAAGGCCGAGCCGTGGTGGCGCATGCCTTTAATCCCAGCACTTGAGAAGCAGAGGCAAGCGGATTTCTGAGTTTGAGGCCAGCCTGGTCTACAGAGTGAGTTCCAGGACAGCGGGGCTACAGAGAAACCCTGTCTTGAAAAACAAAACAAAACAAAACAAAAACAAAACAAAACAAAACAAAGAAAAGAAAAGAAAATCCAGGGATCAGAGATGCAACTTAGAAGTAAAAGTAAAATAACTGTCTACCATGTGCAAAGCCTTGGGCTTAATCCCCAAACCACAAAAACAAAAGCAAACAAGAAATCCCAGCATGCTCCCCTGCTACTTCAGTCACAGGAGGACTCAAGTGAAGACAGCCATCTATGAACCAGGAAGCAATCCTTGGCCAGACACCAGACAGGTGTTTTGATCTTGGGCTTTCCACCTTCCAGACTATAAAAACTAAATGTGTTACTTATAAATGATCTAGTTTGTGGCCTTTTGTCATGGAAAGTAAGATGAACTGACACTGCAGTTCTATGCAGTGCATGGGTGAACAATAGGCAAGCTCTTCAGCTTAACCATGGTTGTACGGTTGAGTTTTGATTCTCAAGTTGACCCAACCAAGGAAGAAGAATCCTCAACTGAAGAACGGGCACGTCTGTGGCTCAGTTTTTGATTGACATGGAAGGACCCTCAGCCCACCGTGACTGGTCCCATCTTCAGTATAACAAAGGTAGCTGCCATGGAGCAAGTCAGTGAGCAGGCATTCCTCTGGCCTCCGCTTTAGTTCCTGCTTCACGCTCCTGCCTTGGCATCCCCTGATGAAAACCTCTGAAGTGTAAAATGAAACCAAGCCTTTCCTTTTGGTCTTACGTTTATCACAGCAATAGTAAACCAACCAGAACAGTGGCCTAAGGCATCCCAGCCCACTCTGGCCCAGTATCTGTCCTTAAGCTCTCCTCTGGTGGAGACTACATCCTTATCAGCTTCTCTTGGACTATATTCATTACAAAGCCTCTGCTTTGGGTTGCTGAACCCAGAAACTATGCTTCACTATCATCTAATCCTCAAAGTGCTTAGCACAGCACCACAATGGCAGAGGGTTACTTATCTGTTGAACGGGAAGTGCTTGACTATAATTGCCAGTTAGGCTTTCATTTGTCTTGATTTTTTTTTTTTTTTTTTTTTTTTTTTTTTTTTTTTTTTTTTTTTTTTACTTTTTAGTAAACCTCAGCTTAGAAAACAAGTCACAAACGGTGTAACTTTAGGATTTTGCGGCACAGGCTCCTCCTCCTCCTCCTCAGCACAAGCCCCCTGCACTTCTTGGTGCTGATGCAGCTGGTCTTGCTTTAAGCCTGGACTCTTACCAATGCTGAGCACATAAAAGGATGTGTATCTTGTGTGCTCCCATCTTCCCCACAACCAAGTTAAACAGGCAGCTGATTCTCCTGGATGCCAATAGAACATTCTAGACTATGATGTGGCTTTGTGTTCTAAAGACACCCTGGGGAAGAGTTCTCTAGCACCCCGAGTACATAAGATTACTGCTTTAAAAAGAACCTCCTCCGCCAAACACCCATGAGCTACCACCTGGAACCTTTTTAAATTGTTATGAAATTAAAAAAAAGTTCTGCCATTCTGGTCATTCTGTTTGGAGCTCTTGGTTATTGCCATAAAAGTTATGGTAATGATTCCAGGATTACTTGATATTGACACCAAAATAATCTTTGTTGTTCTATCTTTACTAAATAGAACTCATGCTAAAAATTCCTCTAGAACATACAGTTTATAGATCACATAGACAAGATGAAGACAGTAATTTCTTACAACTCCTAGAGAAGTTGATTATTATTAAATAACTGTTCTTAAAAGTAGAAAACAAACAAACAAACAGGCCAACTTCCTAGTACAAGGTTCCTCACTGGAGAGAAATACTGCTCCAAACCCTAATTTAACTTTGGTAATTAGATAATGTGCCATTAAGCCGGGCAGTGGTGGTGCACACCTCTAATCCCAGCGCTTGGGAGGCAGAGGCAGGTGGATTTCTGAGTTCAAGGCCAGCCTGGTCTACAGAGTGAGTTCCAGGACAACCAGGGCTACACAGAGAAACCCTGTCTCGAAAAAAAAAAAAAAAAGATAATGGGCCATTCTACCTCACCCTGTTACCTTGCCCAAGCTCCACACAATTCTCTGATAGATGGGCTTTGAAGGAGCACAGGTAGATGGCTGAGGAAACGTGTGATAGAGTCCATTATTATTACTATGACTTTGGTATTTGAAACATCCAATGACAGCCAGTAAAACTAAGAGTCCAAATAAATATAGCCAACTGTGTTATCCCTCAACTCTAGTGTTCTAAGTTGCCATTCAAGCCAGGAAGTACTTAGCAGTGATATAACCACTCTGCACATTTCTGAGACTCTTATTATGCTTTCATAAATGTCTATTAAAGTATACCTTATATAGATTATTGTCTTAATATATATTTGTTGTGTTATAGTAATAGCGATTTTTTTTTTTTTTTTTTGGCTTTTCGAGACAGGGTTTATCCCTGTAGCTCTGGCTGTCCTGGAACTCACTCTTTAGACCAGGCTGGCTTCGAACTCAGAAATCTAAGCACTGTCTCTGCCTCCCAAGTGCTGGGATTAAAGGCGTGTGCCACCACTGCCCGGCATAATAGCGATTATTTAGATAATGACAGTTTGTTTTCGCTCTGAGGCTAAATGTTTTCTGTAAGGTTTATAGGAAAGAGAAATGAACATATTTCTACCCAGTATCCTGTGTTTATAACTTCATAAATAACTGCTAATTAAATGAAAAGCTGCACAGCTATGGGACCGCCTTCTAAAGTTGGGCTGTTGGTTGGTGGCTTCAACTATCTCACAGCTCCTTAAGCTCCTTACAGCCCACCTTCTGCTTTACAGTGTTACCAGCGCCTTCCCTAAATTCTCATTTCACATGCAAAATAACACCATGATTGTTCAATTAAACTAGGGCTTAGAAAAGACCTGCTTCAAGCCACAACTTAGCTCCTAAGCAATAGCACCAGGGGCTGGAAAGATAAGAACCCTTGCTACTCCTACCAATTCCTAGCATTCATGTATGGGCAGCTCACAATAGATTGTAACTCCAGCTCCAAGGGGATCAATGATTCTTCCTGCCTCTGCAGGCTCTTGCACACTCTGCAGTACAAATACATACATGAATTTTTTTTTTAAACTTTAATCTGGTGATGTTTAATAACATCACCAAAAGAACCTGGCTTTTCTGACTGCTTGGTCTGGTGTGTTTTCGACTGTAACATTCTCCCTTTCTAGGTCCAGAAAACTTTACAGGAGGTTGAAAAAAATCTCACGTTAGTGGAACACAAAGATATATAACTAATACCGGCACTCAGTGATTGTGGACCAGCCTGGATGCAAAATTTTACTAAAAACAAAACAAACAGCTTCAAGTTGAATTCTTATGTCATTTTAAAAAGCACTGTTATATGTTACAATCAGAGACGGTTAATAGCAAATATTCAGAAAAAAACAAACTATAAGAGAAAAGTCACAGTCTATAGTATAGACTCAAATAGGAAAAAAAATTTAAGTATTTTGTCCCCATTTAACTCTAAGGAAAACATACAAACAAACACCAAACACAGAAAGAGTGGATACCCAGCTCTCATTCCTCTTCCTGTCATTCAGTCTTCACAGAAAGATCTACCAGCTACTTTCTGCTTCTCTAAACCCAAAGGGCGGCAACAGTTGGTCCAATCTTTGCTGTGGGGAATGTAATGGGGAAGGATGCTGGTAAAATGCACAGGAGGCCAGGTCAACCTCAGGGGTCATTTCTCAGAATCTGTCCTGTTTCTTTAACTGGGCCCCAGAGCTCACCTGATTCAGCTAGACTAGCTGGCTGGCAAGCTCAGGTACCTGCCTTCTCTCCCACTGCTGACATTACAAGGCACGCATTCTCATGCTCAGGACCCAAGTCAGGTCTTCATGCTTGACTGGCAAGCACTTGGCCAATTGAGTCATCTTCCCAACCCAGCAGCCTTGGTCTCTTATGGTCACCTCATGCCCTGAAACACAGACTACTTCCGTAAGTACAGCACCCCAATGTTTTTTTTTGTTTTGTTTTGTTTGTGACAGTGTTTCTCTGTTTAGCCCTGGCTGTCCTGGAACTTACTCTGTAGACCAGGCTGGCCTTGAACTCAGAAATCCGCCTGCCTCTGCCTCCCAAGTGCTGGGATTAAAGGCGTGCGCCACCACCACCCGGCTCAGCACCCATTTATTATTGCAAGAAAAAATGAGCTGAACTGTTCATTCTGTGTTCCTCAAACAGAATGACAGACAACAAACAAATGTAAAATCACTATTTACTGTCTACAGTATATCTTCATATATCTGAAAACCATTTTCTATTATTTATCCACTCATTCCTCAACCTCTTCATTTTTCTACCATATCCCAGCTTTACTATGAACTCCATGAGGGCTTTCCTTATGGTATCCTTGTTGCTAATGCTATTTTAGACATTGGAGAGCATACAAAAATAAGTAAGCCTGACCATAAGGCAGTTTCCAAAACAAACACAATTTGCTAAACATACAGCAATCCAAGCGCTACATAAATATATACATAAGGGCCTATGGCAGTAAATATAATTAGGACAGTTAGAAGAATCTCCATAAAGGGATGAATGGGATTCAGTTAGGCACAAGAAAACAATATGAATAAAAAACAAAGGAATGGCAGAATGTGTGACAGAAAAGTTTCCTTTCTTCAGAACAAAAAGCTAATTGACAGGCAATGGAAAATAACAAGGCTGGAAAATGAACTTGGAGCTAGAGACTACAAGGGTTCTCTTACATACTGCTAAAGACATTGGTCTTTATTTATTGCATAGACAATTCAGAGTAACATGCTGTTTTTAAAAGCAAGGCCATTACACAGCCAAGTTTAGATAGACATGGAGACTGTCAGCAAAACAAATCAGAAAGTCATGGTACCAAGCTAGGCAAGAGTTAGGGAAGGCCTGAGGACAGAAGCTGGGTAGCAAGGACAGGGATTATCAACAAAGTGTGAAGATCAAGAGAAAAATGGAGGACAACTGACTCTGCTTGTGGAACATGAGAAAGATGACATCATTAGCTATGTTAAAAAGCAAAGGAAGAAATGGCTACTTCAATCATTTTTCATACACTGAAAGGCCTAAAGTTTCCACTTTAAAAACAATTTTCCCAGGTTTCTTCTTGTGGTTTTGTTGTTGTTGTTTTGGTTGGTGGCTGGTCTACTCTGCTTTGTTGAGGTAGGGTCGTAGGCCAACTAAATGCGGGGCTGATCAAGAGTGTGTTGTCATGTCCAGATTATTTTGTTTTAAAAGGTTCTGTAGAATACCCAGTTAAAGCTCCAGAGAGTTCTATGAAATGCAAGGACAGCCTTTAAAGAGCATGCGAATAACTATTGACAATGTAAGTGCTGGCTTTGGTAATAAATTAACGGCAAAGACAAAAAAAAAAAAAAATCTAAATTTGTTTAAACTAAAGTCAGCCCGGGAGGGGGACAGAGAAATATAAGAAGGATGTTTGTTTGTGTGTGTGTGTGTGTGTGTGTGTGTGTGTGTGTGTGTGATAGTAACACATTTGAAATCAGAATTCAAATGCTTTTATGTAGTCACAAAGTAGGAAACATGTTAAAGGACTGATCCCTAAGTACCAAAGATCCATGAAACCCAGCAAAAGTCAGATCGAAAATCCCAATTCCATTGACAGTTACAAGGGAATAGAAGGCAGTAAAGGCCCCAAAGACCTTCACTGAAGAAATAGGCAGCTCAACCAGAGAGAGAGAAAAGCGATAGCCCTACTCATAAGCTTAAAGCATAAATACCTATCCCTCTCCGGGAAAATCACAAGGGCTATGGGGGCAGATTCACCAAAAATATCTAGTTTCCCAAAGGAAAACACAGACCAAAGTAAATTGATAAAGCAGAGGAGAGGCAGAATCTCATTTAGAATACCAGTTAAATAACCAATTTCATCCTTTTGTGAACCAAGATTCTCGGTTTTGTTTAAAGGACGGGAAACTTAAGAAATATAAGGCAAGAAAACGTGAAATCATTTGTAAGGAAGGAGTAAGTAGTCCAGACTAGCCTCGAACTCAAGGTTCTCTTGCTTCAGTCTCCCAAACGTTGGAACTTAAAACCATGCTAAGTGGCAGAAAGTTTGAAACTATCAGATGTCTCAACTTTCCAATACGTGGTAAAAATCACTCAATTCCTTAGGCCTCGATGTCCTTCCTCGTCTCTAAAACCTGAATGCTACCTGTGGGCTGTTTATGGAATAGACACTGTCAGGCGCTTAGTGAAGCAGAACGTAGTGCCAAATGCAAAGAAATTTGTCCTAAGCCCGGCAGCAGCGACTTCCATTTTACTCCCGAAACAGAAACACCATTAGATTAAATGTCTAGTTCCTCGAAAGGAAGCCAACAAAGCTTGCTGGGGTCTCAAAGAGCTCTCCAAAAGCCCCCCAGGCCTTCTCGCGTCCCCTTAATCACCATCACCTGTTCAGGTGAGGGGCTGGGCGACGACCAAGGCAAACACAAACGTCCGGAGCAGCATACAATGACTAGCCCAAGGTCAAAAACATTACAGTGGAGACCAGCCAGGCTTGCCAGCAGCAGAGGCTACGTCTTCTCAGGTGCTGCCCCTTCCGGAGCCTCAGGGAGCGGCGAAGGGATGCGGGTCTGCAGAGAGCTTCCGGCCTCCTCCTGCAGGCCCACTCCTGACCACCGTGGGCGCGGCCAGCTCCGACGCCCACTCTCAGCTAGGGCTCCACCCCCGAGGCCAAGACCCCTACGCGGGGACCCCGCAATATGAAGTTGTCCCGGCTCGCACCCCACGACAAGTCCACGGTCTCACGCACTATGGCGGCCCGGCCCAGGACCCCGGCGCCGACACCACCCGGCCGAAGCCGCTGGACATCCAGCTTTTCCCCGACCAGCAAGCACCTCCTTCGGCCCAGACAGCGAGCAGAGACGACTGCAGACTTCCTCCGCGAGCTCCGCCTCTTCGCTGCCAAGACGCACCCTCCACCGGAGACGACGGGCGGACACGTGAACCAATCGAAACACGGTGAACTGGAAGGGTCACGCGAACAGACGGATTCTAGAGCCAATCCGTACGCGAAGCAGGAGGGGGCGTGGCTCAGTGTCTTGGGCCACGCCCCGTCTGTGCTTCTGCCACCGCGAAGGAGGCGAAGGAAACTTTCCCAGAGTTCCTTCGAGCTCCCTGGGTTTCCGCGGGGGCTGGGGAGACAGCAGCGGGCAGGGAGGGGGCTGGGGTCGGCTGCGGATTGGGTGAGGATCGGGCGGAGCACAAGGACACGGTTCCAGCTCTGAGAGGCCCCAGAAACCCTTGCTGTTGTGAGCCTGGTCAGCTGAAGGATGCGGCTGTGCAGCCCCGCAAGCATCCTCACAGCAGAGATGTGCCGGCTGGGCTCCAGGGTGGTGGGCAGCGTGCGCCCGGCTGCGGAAAGCTGGCCGCACTCCAGCCCCAACTGCGGAGCAACCCAGCAAACATCCCCAGAAGCTGTACGTGGAGAGCAGACCACATCTGGGGTGCAAGGTCAGAAGTCCCACTGCAGGGCTTCGCGGTACCCCAGCACCATCCATGCTGATAGGTCTTCCGTCCCCAGATCACTCGGGTGCAGGGACAGCTCTAGGATGTCAGGTGCACACCCTTACCCCTAGCCCCGGGAGCCTGAGGCCCCACCCTGACGAGTCGGCCTGTGTAGAGCGCGGTAACCAGAATGACCTACGAGTGTGCCTGTTGTCGCCTGAGGAGACACCATTCTACATTGGAGATTGTGACTCCCAAACCAGGGCAAGAAGCATAAAAAAAGGACGCTAGCGGACAGAATCCGGGGGGTGGGGGGGTGGGGCGGGGGGGCGGAGAGTCTGGGAGAAAACGGTCACGTGCAGGAAGCGGAAGCACCTGCCTTCTCTCGGATTCTCCCAACCTATCATAACACGAGTCTGCATCTGAGAAGACTGGACCTGAGTCTTCTTAGTTTTGTCCACCCTGGTCCAGGGCGATGGCTCCACCTGGGGATCCGCGGCGCCTCTGCAGGCTGGTGCAGGAGGGCCGGCTGCGCGCCTTGCAGGAGGAGCTGGAGGTAGCTGGTGGTTGCCGAGGGCCAGAGATGGCCCTAGGCAGCCGAGGGCCAGCCGGAGATACCCTTCTCCACTGTGCAGCACGCCATGGGCGCCAGGACATCCTAGCGTACCTAGTGGAGACTTGGAGTATGGACATCGAGGCTGCCAACCGAGACTACAAGCGGCCTCTGCACGAAGCTGCCTCTATGGGCCACCGGGACTGTGTACGCTACCTCCTGGGCCGAGGTGCAGTCGTGGACTCCTTGAAGAAGGCGGACTGGTAGGTGCCCAACCCAGGGTCCAGAAAAGCTATATGGACACTCTCTTTAGAATTGCAGATTTTCTTGTATTTTTTCAGTGTGTTCGTTAGATGTATAACTTTTCTCAGCTTCTAATCCTCTCCCTGGCCTTCCTTTCTTATGGGTTTGGTTCTCTAGTTAGGTCAATCGCTTCCCATTGAAAGAGTATAGAAGGCCAGGCGGTGGTGGCGCACGCCTTTAATCCTGGCACTTGGGAGGCAGAGGCAGGCGGATTTCTGAGTTCAAGGCCAGCCTGGTATACAGAGTGAGTTCCAGGACAGCTAGAGCTACACAGAGAAACCCTGTCTCGAAAAACCAAAACAACAACAACAAAAAAAAGAGTATAGAAATGTAATCAAGTGAAGTGTAACAGTTGAATTGTACTACTCGTGTGCCCAAGATGCATTTTTTCTGGAGACATCTTGCCAAATTACCTATTCACAATGACATATTTTAATTTGCATGGCCACAGTGGATAAGTACAGTTGATGAAATTCAGTTGACCATTCACCACATAATTGAGTTCTTAGGCAGTTTTGTCACCCCTAGCCTTGCAGAGCCACCAGCACGAATGTTGGTGATACTCCTCTACTACACAAAGCAATTTCATTTCTTCCTAGATTGACATCGTTTTTAGTTCCATGTCTAATTCCTAAGAGCCTGTGGACTTCTTTAGGCTCATAACTTAATGAAACTCCTGCCTTCAAATTATTTCAAATCTGTTAAAACATAGGGGCTGGGAAATATATCAGTTTCCCCTTGTTATTTCTCCAAGGTCCTCAGAGAAGTCAGAGGCTGACAGTCTAAGGTGTTTTCCTGCCACGCCCCCTCCCCACCCCCACTCCTCTAAGTCTTCCATCTCCACCACAGACATACTTACCATGAAGGTTTGGCTTCTTCCAAGTGCCTCAACTCTTTTCCATCCTGATTGACCTTAGGACTCCTCTGATGATGGCTTGCACAAGGAAGAACCTTGAAGTGATCCAGGACCTTGTAGAACACGGTGCTAATCCACTCCTGCAGAACAAGGATGGCTGGAACAGTTTCCACATTGCCAGTAGAGAAGGCGACCCCGTGATTCTCCGGTACTTGCTCACTGTCTGCCCAGATGCTTGGAAAACAGAGAGCAACATTAGAAGAACTCCTTTACACACTGCAGGTACACCCTGCAGGCTCCGTAGTCTGCAGTGGCTTTATCCAAGCCACCTGCTGGGGAATGGAGGATTTGGGAACCCAGAAGTCAGAGCATCAGAGTGTCTTGTGCTCTCTTGTCAAACTAGACATTTCTGAAGAGATGGAACCTTCCGCTAATCTGTCCTTATATTGGTCCACTTTTCCGGTGTGTCTGTCATATCCTTCCTGGTCAGTTAGATGATACACTGGGTTGTTCCTTCTAATGTCTGTGACTCTGGGTGAAGAACTTGATCTGTATTTGAGCAAATATCCTTGGTAGCTTTTAACAGTGGTAATGATACCATGCTGTAGAGTCCTAGAGAAAAGCAAAATTAGAATGGAATAATAGTGTGGGTAATAGTCTGACAAGTCTAATAAAACAAGAAAGTTAAGAAATAAGCCAGAGCCAGGCAGTAGTGGTGCATGCCTTTAATTCCAGCACTTGGGAGGCAGAGGCAGGCAGATTTCTGAGTTTGAGGCCAGCCTGGTCTACAGAGTGAGTTCCAGGACAGCCAGGGCTACACAGAGAAACCCTGTCTTGGAGAGAGAGAGAGAGAGAGAGACAGAGAGAGAGAGAGAGAGAGAGAGAGAGAGAGAGAGAGAATGAGAGGGGGAGGGAGAGGGAGAATGAGAAAGGAAAAGAAGTAAGCCAGACAGCATGGTGCATGCCTGTAATTTTTACACTTGGGAAGCTAAGGCAGCAGGGCAATGTCAGGAGACCTTGTCTCATATCCCCTAATACTCCACCTCTCAAAGAGAGAAATTTGGGAAGTAATTCTTAGTCTAAGAGGCAGTTCATTGACTCAGGACCCTGAGCTCTTACTTTCTCTAGACCAATGGCTGAGATATGATACAGTCTAGATTACAAGCAGCCGGTGGCAGATCTCCAGCCACAGCTGACCCTTAGGGATCAAGAAATTCTTTTTGAAACTTTTTGAATGAGTAGGAAAAAATCCACACAGTTCATAAATTACTTGGCCAGCTCTCCCATCACCTCCTGCCCCCAAAAAAATTCCTTTGGGGAACCAATCAATCAGTGACCTGTCTGTCACTCACCAAAACAAACAGAGGACAGACAGTCAGCATCCTTCCTGTTGAGTGTAGGTATCTTCATTAGGAGGAGTAGCTTTCTGGAGAGTTTTCATAGGTTCCTATTAAGTAGATTACAGTTAAAGTGGTTTTGCAGTTTTCTGGTAAGACACCATGCTGCCCTTTGAACCTCACAGTGCTAAAGTGTAAAGATAAGTTTAAAATTAAAAGTTTGCCCTGAAAGTGCTCATAAAGATGAAATACCGGGTGTGTAAAGTGGAAACATCATTCTTTACCATTTATTTAGTTGAATTTTCTCTTTCTGGGACAGTAATTATACCTGCTTTAGAAGTATACCTGTGAGAAGACCGGGGTAGATGTGGCTGAAGAGATGGCTCAACAGTTAAAAGCATTAACCACTCTTGCAGAGGACCCAGGTTCAGTTCCCTACACTCAAAAGGTGGCTGTCAACCACCTCTAACTCTAGATCCCAAGTTTCAAGGGATCCATCACCTTCTTCTGACCTCTGTAGGTATAACCCATACATTTGGTACACATGCACACGTGTAGGGAAGATAGTTACATACATAAAATAAAATAAAAACAACAAAAAAATATTTTTTTCTTTTAAAATAATGAGCAAAGTAAGTAAGAGAAGTAAGAATTGTACTTGTTTTAAATGATTTATTTGTTGTATGGGATAAACCCGGGGTTTTGAGCACACTCGGCTGAGATTTAGACAATGAGCTGCTTCCCCTGCCAAAGTTTCAGTTATGCACTGAAATGTTCCAACTGTCTCCATTCTTTTCCTCTAGCAATGCACGGCTGTTTTGAAGCAGTCCAGGTGCTTCTTGAGAGGTAAGCACAAAATGGTAAGTTGGCGGAAAGTATTTCTTCGTTATAACAAGGAGCTAGTCTTCCTTTTATGTAGAGAGCTCAGAGCCCGCAAAGGACAAGGCCTGCATACCAATGAGGATTGCAAGGAATTTAGTGTCCCCATAGGAGCATGTGGTAGGAGGACCCAGTATATCAGCACCAGCCAAATCAAAGCTGTTCACCTGAGAGTAACAGTTGCACATGAAGGACGGCAAAGGGAGCTTTCTGCGTAAAGACTGGAAGTAGTTCAGTCTGCTGAAGTCTAAACAGTAAAGAGAATACAGACGCTGTAGACCATTGTGAAGTTTGCATCTTATTCCGAGCTTGTGAGGTACCATTGAGGAGTTGAGTTGGTTGGTGAGTTGGTTTTGAAAAGGATCTCACTAGGATCTCTCCTAGCTGGCCTGGAACTCAAAATGTAGACCAGGCTGGTCTCAAACATACAGAAATCCACTCTCTTTTACTTCCCCAGTTCTGATATTAAAGGTATGCATCACCATGCCCAACCTTGTTGAAAGTTGGGTTTTTCTTAGGCAGAGGCAGGCTGATGTCTATGTTCGAGGCCAGCCTGGTCTACAGAGTGAGTTCCAGGACAGCCAGGGCTATACAGAGAAACCCTGTGGGATGGGGGGGAGGGGGGAATGGCCCCATGTATTTGAATGCTTAGTCCCCAGGGAGTAGCACTATTTGAAAGGATTAGAAGGATTAAGATCAGTAGCCTCATTGGAGGAAGTGTGTCAGTGGGGGGTGGGTTTCCAGGTTTTGAAAGCCCTTGCCAGGCCAAGGCTCTCTTTGTCTATGAATCAGGACCTAACTCTGTGCCTGTATACCACTATGCTCTGTACCATGATGATAATGGATTAAGCCTCTGAAACTGTAAGCAAGCTCCAAACTGATTGCTTTATTTACAGCAATAGGACAGTGACTTAAGGCAGAAAGAAGAGGTGGATTGAGGGTATCTTTTAGAAGTCGAATCAATAGCAAAAGCTAAATAATTTGATAGAGGGATCTGAGAGGGCCTGGGGAAGTAGCCCAGTGGTACAGTGGTAGCATGCTTGCCTAGCATATTTAACGCCTTGGGTTCCATCCCTGACACCCTAGAAAATAAAGGAGGGGCAAGGGAACACCAAGGGTGACTTTTACAGTGTGGTATCTGTGCTACTTGCTGAGATATTGAACACTGGAAGAGGAGCAGGTTTGGGGGAAGCATAAAAATTTTACCTTGGAACAAACAAGCAGAATAGTTTTGTCTGTGTGGGAGATTGAAGCCAAGAGTTCAAATAAGCAGAGACAAGATGAGCCAGATCCAAAGTGGAGGCTTTACAACCTCTACATACTGATGTGAGGTTAGACATGAAAATGATAACTTGGTCAAAGCAAACAGCACTCAGTCCTGGGTTCTAAGAGCATGTGTCAAGCACTTAGAGCCACAAATCTAAGTTTGTAAATGCTCTTCACTGAAGAAACGCTTTGCAAGCACCTTTGTGTGTTAGTTAGGTCTGGGTACTGAGATAAACAAAGCTCCACTCCAGTGGCCTTCATAGGCTAATGAGGAAGACTGTGGATAAATTATTCCATGGAACCCTAGAATTAAAAAAGCCACATGCAGTGGTCCACATCTGTAATTCCAGCCCTCCAGAGACAAAGGCAAGAAAGGCTGAGTTCCAGGCCAGGCTGGACTGCACAGCAGGATGACTCTGATTGGGGAGGGGTGGGGGACATGAGGTGAGGGTGATGGTAAGAAGAACTTCTGGAGGCAGACTTGTGCCTAAGTGTGAAAGCAGAGAGGGAGAGGAGGAGACATGTTGTACATACCCTGGCTTCAGAATTACATTATGTAATTGGTTGGGAGAGGAAAGAGAAAGACGTAGTTAGGGTGACTACAGAAGCACCAAGCTGAGAAGCTGATGAAAGGAAGGTTCTCACAGACATGGTAGAGGTTGAAGAGGAAGGTCCCCACCCAAGGCCTGGAGCTCAGTTCAGAGGCTATCACAGATCATCGGTGAGACACACAGTCTGCCCGCAGACCATCAGGTCACCTGTCTTGGGTTTGAAGGGGTGACTACAGCTCTGTCATTTTTGGATTTGGCTATAGGTGTCACTATGAACCAGACTGTAGAGACAACTGTGGTGTCACGCCGTTCATGGATGCAATTCAGTGTGGCCATGTTAGCATAGCCAAGCTGCTCCTTGAAAACCATGAGGTACAAAATGGTTTTGATTATTGCTTTATTTCTTCTTTAGAAATTTTAGATCTGGAGATAAACAATACATCATTATTCAACTGTTGGCTTCACATTCTGGTTCCTCTGAGTTTTCCTAGTGGGAGGGCCTTTGGCCTGTGGAGGCATCCATAGGCACCTGTGCATTAGTGTTCCCATCTCTAAAGTAGTGACAAAATGTGCTTTTTGTAGAAGGCTCCTACAAGGGTTAAATGATGCTGGGCATGGGGCTCAAAGTAAAGTGCTTGCGTAGCATAGCATAGCATAGCATGCTTGGGATCCTGTACATGATCCAGGGAGGAGCCAATAATCCAACATACAGAATGCAGTTAGCAAACTCAGGATTGAGTAAATGGTGTCATTTAATAGTAATAGCAACAAAGTATCCTGACAGAGCTTAAAGTGCTGTAGCCAGAGCATTGACTTGATCACATTTCCCTTCAACTCCTTTGAGAATCAGACAGAAATTATGTGCTCTACCCAGAAGAACCCAGAGACAGCTAAGCTTCCCCCAAAACATCTACAGGACCATGGGACCAGATTTCTCTGAATTTGACATTGCTCTTTTTTCCTACCTACTAGGCTTGCTCTTCAGCTGCTGATAGCCTGGGGGCCCAGGCTCTACACCGAGCAGCAGTCACTGGGCAGGATGAAGCCATAAGATTCCTGGTGTGCTGTCTTGGCATTGATGTAGATGTGAGAGCAAAGTCAAGCCAGCTCACAGCGCTTCACTATGCAGCGAAGGTCAGTTGCTTCTCATCTCAGCCCTACTCCTTTAGGCTTACTTTGCTCCAGTGACTGAGAGCTCTGTAGTCCTGGCATCTGTGGCTCCATGTGTATTCTATATTCATGAGATGTCTGTGATGCTGAGTCTTAGATCTCTTTAAATGGAAACCTGATATTTTTTATTTTTAAAAAATGGAAAAAGAGGGGTGGGGAGATGGCTCAGAGGTTAAGAGCTCCTGAGTTCAACTCCCAGCAACCACATGGTGGCTCATAACAATATATAGTAAAACATGGTGTCCTCTTCTGGTGTGCTGGCATACATGATGTAAAATACTATATACTAAATAAATAAATCTTTTTTTTTTTTTAAGTGGAGAGAGAACTTTTTGTTTGTTTGTTTGTTTTCAAGACAGGGTTTCTCTGTGTAGCCCTGGCTGTCCTGGAACACTCTCTGTAGACCAGACTGGCCTCAAACTCAGAGGTCCTGCCTGCCTCTGCCTCTTGAGGGAACTCTTCAATTTAATACTTGGGCTTTATGTACCCTTCCCACTCTTATTTCCAGGAATAGTTTTATTTAAAACCATAAAGGCGTTGAAGGGTGATGAAGGCCTTCTTGGTTGTCTCTAAGTGTCGGAGAGCAAATTGTGAAATTCCACTTTAGTATAGTCGCACTGAAACTTTTCAATTAAAAATTAGTAAGGGGTTGGAGAAATAGTCCAATGGCCATATGCGCTTGCTGCTCTTGCAGAGTTCCCTACACCCACGCCAGGCAAATCACAACTGTCTATAACTCCAGCTCCAGGGAATCTGTGGTGTCACACCCTTCATGAATACATTTCAGTTCAGCCACATTTGCATTGCCAAGCTGTTCCTTGGAAAATATGAGGTATAAAGTAGTTTCGCTTATTCCTTTATTTCTTTAGACATTTTAGATCTGGCCTCAACAGGCACCTACATTATTATTCACACCTCTCTCTCTCTCTCTTTCTCTCTCTCTCTTTTTCTCTCTTCTTCCCTCCCTCCCTCCCTCCCTTTCTCTCTCTCTCTTTCTCTCTCTCTCTCTCTCTGTCACACACACACACACACACACACACACATACACACACACAAGTAAAATAACTTGCTAAAAATTAACAAATGAGCAAAGATTCATTATATAAAATTTGTAGGTTTTGTATTGAATTCAGAAGTTAAAATCTCTTTAACTGGCACAAAGGGAATGCATCTACTGGTCTCTCCAATGTATAAAACATTAAGGATGTGCATAAATATTTCCCTAGAGAAAAAGCTATTTTAGGAGGCTTGCTTATTATACACCGTTGAGAAGTCACATGCCTTTATTTAGAAGCAAAGTTACATATTTTCTGACCAACAACCCCCATCACACACTTCTCCTGAATTCAAGGGGCAGGTACCTGAATGGCCTGAGTCCCATCCACAGACATGGGAAGAGAAGCTCTTTCCTCTGGGGAAAGGTTGAACCTGCAGCCTTGATTCTAGCCTTCCACTGGCCGGCTAGACAGTGTGCATAAAAGATACTGGCTGTGGTAGGGACCTCTCTTCTGAGAGCCTCAGCTTTTCAACTGCCCTCTGCCTTAATGATTTTAACAAAAAGTTCAGATGATCGATCAGGAAATTTCGAAACTGTGACTTCCATATAAACCACAAGGTTCCATACTGGTGACCTTGATGGAAATTTAGTCATCTTATTCAGCCTGATAACTGAAGGTTACCATTGTTGAGTGATTCATGTTAGAATCATGGGTAATACAAACCTTCCTTAAAACAGGAAGAGTCAACATTTGCAGTTGGCTGTGTCAGGGAGTTTCTGGTGCGCACTAGAGGTTGTTTCTAGAGGTGTGGCTTTGTCTTCATCACAGTGGTAATGAATTTATTTCAACACTCAGGAAGGACAGACAAGCACAGTTCAAACACTGTTGTCCTTGGGTGCCGACATCAACTCTACAGATGAAAGAAAGCGCTCAGGTAGGAAATACAAAGAATTCACAGACTTTTTAGTTCAAAGCATTGATATGGGCTACATACCTAATATGCACACAACCCTACATTCGGTCCCTACCCCTGAAAAAAATTGTCTCTTTTCATTTGTAAAAGCTGGTGGAGCCATTGGTACAGACATCGTGATTTTTGGTTTTGCTTTTTTGATGAAGATTTTTTTTTTAAACGTGTATTGGTGTTTTGTCTGCATATATATAAGTGCATTGTGTTCATCCCTGGTGCCCGTGGAGGCCAGAGGAGGGTGTTGAGTTACTTTGAACTAGTTGTAGAATGTTGTAAATTACCATGTGGAGCCAAGCAGTGGTGGTACACACCTTTTAGTCCCAGTACTCAGGAGACAGGGGCAGTCAGATCTCTCTGAGTTCAAGGCCAGCCTGGTCAATAGAGCAAGTTCCAGGACAACCAGGGCTCTGCAGAGAAACCCTGTCTTGAAAAAACAAAACAAAACAACAACAAAAATAAATTACCATGTGGCTGCTGGGAATTGGATTCCTGGGTCCTCTAGAAGAACAGCCAATGCTCTTAACTGTTGAACCCTCTCTCCCTTATTCTTTGTTGAATAAGAGCTCAGAAAACCTATGTAGACCTGGCTGGCATCAAGCCAGAACTAAAGGTGTAGGCTACCACAACTGTCTGACATCATGACTATGGTGATGAAAACTGACCCCATTCTGTGACTGTGGTTGGTTAGTTTTTGTGGATTTTTTTCACCCAGATTCATTTATCTATTCTTATGTGTATGTGTTTTTTATGAATGATTGACACATATGTGCAGATGCCCCAGAGGCCAGAAGAAGGATTCAGATCTGTTAGAACTGGAGGTGCTAGGAACTGAACTCTGGCCCTCTGTAAGGGTAGCCAGTGTTCCTAACTGCTGAGACATCTCTCCAGCCCCTGGAAGCCATAACACTATGTGCATTTTCCATCTCATCCATGAGGGCTTTCTATAGATTTAGGTTCAGAGTAGAGCCTCAGTGCTTTTCTCTCTGTGTATACCGGAGACCGAGCCCAGGGCCTAGATAGACATGACCTAGCATTGAACTACATCCCCATTGCTGTGCAGAGCTGATCCTTTTATACGTGACTTTAGAAGAAACCATTCAATTACTGATTCTTCGAGCCAAGGGCATCTCCTAGGGTTCAGTGGGATCGGGCTTCAAAGAGTCCCAGCCGATCGGATCTCAATTGCAGGTCATACAGAAGAGCTGCTGCTAGTTAGAGCAGGCATTGGGACTGGCTCCTTGGGATCAGGCAGCCTTTGGATTCTCAGCATGCCGGGACCTTTTAGTGCTAATTTCTGCACATAGAGTAGAAAAATGTGTCAATAGATTTTTGTCACTATGTCCTAATTCATGATAATGCAGCAGACTATTAAGAAATTTTTCTGTGCCATTACAACCCTAAGTATCCCGTAAGAGTGAGCCTAGGGAGAAGCAGTCTCCTTTTGCTCGATACTAACCAGAAAAGCTTCTTACATCTTCTGATTTATCTTTTTTTCTGAACTTTTTTTTTTTAAGAATTATTTATTTTATGTATGTGAGTACACTGTAGCTGTCTTCAGACATACCAGAAGAGGGCATCGGATCCCATTGTGGGTAGTTGTGAACCACCATGTGGTTGCCGAGATTTGAACTCAGAACCTCTGAAGAGCAGTCAGTGCTTTTAAACTCTGAGCCATCTCTCCAGCCCTGAATTTTTTTTTAATTGGGTTTTTTTTTCTTTTTTCTTTTCCTTCTTTTTTGGTTTTTGGGGTTTTTTTTGTTTTTTTGGTTTTTTGTTTTTGTTTTTTTCGAGACAGGGTTTCTCTGTGTAGCCTTGGCTGTCCTAGAACTCACTCTGTAGACCAGGCTGGCCTTAAACTCAGAAATCCACCTGCCTCTGCCTTCCAAGTGCTGGGATTAAAGGCATGCACCACCACACCCGGCTGTTTTGTTTGTTTTTTGAGATAGATTTTCTGTATGTGGCTCTGGCTGTCTGGAAACTCACTCCATAAAGCAGGTAGACACCTCAAACTCACAGAAATCTGCCTCCCACTTGCTGGGATTAAAGGTGCATCCCACTATACCTGGCAGGTTTGTTTTCTTTAGAAAGAATTGTAACCCAGTCAGGTCAAAATTGCCATCTAACATAGGCCACCATGGGCTGGTACGGAAGTGTAAAATGTGTGTGATTGGAGAGCTGGCAAGACGGCTCAGTCTTGAGATCACTTGCCGCCGAGCCTGGTGGCCTGCACAGTGGTGAGAGGCAACTCCGCTCTCCACAGGCACTGCAGCAAGTGCACATTCACACAGTCACACCCAGAGTGCCCAAGCTCTGTAGAACCGAATAATTCACTATTTGTTCCTGAGTGCAGTCTGTGTTCTCAGCATAGATCCCTCTTGTCTCCCTTTAGCCCTGCATCTGGCCTGTGCAGGTCAGCATGTGGCTTGCACCAGGTTCCTCCTACAGTCAGGACTGAAGGATTCCACAGACCTAACAGGCACCTTGGCCCAGCACCTCACGAGGAGTGTAGATATCCTTCAGGACTTTGACCACGATGTGAAATCACAGGATGCTTGAGGAAGGAGGCGATGGAGTTCATGGCAGTTCACATCATGCTCCTTCAGTTGCCAGCAGATCAGTGAGTTACTTCTTAGCCAGCGCTTTCATCTCCTCCTGACTCTCCTTCTGCATGTTCTTCAGCTGAGTGACCAGGAGTCTGGTTCCTGGCATGTTGTGTGATCTGGAACATAGCCATTTGTTTCTCCTTTTGTAAGCTGTAATAAGGATTGAACTCAGAACCTTCACTGCTCAGCAAGTGCTGTGACACTAAAGCACATTACCAGCCCTGTATCTTGGCTTTCCTACCCTTCAAGGAGAATGAGGTTAAACATAGAGGTTTGCATATCCTTAGGGAGTGAATGTAATATACGTGTCTTTAAATATATGAAAACCTAATAAAACAATATAAACTGATGTCTACTCAAGCTATAAAATATAGTCAGCCTATTCAGTTGAAACATCCTTTATTCTCCTGCCTTTGTGCCAGCATAGATCCCTCTTGTCTCCCTTTAGCCCTGCATCTGGCCTGTGCAGGTCAGCATGTGGCCTGTAGTCCCCTGCAATGCAGCTGCCATAGCTAAACCTTGATTATAGGAAGGTCCAATATCTGCACAAAGACGAATATATCCAGATAAATCCATCTGACCCTTGTGTGGCTGAATAGCTGCTCTGCACGCTGCATTAGCATTTTCATAGGCCAACTGTGTAATAAGCGGACCGTTCGTGTGAGAATCTCCAAGGATTCTGCTCGCAGCTTGCTGTAACCTAGCTACGAAATTTTGAAAAAGCTCCTCTGGACCTTGTTGGATGCCAGTTAGACTTCCACCAACCTCACCTTTCGTAGGCAATTGAATCCAAGCCCTTCTCACTGCCATCACAATTTGTGCATATGCCCCAGAAGGATACTCAATCTGTCTAGCATTTCCTTCATATTGTCCTTCCCCCAGGAGCATGTCTAGATTCCATTCTGGATTACCTGACTCAGCATTCTGCGTGACTGTCCTTTTGCTAATTTCCTGCCATTTTGAACCCCAAAGTAAAAAATCACCTGCTTGCAAAGTAGCCTTACACAAAGTTCTCCAATCTTGAGGTGTTAAATTTGACTCTATTACATTGTCCAAAAGTGCCCGTGTAAACGGGGCGTTTGGACCATATTGAGCTACTGCTTCTTTTAGATCTTTTATCACCTTGAATTCTATGATCTGATGTTGTCCATATCTCTCCTTCTGCTGATCAAGCTGTTCCACTACAGGAAACACTAGCACTCCGGAAGTGTCCTGCCCATTTTCGAGAGCCTGATTAATTGCTCTCCCTAAAGGTGAACGGCCTATCTCTAGATTGCTGTCCTTTCTTTTGCCTGATACCACCTTTAGCTCATTCAACTCATTATTCAATTTCTGTAACTTGATTTCAAACTCCAATTTTCTTAATTGTAAATTTCTCTGAGCCTTCTCTCCTATCAAAGTGGACCTAGAGGGAGCAGATGTTGCATATGAATGCCGCTTCTCTCTACAAGACCTAGTAGATCTGCTTTCTGAGGAAGAATTTTTACTCTTTTTGCTTTCCGTATCTGTACTCTCCAAGTCCCGAGAGCTAGATTCACTTTCTGACGCTTTCTCTCTCTCCTCTATGATCTCCTGTTCAAGAGCCCAAAGGCGGAGAGTAAATCCATCCGCCTCATTATTTCTCAGGGCTCTTCCAGTCTTTTCCCAAGTCTTTTTATTCAAAACTCTTACGTCCTGAAGCTGCTGACAGTATTCTATCTCATCTGAGAGTTTTTTTAATGCATCTTTGTCTACCCTGATTTCTCTTGCCTGGAGCAACTTATCTGCATTCTTTATCCCTGCCTTCAATTCATTCGAACCCACCCTCACTATCAGTCCAGGTTGAATTGGCACTGACCCATGCCAATTCAACCTGGCCCCGTACCCTTTTCACATGGAAATACTTCTACAATATAAAAATAAGGCCAGCGCTAGCATCAAAATTACCTCCCGTGTAGAATGGTGTACGACCTTTATCCTTTTCTTCTGAATTCTTTAGGCAGAGCTCTGCTTGACAGTGTGTCCTTTATAAATCCTGTGTCCGAGTCCACGTGTTCAAGCGCCATTATGAAACTGTCCCGCAGTTTCATGAACTTGGGTTCCCTCGGGCGAAGGAGTAAAGGACCTGAAATATAGGGTTCGAGAGACAAGAGAAAAACACAAAGCCAAGTTGCACCCCCAATCAAGGCTTCGTACTTTACTTTGGGGGTTCAGCATTTTTTTTTTTTTGTAGGTTTTTCGAGACAGGGTTTCTCTGTGTAGCCCTGGCTGCCCTGGAACTCACTCTGTAGACCAGGCTGGCTTCATACTCACAAATCCGCCTGCCTCTGCCTCCCAAGTGCTGGGACTAAAGGCGTGTGCCACCACCGCCTGGCCAGCATTTTTATCTGTACTCAAGAAACTGAAACTGAATCTCTAGGTTACGATGATATTTGCATAGCATAAACCCTGCAGCCAGAGGAGTAAGGAGCTAAGGTCACCAGTGGCTCCGACTTCTATGGATGTCTTCAGGCAGTGGGCTTTGTGGTATCTCAGGAGAACTTCCCAGGCAGCTTTCTACAGAGACAATCTGACAGTCTGCAGAGGGCTTTGTCTTGGCTCCGCAGGTAACAGCCTCAAGTGAAGGCTGAGCTGCAGGGGGGAAGTAACATTCAGTTTTTTCCTTTGTAGCTTTCTCGTGGCCCTTTGGTTTCATTGCCAGGAAGGGCATGTTTTTGCCATTTATATCAACATTATAAAGACACTTGATGGACAGATACGTTTTTATATATATAAATGGATAGTTTACCTGCATGTATGTTTGTGTGTCACATGCACGCCTAGTGCCTTTGGAGGCATCAGATTCCCTGGGCCTGTAGTTACAGTTGTGTGAGCCTCCATGTGGATGCTAAAAATCAAACCCCAGGTCCTCTGAGGGAGCAATCAGTGCACTTAACCAGGGAGCTGAGCCATCTCTCCAGCCCCAGCTAGAAGATTTTAAACGTGAAGGAGTTCTTGTCTGTTTCAGTAGACAAGTTCAGTCATGAGCAGGATTTGACCCTCACTAAGTTTAATACTATTACACACCTCCCTCACTCTGTATTGTGCTTCCCTTGTCAAACAGCAAAGACCTCCAGCTTCTCTTAATTAGTCTCCTATGGAGTTTATAAACCCCTGTCTCTAACCACCAGATAAATGTTACTGTAGAAACCCAATCCTATTTGGTAATCTCTTTCTCAACACTGTATACCTGTGCTCATCTCAGATGGGATTACCACTCATAACTAATTCTCACGTGTTCTTTGCTTCTGCCCTTCCCAGTGCTAGACTCTGTAAACATTGACTACCACAGGCCACTGCTTAAACTACTCAGCAGCCAGAGATGATTCTCGATTATCACAACATTAATTGTAGCACGGAAAGCAACAATGATCTGTGATAACAACACACTTTGGGTGTAATACTATATCAGAAACACTAATAGCAATGCAGATGGTAGTAATTATCCCCTCTAATTATAGTTACTTTCTTCATTTCCTTTGGGTCTCTAAATGGGTTACTTTCCCAGGACACCTGCCTGAAATACAAGCCCTTTGTGCAGCATCCGCTTCCGCCTTCTTTCTCTATGATGCTTAGCTTTACTTCATCTTCAGTGTTCACAGAACCTAGAGTCACCTGGAAAGGGAGTCTTAATGATTCGCTGTTGCCATTGTGTTGGCAGTACATGTGTCTGTGAGGGATTGACTTAAAATTAAGTGGATTGATGTGGGAAGCCCCAGCCCACCATGGGCAGCACCATTCCCTGCAAGGTGTGTCCTGAACTGTATGAGAGGGAAGAGATTGAGCTGGGCATCGGCAAGCAGACAAGTGGGCACGATACATTCATTTCTCTCTACTTTTAACTCTGGATATGTTGGGATAGCTGTTTGAAATCCCTGCCTAGACTGCTGCACAGTTATAGGGACTATGTATGACTTGGAACTTGCAAGTGAAATAAGTCTTTCTCCCCAGAGTTGCTTTTTTTTCAGAGTATTTTATTAGAGCAACAAAAATAGAACTAGACTCCCCCCTTCCCCTTGGTATTTACCACTAGCAAATATACCATATAAACTGCAAGTAACTCTTTTATTATCTCTGTCTTCCATTGATATTTAACCTGCTTGGGTCAGGAGTGAGGCCTAGAACAGTCTTGGTACAGATTAAGTATATTGTAGTGTGGTTAGTGAATATATTAAAGTAGAGATTTATATTTATTGAGTATTTAATGTATGGTAACTGCTATGCTGAACACCTTACCCACATTGTCTCATTTTGTTCCCTGGCTTTTACAATGTGTAGATAGTTATTGCATCTCAAGCATCCTTTTTCACACACACTCCCTTGAGAAAAGTCTATATTTTGAACCTCAGCTCACAGGCATCTTGCCACCCTGCAGTCTGGCTTTACTGCTGGTCCCCTGTGCAGACTACTCTCTGTGAAGACCCCAGGGATTTTCTTTGGGGGGGGTGGGGGCAGAGGAGGTCCAGACAGGGTTTCTCTGTAAAGCCCTCTAGCTATTCTGGAACTCACCCTGTAGACCAGGCTGGCCTCAAACTCAGTAATCCGCCTAAAGGCATATGCCGGCATGACAGGTTAAGAAATGCATTCTTAACTCTGGGCTTACTAATGTCCTCAATCCCTTCTGCTTTCTGGACTCTGTACCTGAGATAACTCACTCCAGGTTTGTTCTTTTGCTTCTCTTTGCTCTCCCCCATTCCCCTCCCCCCTTCTTTTTTTTCAAAGATAGGATCTCAGCGTGTATCCTGAGCTGGCCTTTAGTGTGTGGTCCTCCTGCCTTGGCCTCTGAGTGCTGGGATCAAAGGCATGTACGGTCTTTCCTTATTCTCTGTGTCCCTTGTGCACTTCTGTGTTAGGGTCTGCCCCTTGCATACTGGTACCCTCAGTTTCATGCCCAGCTCACTCCTAGAATCACCTGAGAAACACCTCTGGGCACATGTGTGAGGGAATTTTTAGATTCAGTTAATTGAGGTGGAAGACCCACAACTGTAGTTGAGTTTTAGAAGAACCATTGTACCTGGCATTTACTCTGGAGTGATAGCTACTTTGGCCTTGTGGTACTCTCTTAAGAAGAATTGGTTGTTATCCGAAATCTGTGGGCTTGTTCTTTCTTGGGAATTTCAGAACCTTAGCATAACCTCCGTCATAAGACATTCCTGGCAAACCTGGAATTCTTATAATGACTGTGTTTGCTTAGGTAATGACTCCTTAAGACAACTTCTCTGTCTAATAAGAGATTTTGGTATTCAGGAACTGACTTAGAAAGCGCCTTTTTCGTAACAATCAATAAGAAGCACTTCTGCGAAGCCACTAGGTGGTCAGTTCATCAGATCTGTTCCACCTGCCGCTAGGAAGCCTCAGTTCACCCTGCAGTGTCTGCATCTGTCTTCAATCGACCTGGGCAGCAGCATTCCTTAGGTTGAAGTCCTGGACTGAATTAAAAGGAGAAAGCAAGAGATGGAGTGAGGGACAGCATTCATGCTCTGTGTCCTGACTAAGGATGTGGGTGACAGATTGCCTCCAGTTCCAGCTGCCTTGCTTTTCCTGCCATGGTGGTCTGTACCCTCGGATATGTCATTATAGCAACAAGAAAAGTAGCTAATAACGCTGATGACACAAGCCCCTACTATAGATCTGAGGCTATCCTCACTTGCTCTATAGCCCAGGCTGGCCTCAAATTTGTGATCTTCCTGCCTCACCCTCTTGAGTGCGGGATTGCCACTTTGCCTAACTGGGGCTAACTGGGGTTTCTGACCCTTCCCCTAAGACCTGCTTCCACGTGGGCCATCTGTTCATCTGGAAAGCATACCCTCTCCGTGTTAGGCACAACTTCAGCTCAGTCAGGACAGAAATTGCCAGGGATAGAAATGGATAAAAACTGCAATCACTTGAAAACAGATCTAATACATGGCTTCCCATGCAAGAGGAAATCTATGAGCCAATATCTACAAAGCAAAAGGAAAATCAGCGACGAGGAAGGAATAGAACTCTGGCTTAAGAAATGAAAGAATCTTGCAAAGAGAGAGGCGGCCTGGGAAGGCCACCACTGGACAAAATTTACCCTGGGATGTTGCTGCAGTTCACCAGCAGGTGGCAGACTAGGGGAAAATGTCCTTTTATTCTCACAAATGTGAAGGGAAAGGAGGAAAGCAAAATCACTCAGTAATGGCTAGTCTTTTCTTAAAATAAATATTTTATTATTGTTTTTGTGTGTATGAAGTGTGTGCATACAGGCACTTGTGACTGGAGGTCATAAAGAACTTTTAGGAACCACATTTTCCCCTTCAGTGGTGGGATGCAGGGTATCTGGCTCAGATCCTCAGGCGTGCATGGTGTGTAGTTGGCTATCCTGTTGCTGTGAGAAACACCATGACCAAAGCGACTTGAAGAGGAAAGTTCGTCTTATGCTGCACATCTTCCCATCCTTGAGGGAAACCAAAGACAGAGAGAGCTGAGGGCAGAAGCTTGATGCAGAAATCACGGAGGTTCACCCCTTACTCCCAGGTTCGTGTTCAGCTACAGCCCAGGCCCACCTGCCTCAGGATGGCATCACCCACAGTGGGCTGGGCCCCTGTATCAATTAACAGTCAGTAAAATGCTCCTACAGATGTGGTCACTGGTCCATCTGACCTAGGCAGATGTTCATTTGCGGTTCCCCTTTCCTGGATGACTGTAGGTTTGTCTCAAGTTGACAACTACAGCTAACTACGACATGCCAAGTGCTTATACCCATTGAACTATCTCTTTCTTGGGCACAGAATTCCACTCTTATTCCTCCCAGCCTATCAGAATAAGTGTGGGTAAGACAGTGCAGTATTCGCAGTTTGCCCTACCTTTATACTGAGAATTTGGTGCACTCTGCGTTAAATCTGGCAAGTATTGCCTCCCACGCCCAGTTCAGCCTCAGGCCTCAGCCTCGGCCCAAGGCAGTCACCTAGGGAATTAAGCCAGAAAGACCTTCTACAGACTATCTCTGTAAGAAGAAGCTTATCTCTGAAAGAAGTAGTCAGAGCTTTCAGTGATCTTCCCTTGTGACACCCTCCTGACTCTTCCCTAACTTCTCAATGTTTATATTATGCAAATGTCATTGTAACCTAGAGATCCTGTTTGACTTTTGCATATAAATGCTGACACAGAAAAGTAAAATGGCGAGCCTTGATTGGAAACCCTCAACTTGGCTTGTGTCCTTTTGTTCTCGAACTCTGTGTTTCAGGTTCTTCTTTTCTTCCTTCGGTCGAGGCAGAACCCGGTTCATGAAACTGTGGGACAGTTTCAGTCAAGTACTTCATTTATCACGGTACTATCTGCATTAATTATATTTTATAGAAAGGTTGGTTTGTCTGTTTGCTGTATTAAGGATCAAACTCAAGGCCTTACACATATTAGACAACCATTCTATCACTGAGATATATCCCAAATATTGGTAAAGACTTGATAATCTGTAAACTTTGATAATCTGTAAACTTTGTCCAATTCCACCAAAGGAAAGAGGTAGAGACTGGGGGAAAAAAAGACAAACCTGTAAGATTTGATCACTTGCAGGGTAGAGGCTGAGAACCCACAGAGGGTTTCTTGAGCAAGCCTGTACTGAAAGACCCCCAGAACTGGGGAGATCCTTACTCAAGTCTTGGGACGACGGGACCACCCAATGACTCACGAGAGACCAAACTTGCTGCAATCACATGAGGTTTATTGGGGATAGGCCCGTACCGGGGTCGATCTCATGACCATGCTAGCCGGAGTTTGACGCCAAACACAAGAAGTGTGGGGTATTTAAGAGAAAATCCAGAAGCTGGGGGCGGAGAGAGGGTTACCAAGGAAACAGAACATAAACAGTGGAAACTTTCAGAGGGACCCGACCCAAGGTATTCAGTTAGGGAGGGGAACACATTCATTCTAGGAATGTAATCTTCATCTACTGGTCGACGGGGTGGAGAGTATCATAAACCACTAGACCTTCATTCTTAATTCCGCCCTCATTGTAGACCATTCAGGAGGGGCAGGTATCGAGAACCAGAGCCCTGAGGCTCTGAGTTCCTGGAACTGGCTATTTTATATTTTTGGCTTGATACAGAGGTTTTCCATGCCCCCTTTTAGGTAAAAGCTACACATTATACATACATTTCTATTAAATGCCCTCATTTTAAATTCTAAGATTCTCCAGCCTTTCACAGGGTAGAGGCTGAGAACCCACAGAGGGTTTCTTGAGCAAGCCTGTACTTCTTTGGACATGGTGAGTGATAAGGAAAAGAAACAAAAACTGGGCCGGAGAGATGACGCAGTGGATGCTCTTCTAGAGGATCCAATCCCAAGCATCCAAGGCTGGTTCGCGACCATCAGTGACTATAGTTCCAATAAATCTGATTTCCTCTTCTGGCCTCTCCTGGCACCAGGCACACATGTGGTGCACAGACATATGTGCAGGCAAAGCATTCATAATATAAAATAAAAATAAAATGTAAATTTTTTTTTTAAAGCTGGGATAGGGATGTAGGTTATTAAGAGTATTTACCTATCACATGCAATATCTTGGGGTTTGAACTTCAGCACACTGCAAAGAAATAAATAGTGAAATGGTTGAATTAGACACAAGACAAAATATTTCAGAGATAAGCACAGCAAGTCTGTAAACAAAGGAAGACACAAAACAGAGAGAATTAGGCACACTGATGGGAGCAAGAACCTCAGAGTTAGCCGGCCATGGGGAGGCTCAGCCCCAAGCATAGTGGAAGTGTTTTCTGCTTAGAGTCATTGAAAACAAAAGGAAGGCCTGGGGAAGAGGAGAACGTTTAGCAGAACGTGTAGCCACAGCTTATTGATAGGTCAGTGTCTTGGGAGATGGGGAGGTGTGTAGGGGACTCGAGATGTTTATATACAATACCAACTAATATGAATTCACATATGATACTCTTTATACTTTTAGAAGTTACTTTCACTCAGGCTTTCTTAACCCAGAACCGTGTCAGAGATCAAAATCCAGTTGTAAAAGAAAACAAGGCCTTTGACCTTAGGTGGCATAGCAGTGGGGCAGTAGCCACTGGGCAATTCCAGACTCCTAACTCCATACTCCAGTCCTGGGAAAGGTAATTGGCTGCCCCTTAGGCATCCCTGAGAAAGCAGTGGGGAGTAATTACACTTCCAGTTCCTCACTATCAGGGCTTTCTCCCCTGAACACACCAGCCTACAGACAGTAGCATTGCATGCTGGGAGCTCACCTTCCCTCTGCCGCATTAAAGGCCCAGAACATCCTTGAGGTATTTGAAACAATGTTTAAAAAAAAAAATAGCAGTGATAATTCAGCTTAAATACCGTTTTTTACAGTTTGGGGGATTTTTAAGAGTTTCACAGCTTAGTTACCAGATTTAACTGGTTCCCAGATTTAACCAAGTTACTGGATTTAAACCCCAGCTTTTTCACTTGTTGTGGCGTTGAAAAATGTACTGCAGATTCCTAAACCTCTGCTTCCTTATCTCAAGAGTAAACGCCTCCAGGCAGTGGTGGCACACGCCTTTAATCCCAGCACTTGGGAGGCAGAGGCTGGAGGATTTATGAGTTCAAGGCCAGCCTGGTCTACAGAGTGAGTTCCAGGACAAGCCAGGGCTACACAGAGAAACCCTGTCTCGAAAAAACAAACAAACAAAAGGAATAAAAATGCAGTAAGAGGTCTCCTTGGCACACACATGATGTCAGCGCTCAGGATGGGTTCCACTCCTAAGCCAGCCTGGACTACGTAACGAAAGCTGCAAGCTACATGCTTAGAAATAGCACTGCCTGACCTAAGGACTGAAAGGGATCATTCGAGTTCAGTTAGTCAGCAAGCATACTGGGCACTTTACTTACTTATTGGGGGTAATCTCCTGCCTCTACTTCCCAAGTACTAGATTAAAGATGTGGACTGCCACTCCTAGCTGCTGTGAACAGTTTAGTGTGTGCCAGACATGTTCAGCACCACACAACCTAGATGAACATTTCTCTCTCTCTTTTATTTTGGGGGGGGGGTACAAGACAGGGGTTCTCTGTGTAGCCCTGGCTGTGCTGGAACTCACTCTGTAGACCAGATTGGCCTCCAACTCAGAAATCCTCCTGCCTCTGCTTCCCAAGTGCTGGGAGTAAAGGCGTGCACCACCACTGCCTGGCTTAGATGAACATTTCTGGTTGGTGGTTGGTTCGATGGTTGGTTGGTTGGTTTGTTTGTTTGTTTGTTTGTTTTTCTTGTACTGCTGGGGATAAAACCAGGGTCTCAAACATTGCAGATATTCTACCAGTGGTTATGCCTCCCTCCCTGAGTGTGTGTGGCTGCGGCAATGGCGTTGGTGGTGTGTGTATGTGTGTGTGTGTGTGTGTGTGTGTGTGTGTGCTTGCCATCCCCCTACACCTGTGAACACCTTTTTCTTTTTAACATAGACTCTCTCAGAGTTGCCCAGATGGGCCTTAAACTTGGTTACCCTGCTTTCTTGGCTATCCCAACAGCTAGGAATACAGGCCTATGCACTAGGCCCAGTTCCTGGATGAACATTTTAGATGCATTGTGGTTGGGGGAGACAGTGTGTTAACCAAAAGCACATGAAATCCGGAATCTATCAGGTGGGTCAATGTTCTCCAAAGAAAATAAAATACTGAAGGGGACAGGAAGTGTGAAGGGATAGGTTTGTCTGTCAAATCCATGACAGCATTCTAGACAGAGCTGGCTGTGCCTGCCTAGGTCCTGAGGAAGCTGTGGGTTTCTATGTCAGAGGACAGACTAGGAAACCAGGGTGACAGAAATGAGTAAGAAGGCAAAGAGAGAAGAAGATGAGGGCAGAGCTAGTCACAGAGGTCCCAGTGGACCGTCTCTGGTGAGGTGGGGGAAGCCGTGGGGTCCTTAACAGAAGACTGATGAAATCTGAGCTGATTTTTAGCAGGGTGGTTCTGAACATCGGGCGGAAGGCCATGCAGTAACCCTTGAGAGACAGGGTAGTAATGTAGGCCATGGTGATGGGCGAAGGATCAGAAGTTCTATGCCATGTCTTAAAAGCAGAAGCAGCTGGTTCAACTGACAGTGGGATGTGGGAAGGAAAAATAGAAGGGTTAAGATTTTGGACTGAACAGATGACAGGGCACAATTGCCACTCTCTGCACAGGGAAGAATGGATTACAGGGAGGGGGTTGGATATCCGATGTGCACTGCCCAAGTAGAGGAATGGAGCATGCTGCTAGGGAGAAGGAGAGCCCAGGATGACCTGAGAGGAGGTGCAGCACACAGGTCCCATGGAATGATGAGGTTACCTGAGGCCACATAAAGAGAAGCAGCCCCAGAACTGAGCCCTGTGTCATCAGAGAACACAGGCTGGAAGGTGAGAAAACCAGCAGAGACCTAGGAGGCAGCAGGGAGCCAGCAGGCAGCCAGGAGAAGCTGAAACTGGGCCTGCTCCTAAAGGAGTCTTCAGTGAGACTGATGCTGCACAGATCAGTGGTAGGCTGAGGCCCAGTGAAGGGGGAGCCCCACAGTGTAGTTTTAGTGAAATGATGACCAAAAATTGTGATTGGAAGAGCTTCAGGAAAGAATGGAAGGGGCTGGGAAGATGCTCCAGGATGGGTATCTGAGAAAGGCCTGAGTTGGTCCTAAGTGAAATGTTTAGTGTTGATGTGGACCCAGCCATGTCCAGGATTCCATAGCCTCAGACCCTCGGGAAAACGGCAAGACACACACACGTGTCCAGCAGGTGAGTCTCGGGAATGGCAAGGCCTTCCTGGGGCGGAGGGGTGAGTGTGGATATTGACAGAGTGTGCAAATATTATGTCCACCGTAGCTCTCTCTGCCAAGACATTTTCAGTCTGAAGACTGCTTCCCCACAGAGAGTCTTCTACTGGGATTAGTTGAACCTGTCCCCTTGATGCAGCTCTGCACGATAAGCCAAGCCTTCCTCCTTGTTCAGCCGTATGCAATAAATAACCCGCCTCGCTGTTCAGGTCTGTGTAAGAAACAGGCTGCCTTTCCCAAGCGCTGAGACCCCAGGCCACCAGACTCCAGTCTTTCCATCTCTGCATCTTCATTCCCTCTCTGCCCAGTCTGCTCCAAGTCCTTGGAGCTGTGCAGGATGGGGAAGTTCAGGAAGAGTACTCGATCTGAAAGCAAGAGGACCTGGGTTCAAATCTCCAGCACCCACATACTATCCAAGCACCTGTGCACATCTGAAATGTCCAAACAACACTTCCTACTGGCTGTAGCCATGTTGGGTGATCACCAGAAGAGAACTAGAATTTGGGCCATAATAGGAGTCTCTGAGAACAAGCCTTTATCAAAGCTGCCTTAATTAGGGTAATTTGGAGGAGATTATCTTTGCCTCCCTGTCCTCTCTTTCCTCATAGCACTTTTAACGTCTAGGAGAGCAGAAAGCAATCCATTTGTTTATACACACGTGTATAAGGAATATCAGAATCATTCTCTGAAGACAGTGTCAGGGACTGAGAAAGATGTCATGAACCCAAAAAGATGGTGTTGATCCCCACACTACTGCCATCCAGCTGGGGACCTTATGCAAGTTACACTTCCTGCTCTGTTTCCTGCTTCATAACAGAATAACAATGGGGCTTCCTTCCTCGGGTCATTATAAAGATCAGCTGAGCTCACATGTGTGCTGTTAGCATGTAGCGAGTGCCCAGTATGCATGCCTGTTGCCCACAATGGATCCCAGCAGCAACAGTAGAAGCTCCATGGATAAGTTAGGTTTTCAAAGACAAAACCATTGTGGTTAACAGCAGCCTCCAATCAAGAGCACAGGTTCAACTACAGGAAGTGGCTAGGAAGACACCGTTTGTACTTAGTGTCCTAATTTGCCTTTTTAAAAAAAAGAGCCAGCATCTGTAGCTGTACAGATGACAGTGAACCATCATGTGTGTGGCTGCTGGGAATTGAACTCAGGACCTCTGCTGGCCCCCTGCGTAATTCACTGTAGCTATCTTCAGACGCACTAGAAGAGGGCATCAGATCTCATTACAGATGGTTGTGAGCCACCATGTGGTTGCTGGGATTCGAACTCAGGACCTTCGGAAGAGCAGTCAGTGCTCTTACCCGCTGAGCCATCTCGCCAGCCCCTAATTTGCCTTTTTAAATTTCTCTTTTGGAGGATACATCATTAGCTTCCTTCTTTCCTTTTGTCTTTTGGGGCAGGGATGAAAACACAGGAACTTGTACTTTATTTACATGTGTTTATTTTTTATGTCATGTGTATTGGTGTTTTGCCTGTCTGTCTGTGAGAGGGCATCAGATCTCTTGGAACCAGAGTTATAGACATTTATGAGCTGCCATGTGGATGCTGGGAATCAAACCCCAGTCCTCTGGAAGAGCAACAGAACTTGTCGCCACCGAGCTATCTCTCTGTCCCTCCCATGATTACATCTTGTCCACACCAGCAACATCTCTGATAGGTCCAAGTGCACGTCCACCACGCAAGTTCCTTGTTCCAGTCACAGTGGCTTCATAGAAAATCAACCCCTCAGACTGACAGCTCGGAACAGCTGCTTGTCATCATCTTGGAGATGCTCTGGATAGGGAATTCAGACAACAGGGATAGCTTGCTTCTGCTTCCCAGTGACTGGAGCCTTAGCTGGATCTGAAAACTCACTTCGCCCAGACATCTCCACAAGTGACACCGGGAGTTGTTTGGCAACCTCAGTTCCTTTTCAAGTGAGTGGCTTCCCAGGGCCTCTCCACAGTGCAAGGTGCAGAAGAAGCCAGGCAAAAGCCACATTGTCTTTCATAACTTAGCTTTGACAGTAATGCAAGGCCGCTTCCTCAAATCTCAATTATAAAAGCTATTGAGAACTTCACCCAAGTTCAAGGGGTGGGACAGATTCCGCCTCTTGATGAGAAGAGGTGTTGTTCTGGCCCAAGCGGCTTCCAAACTGGTCTCACTACTTCTGCTTCTGTGCTTCCCTTCAGACAGCCTGGGAAATTTTATTTCACTTGTTTTTAAGTTCTCTGTGTGTGTGTGTGTGTGTGTGTGTGTGATGTTCGTGCATGCATAATCATATACGTTTTCGTCTGTGAATGCTGGGTATATGGAGATGAGAGGACAGCCTTGGGTGTTGATCCTTGCCTTCCACTTTGTTTGAGACAAGGCCTCTTGTTCAACTCTGAGCACTTGAGTCATGCTGGTTTTGAGCCTGGAGAGGTGCTGTTTCCCCTTTGGGATTACAGATGCATGCACTCTACCAGTTTGACATGGGTTCTTGGGGTCCAAATTCAGATCTCACCTTTGTGTGGCAAGCATTTTTTGCCCACTCAGCCATCTCCTTGGCCCTAGGGAAGCTTCTAGCAACAGGTCCTGAATGTCCTTCCCTCACTTGGGAAGAAGTGCCCCTGTGCTCTGTGCAGAAAATCCCCCTCCTCTGACAGGGTGGTGGCAGTGGCACACGCCTTTAATCCCAGCATTCTGTAGGCAGAGGCAGGTGCATCTCTGAGTTTGAGGCCAGCCTGGTCTACAGAGCAAGTTCCAGGACAGCCAGGGCTAAACAGAGAAACCCTGTCTCAAAAAAACAAAAGGGGGGGGGGAAGAAAGGAAAGGGAAAGAAAAGAAAAAGGAGAAGAAAAGAAAAGAGAAAAAGAAAATCCCCCGCCTCAACCCTCATTCACACAGCACAGGTTTTTCACTTCCTCAAACGGAACACACAGATGTTCTTCCCCCTCGGTATCTTCCTGGAAATTTCTTCTCTTGACATGCCACGTGCTTTCTGTAGCCTTCTGTTACTAGCCTATAAATGTCACTCCTCAAGAGCCATTGTCCTTAATCTCTCTAAAAGCCCTTCCTTAAATTCTGTCATTCATAACAACATGGGCAAGCCAAGAGAACAATGTACTAACTTAAATAAGCCAGGCACAAAAAGACAGGACACTCAATGACATAGGACTTAACTTCCATGACGTAACAAGGCACTCTCCCGTAAATCTTTATTTAGAGAGGCCAAGGGGACTGTGGAGAAAGAGAGGATTCTGGCCAAGAAGTACAGCACAGCCTGGTGCCTGCAGTTACCACCAGGAAGATAGGCTTCAAACTTGGTGAATCTGCTGTTAAGTGTTATGTGTTAGTTTGCGTGGGTTGCTTTGAGGAAATACAGTAAACAGAGTGGCTTTTAAACAACAAATCTTTCCCAGTATTGGAGGCTAAGAAATGCAAGAACAAGGCCCTGGCCTTGGCCCAGCCTGCACTGAGGGGCACTTTCTGGCTCACAAGTGGGGATCTCATGAGAGGCTTTACATACACACTAATCCCAGCTCTCAAAGGTTCCACTCTCATGACCTAGACAGCTCTCAAGGGCCCCAACTCTCAGTGCCATCACTTTAGGGACAGTATATATACATTTAAACCAGAGCAGCATAGTTATAAACATAATAAAAAGGCTATAGAAATGTTTGAAGGTGGGCTGGTGAGATGGCTCAGCAGGTAAGAGCACTGACTGCTCTTCCGAAGGTCCTGACTTTGGATCCCAGCAACCATATGGTGGCTCACAACCACCCATAATGAGATCTGACGCCCTCTTCTGCTGCGTCTGATGACAGCTACAGTGAATTACACTGGAGCAAGCAGGACCGGCAGAGGTCCTGAGTTCAATTCCCAGCAGACACATACATGATAGCTCACAGCCATCTGTACAGCAACAGTGTACTCATACACACAAAATAAATAAAATAAACCTTTTTAAAAAAAAAAAGAAAAGAAAATGCTGGACGTGTTTACCATATAGATTAAAGAGATGGTTTTGTGAATTAGCCCCAAATTCACCAAATTGTGTATACTAAATATGTGCAGTTTCTGTATATCCAATACTCCAATAAAACAGTTTTAAAGAAATAGAAGCGGGTCATCCAGTTTGTATTTGAGTCATTTAATTAGAATTTGAAATAAATGATTAATGATTTTTGTTTTATTTTTTAAGACAGGGTGTCTCTGTATAGCCCTGGCTGTCCCAGAACTCACTCACTCTGTAGACCAGGCTGGCATTGAACACAGATATCCATTTGCCTCTGCCTCCTGAGTGCTGGGATTAAAGATGTGTATCACCACCACCTGGCTTACAATAATGATTTTTGGTGTAAGACTGTCTCAAACATTTTGCAGAAAATATGTGTGATGTGTTTATTAAACAAATTCAAGTAGTAATCTCTTATTTTTATTCACTGAATTTAATAGCAGATATAAACTTGGTTTCTTAACAAAGTATGAAAAAAATTAATTGGGTTTGGAGTCCCTTCTCTCAGTAGCTGCTGAAATCCTCCCAGTCAAAGTCTCAGGAACTTAGATCTGCTTCTTTCCCATTGATGAAATAGCTGGTAGGGTGCTGTCTTAGTCACAGTTTCTATTCCTGTGTAAAAAACATCAGGACCAAGAAGCAAGTTGGGGAGGAAAGGGTTTATTCAGATTACAGTTCCACACTGCTGTTCATCACCAAAGGAAGTCAGGACTGGAACTCAAGCAGGTCAGGAAGCAGGGGCTGATGCAGAGGCCATGGAGGGATGTTCCTTACTGGCTTGCTTCCCCTGACTTGCTCAGCTTGCTTTCTTATAGAACCCAGCACTACCAGCCCAGGTATGGCACCACCCACAAGGGGCCCTCCCACCCTTGATCACTAATTGAGAAGATGCCCCACAGCTGGATCTCATGGAGGCACTTCCTCAAGGCAGGCTCCTTTCTCTGTGATCACTCCAGCCTGTGTCAAGGTGACACAAAGCCAGCCAGGACAGGTGCTGACTCGGTGACTCTCCTGAACAGTTTGCTGAAGCAGTAAACTGCAGGACACCCGTGGTGCCACCGCCTCAGAATCCTTGTCCCCTACAATATAAAAGAGACAGTGTGAGAGTTCGCATGGGCCTTGGATGGGGCTAAGTCCGCTCTAGCCACATGCCATTAACAACGGTAGACGTGTGTCTCCACCTATATACAAGAAGGATCTGGAAATGGCATCTCACCGTGAACCCCAGAGTCCTCTGCTGCTAAGGACAGGTTAGTAAAAGGACCCAGGTCTGGTACCAGAGTTCTAAATTGACATCATAGCCTAGCCTTTCGTTCCCATGAGATTCCAGACAAAGTCACTTTCCTCTGGGAGCTACAGTTGTCCCATAGACCCCAATGCTCACCCTACAGTATTGTTGTGAGAACTCAGCTGATATCAGAAAGGATTTTATGAACTGATGGGTATATTTTATTGGCTGCCTTTTAAAAAGCATTTAAAAAAATATTTAAGCCAGACGGTGGTGGCTCACGCCTTTAATCCCAGCGCTTGGGAGGCAGAGGTGGGTGGATTTCTGAGTTTGAGGCCAGCCTGGTCTACAGAGTGAGTTCCAGGCAGCCAGGGCTACACAGAGAAACCCTGTCTCGAAAAACTAAAAGCCAAAAAAAAAAAAAAAAAAAAAAAAAAAAAAAAAAAAGAAAAGAAAAAAAAATTAGTTGCATTATGTGTTTGGGTACCTGCATGTGTGTGGGAGATGCCTATGGAGACCAAGTTCAGATCTCCTGGAACCGCCTGGATGCTGGAAACCAATTCTGGGTTGTCTACAAGAGAAGCCAGTCCTTATAGCTGCTGAAGCATCTGTGCAGCCACTATTAAAAGTGTTTCTGTGACTTACTACCCGGTGATGGTTTATCTAATAGTAACTCAGACTGGAAGTGTCTATTATATACATATATATCAATATTCTTCATCCATTCTAGTCCAAGTTCAGCCAAGTTCAGTTTCTCAGCTTGGATGAGATCACATAGCTAAGGATCTCAAAATACATCTGGCTCTCTGACCTCAGAGTAAACAGTGTAATTTTTTGCCAAATGTCCACACCCAGACACACTACATAAATAGAGACAGCTGTATTTGCTACATTCTTCAAACACGTAAGAAATTTTTTACTTCTAGTATAAATGACAGTTTGGCCCAGGCTATAAATTCTGGTTCCTTCATCCAGCTGTCTGGCCACAACCCAGTAAGAGAAAACTTGACAAGCCTCCTACTTTCTCTCACTGGTTTGAGCTGTGTGCTTGTGGGTCTGCATTTCCCTGTGATGAGTCTTACAGCAGGCATGATACTTACCAGCTATGGTACTAAACTCTTTTTTACTATACTGATGTCGATCGGGGCCAACTGTAAGTTGCTAATGGCAACAGACAAGACAGCTTTAACCACGTCTTCCTGCTTTGTTGCTTGGTTTTCAACCTGGTTTCACTTTGCCGTGCCAGCAGACCTTCCTCAGGAGGATGTCCTCAGGAAGTTGATCATGTCGCCATCGCTGTGCATCTGTATTGCTGGCATGGATTTACCTTTCCTGCATCTTTTTATTCCTGCATATTTTCACAAGTTCAATGGAAAAGTACAGTCAGGGAGAGAGAATCATCTGACCTCAACAGGAATTTACCAGACCTTCTTAGGTTGACCTATTGTAACAGCCGTTGGCCCATCCTGTCTGCTGGCATCCAAACAAGCAGATACATTTAAGGGAAAAATGTATCCAAGATCTTGAAGACAAATGGCAATTCCTGTTTTCCTTTGAACCCGAGGATGCTGTGGGATACTTGGCCTAACCGGCAAACAGCTTTGCCTCCTTGCAGAGATCTCCTTGTAAACGATTAATCACAAACATCTGCACCTAGCCCTTCTCAAAATATTTTCACCAAGCAACAAAGTCCGGGCTGGGGCTAAGGATTTGGGGCAGTGGTGGAGTGCTTGCTAGCATGGTAAGGCCCCAGGTTTAATCCCAACTCAAGCCAAAATAACCATTCTCTAGTCTAGTTGTTTCCATAGGCAAATCCCAAGTTCTCTACACAGGTTATCTTTCTTCTCACTGTGACAAGAGACTTGATGGAAGCAGCTGAAGGAAAGAAGGATATTTTTTAGCTTAGGGTTTAAGGAAGGACACAATTCCTGATGGCAGGAAGATATGGTTGAGTTTGTGTCCCCAATCAGGAAACACAGGAAGATGAATGCTGGGGTTCAGTTGGCTTGCCTTTATATTGTTAACCAGTCAGCAGCTCATGGGATGCTGCTACCCATGTTCAGGATGGGCCTTCCTCCCTCTGTTAAGCCTCTCTCAAGGACACACTCAGAAGGGTGTCTCCTAGGTGATCCCAAATCGAATTGACAATTACGATTAACCACCACAATTCCTGCATTTACATGGGTCGGGTTATAGTACAGATTGTACTCCTGGGAAGATTGGCAAGTAAATATTTTCACTATTTCTATGTTGAAAATGAAAGACCTTGTTTTATACTAAGCCTCAGATATATATATATCTTTGAATAAATTAAGATGAGGTTTATGGTTTCTTAGCAAGCATGTCCAATCCATGCATGGCCTGTAGGGTTAGATCCATTATGAATACTACAATACAAAAATGTAAGCTTACTTAAAATAGTATGAGGTTGTTTGTTTTTGTATTCAATAGTTTGGTTCTGAGGCATGAGCTTTGTAGCTGGCAGTTTTGTTGCAATATCAGAAGGTTAGACACATCTGGTTAGAGTTGCATTTAAAGTTAATATTTGAAAGGATGTTCTCTCCAAGACAAAGAGGCCATGGTTACATTTTTTTTTTGTTCTGTCTCCAAAGAGAAAGAATAAATATTCTATGATATGGCTTCTCTTGAGTTAAGCTATGTCCTAGATGAGAAAATCAAGGGAATCCACCTAGTCAATTTCCAGGCTTCAAAATCAAATCTTTGCATTCAACTATTTTTTATGCTTTAAGAATTTCTCAGTAGGGCAGTGGTGGTACACGCTCCAGCACCCAGAACTCAGAGGCAGAGGCAGGCGGATCTCTGAGTTCGAGGCCAGCCTGGTCTACAGAGTGTGTTCCAGGACAGCTCAGCTCAGGCTGCACAGAAAAACCCTGTCTTAAAAAAAACAAAAAGACCAAAAAACCCTCACAGGTAACTCTGTGTGTGTGTGTGTGTGTGTGTGTGTGTGTGTGTGTGTGTGCGCTCCTGTTGTTACAACCTGATTGTAGAGGTCTGGGAATAGTCGTCAGGAGGCATTTCCCACTATTCATCTTGTTGGAGGCAGGGTTTCTCTTACTGTCCCTGCCACTGTTGTGCTATGACCTGCAGGCTAGGAGTGCTGGGATTACAGATGTGTGCTCCTATGTCTGGCTGTTTTCCATGGGTTCTGGGAAGCTGACCTAAGGTCATCAGGTTTGCAAGTGCTTTACCCACTGAGCCATTTTGGTGTCCCATGTGTAGTGGCTTTTAACAAAGATGAGCAACTAAGCCACATGCACTTATTCTTACATTCTCTATTCTGAAGTCACTTTTCTTTCATACTACCACATTCAAGAAGACAGAGTGTTTCTGTGTAGCCTGGGCTGTCCTGAAACTCACTCTGTAGACCAGGCTGGATTGATAGATGACAATTGTTCCTTCTGTAGCTGAAAACAGTCAAGTTTATTTGTGTATGTATTTTGCTTGTGTGTATATCTGTGTACCTAGTCCCTAAGGAGACCAGAAGAGGGAGTCAGATCTCCTGGAAATGGAGTTACAGATGGCTTTGAGCTGCCACGTGAGTGCTGTGAATTGAACCCTGATTCTGTGAAAGAGCAGGCAGGGTGTGCTTAACCACTGAGCATCTCTCCTTGTAGTTTTGCTTGAAGTAGTACAAACCTATCTTCTCTCAGAAGATGTGTACCTTCAGCGTGAAAGCAGGACTCCATCATTTTTGGCACACACACACACACACACACACACACACACACCACCACCACCACCACCACCACCACCACCACCACCACCCCCTATGATGGTTTGTATATGCTTGGCCCAGGGACTGGCACTATTTGGAGGTGTGGCCTTGTTGGAGTAGGTGTGTCACTGTGGGCATGGGCCACCCTTACCCTAGCTGCCTGGAAATCAGTCTTCCACAAGCAGCCTTCAGATGAAGCTATAGAACTCTCAGCTGCTCCTGCACCATGCCTGCCTAGAAGCTGCCATGCTCCCACCTTGATGATAATGAACTGAACCTCTGAACCTGTAAGCCAGCCCCAATTAAATGTTGTCCTTATAAGACTTGCCTTGGTCATGGTGTCTGTTCACAGCAGAAAAACCCTAACTAAGACACCTCCCAAAGACTTAGTCTCCCTATCATTTGCTTTAGCCCTGTGGTCAGGGAACAAAGTGACACAGAACTTACGGTGTACCTAAGAGAGGAAGAACTCCTAAGTATTTCTTGCCATTGGTTTGCCTTCTAGATAAGCTAGCTGGAGCCAGGAAGGAAAAGCTCGACACATTGACTGGCTTTAGCCCACCCTTTGTGATCAGCTTAAAGCTGGTATCGCTGCTTCATCTTTAACCTTGCAATTAGTTAATGAACAGCCGGTGGATCTTTGCCACTCACTGGAAGGCCAGTGCTGGCTGATTTTTAATCAGGTGTAGGAAGGCAAGCTCTTGAAAATGAGTAACAAGGAGCTGGAGATCATCCACTTGTGAGCTTGAAATTTGTCTCCCTTTTTTTTTTTTAAAGGTTTATTTATTTATTATATACAAGTCCATTGTAGCTGTCTTCAGACACAACGGAAGAGGGCATCAGATCTCATTACAGATGGTTGTGAGCCACCATGTGGTTGCTGGGATTTGAACTCAGGACCTCTGGAAGAGTCAGTGCTTTTAACCACTGAGCCATCTCTCCAGCCCTTGTCTCCTTTTTAAAGTCTTTGCATTCCTCATTTACTGGGCTGCTCTTGACTGTAGTCATGCCATCGGTCTCAGAGGAAGCTGATGTCTTCTATCTCAGCTGGCACCCGAGAGGTATTCCTAGTCCTATTCTTCATGCCTAGGCTCCTTTCAGCATTCCCAATGCTTTCCTGCTTTGGTCTCAGTGGTCATCCTCCTCACTGTTGCTCAGTTTCTTCTGAGCCAGGCAGGAGGTAGATGGTTTGGGGACCATTTCTATCCTGGAGAGACAGCAAGGATAGATGCTATAAGCACATCCCTCCTCTTTGACAGTAAAGACAGAAATAGAAGCAGAGCCCTGGGCTATTATGGGAATGAGGTGTTAATTCCTTGTGAGTGTTTAGAATCTTACTCTTTCATGAGAGGAAAAAAATGTGTCTTATGTTTATATTAAATGGTTTCTATTTAAGGTGCGTAAGCCATACTCATAAAACTCAAGAGACATTAAACATAATTTTAGTATTTATTAAAATGTTTATGAAGCATTAAAATATTTTATATCAGCTAAAATTCAAGTAATTAAATTTAATATGAATGAAGAGGAATTAGAGCAAGGGGTACAGGGCATTGATGAAACTTTTAAAGATATTTCTTACTATTATTTTTATTTTTTATTTATTTAGTATGTGTGTGTGTATGATGTGTATGTGTATGATGTGTATGACTGGGTATGTATAGAGTCTGGTTTTTTCCTTCCACCATTTGCATTCTGGGAATGGAGTTCAGGTCCTCAGGCTTAGCAGCAGGTACCTTCCTACCCACTGAGCCATCCTCCCAGCCCTATTACTATCTTCATACTTAAGATTAGGATCTTAATCTTTCATCTTCTCATTGCATTTTATTTTTATTGGGGGACACAGTGTCTCATAGCATGCATGTGGGGGTCAGAGGACAGCCTGCCGGAGTCAGTTCTCTTCCATCATCTGGGTTCCAGGGATTGAGCTCAGATCATCAGGCTGTATGGCAAGCACTTTTTATCTACCGAGCCATTTCGCCAGCCTGAACATTTTTTTTAAAGATTTATTTTATTTATTTTATTTATTTTATGTGTGTGAGTACACTGTAGCTGTACAGATGGCCATGAGCCATCATGTGTGTGGCTGCTGGGAATTGAACTCAGGACCTCTGTCTGCCCAGCTTGCTCCAGCCCCACTCACTCTGGCGTTATTCACTGTAGCTGTCTTCAGACGCACCAGAAGAGGGCGTCAGATCTCATTATGGGTGGTTGTGAGCCACCATGTGGTTGCTGGGATCTGAACTCAGGACTTTTGGAAGACCGGTCAATGCTCTTACCTGCTGTGCCATCTCGCCAGCCCCAGCCCGAACATTTTACTTATGGTTTCTGTATGTGTCTATGCATGATACACACATGCATGCCGCAGAGTGCATGTGGAGCCAAAGACAACTCTGTGAAGGAGTTGTTGCCTCCACCCACCTTTATGCATGTTCTGGGGGTGGAACTTGGCCTGTTGGACTTGTGAAGCAAGCTCTTCACTGGCTGAGCTGTCTTGCCAAGCCCAAATTTCTGTTTAATAACAGCTTGATTGAGATGTAATCCATCTGTCACATAGTTCATCTGTTTAAAGAGTAGAACTGGATGAGGCGGCTTGTGCTTGTATTTCTGGCACAGGGGAGGTGGGGCAGAAGAGTGGGTCCTCACTAGTCTAGGCTACACAAAAGCTCCAGGCCTGCATGGCCTACCCAGTGAGGCCTTGTCTCAGGAGACAAAACAAGGTGATCAGTAAAGATACAAGTTAGGGAGTATTTTTTTTAGTGTATTCAAAGATATATGCAACCTTTATCAAATCAATTTTAGAATTTCTGTCCGCCTCAAAGACCCCTCCAGTTCTTATAGTTACTGCCCCTTCTAGGCCTGCCTTTTTACCTAGCTAAGAGTCTTATGAGCCTGGCTGTTTTATTTGAGCAAGTTTTTGAGATCTGTGTTTCAGTCCGTCCTTGCTTCATCCTTTTTTATCTACAGATAAATGACAATCTATCCTGTGGAGTTATTGAGCCTTCTTTACTTATCTGTCAGCTGGCTGGATGTGGATACATTTGTTTTGTTTTGAGATGGGGTCTTACTAAGTAGTTCTGGCTGGCTTAAAGTTACTATGTAGACCAAACTAGCCTGAAAGTTAACAGTAACTTCTCTGCCTCTGCTTCTCAGGCACTGAGATTCCAGTGGGTTGTTTCTGTTGTTAGATTATTTAAGACTTTAATCTTTATCTTTATGTTATATGTGCAGGTGTTTTGCCTGCATTACATGTCTAGGCCCCAAGTATATGCAGTGCCCGTAGAGGGCATATATGTTGTGATGGTTTGTTTATGCTTGGCCCAGGGAGTGGCACTATTAGGAGATGTGGCCCTGTTGGAGTAGGCATGGCAATGTGGGTGCAGGCTTTAAGACCCTCATTCTAGCTGCCTGGAAGCCAATCAAATGCTAGCAGCCTTCAGATGAAGATGTAGAATTCTCAGCTCCTTCTGCACCATGCCTGCCTAGATGTAACCATGTTCCTGCCTTGAAGATAATAGACTGCACCTCTGAACCTCTAAACCAGCCCCAATTAAATGCTGTCTTTATAAGAGTTGCCTTGATTGTGGTGTCTGTTCATAGCAGGAAAACCCTAACTAAGACGTATGCCTTTGCCCTGTGTATGTGCTATGCCTGTAGAGGCCAGAAAAGGGTATCTGGTCCACCTGGGACTGGAGTTACAAAACATTGTAAGCCATACTGTCATGCTGTGGCTTGAACTCAGTTCTTCTGGAAGAATGGCCCGTGATCTTAAAACCACTGAGCCATCTTCGGTCTTGCTATGTCCCCCAAAGTCAAACTCCCAATCCTCCTGCCTTAGCCTCCTAAGTGCTGGGACTCTGTGTGCACGTCACTACTCCAGCCTTATTTTTGTCTATTGCATTTCTATTGTTAAACATTCTTCCAGTGCTTGTTTAATCATTTGAGTATCTGCCAGCCTGTTTCCCAAAGCAATTACACTATTTTTCACTTCTGCCAACACCGACAAGGATTCTAGTTTCTCTACAGCCTCTCCACCCTTATCTGACTTGAGAGTCTAGCCATCTTAGAGAATGTGAAGCCACATCTCATGTGGGCTTCATTGGTGTTCCTGTAAGGATGGGTGAGGCTAAGCATCTTCTCATGTGCTCACTGCCCATTTGTATGTTCTGCTTGGAGCCTTTGCTCAGGTTCGAACTGAATTAACTTTTTATTACTAAGTTGTGTGTCTCCTGTTATAATTCCTCCCTTCAGCTTTACCTCTCTTTTTTTGGGGGGGGGTGTTTTGTTTTGTTTTCGAGACAGGGTTTCTCTGTGTAGCCCTGGCTGTCCTGACACTCACTCTGTAGACCAGGCTGGCCTTGAACTCAGAAATCCGCCTGCCTCTGCCTCCCAAGTGCTGGGATTAAAGGCCTGTGCCACCATTGCCCGGCCCCTTACTTAACTTTTTTATTTATTTGATTCATGTGTGTGTGTGTGTGTGTGTGTGCATGTGTGTGTGTGTGCATGTGTGTGTGTGTGC
>NW_022196913.1:8827817-8831236 GCF_008632895.1 Mastomys coucha
GTGTGTGTGTGTGTGTGTGTGTGTGTGTGTGTGTGCATGTGTGTGTGGGGGGGGAGCATGTGGTGGTCAGAGGATAGCTTTTCTGACCTAACACCTACAACGGACTAGCTGCCCTGTGAGCTTCTGGTGGATTCCGTTGTCTCTTTCTTGTCTCCCTCACCACAGGAGTGTTAGGATTATAGTTGCCTACTATTTATTGCATCTAGCTTTTTACCTGGATTACCTGGACAGACATAAGGACATAAAGCAACAAATGCTTCTCTCTATTGAACCATTTCCCCAGCTCCTTTCCTCCCTTACTGAAAAAGTCCTCCCTGGGTAAGATCATCTATTACCTACGTTTGCATAGTGGTGGTCAAAATGACCATCAGGAACAACTCAAGGAAGGAATTCATTCACTTTGCTCATGACTGTGGAGCTACAGGTTGCCAGGCTTGTATAGCAAGCTTCTTTACCTGCTGAACCATTTTGATGGCTTCTAAGGTTTGTTTACCATGGCCAAATCCCAATCTTTCTTTCTGAGTCAGTTTTCTTCTTGTGGTAATTACTAGGATTAAATGAAGTGATATGTGTCAGATACCTAGCTAGAGCTACCCAAGATAGCAGTGCTGGCAGGAATCTATGCTAGAGGGCCTTATCAAAAAGCAATGAACCGGTTGGGCAGTGGTGGCACATGCCTTTAATCCCAGCACTTGGGAGGCAGAGACAGGCGGGTTTCTGAGTTCAAGGCCAGCCTGGTCTATAGAGTGAGTTCTAGGACAGCCAGGGCTACACGGAGAAACCCTGTCTCGAACCCCCCCCCAAAAAAGCAAAGGACTGTGTGTTTGTATTAATGAAGAATGCTAGGGGAGAGCTGGTGTTTATTAAAGGACTTCAGAATGAGGAAGCAAACCCCAGAATTAAAGGGGTAGAGAAAGTTTGTCGGCTGAAGAGAAATGAACCTGACTTCATACAGCTCCCAATTGTGGAGAGTCAGGAGCTGACAGCTCCGCTATGCTAAGGTATTTCTAAGCCAACCACGGTGGACAAGATTTTCTGGGACCTCATGGCATGGCCTCTGGGAAGGCCACATCCTATCGGGCATCCTATGGGGCCTGATTTAATTGTCTCTTCCAGTCATCATAGGGTTTCCAGGAGAGCAGCTGATGAGGCTTATATTTATTGGAAAGCCTACACAAGGGCCCTAGAGCACCCCCCATTTTCCTGCTTTCTGTAGCAAGTAGCTTTGGGCTTAAGTAGACACTCTTGCCTACAGACCCCTCAGACTTGATTTAAATGCACTGGAGAATGGGAATAAATTGTCCTGCCTCATAGGGCCAGCAAAGAAAAGTCTACTTTCTAACTGCTCGGTACACAAAACAATGGTACCTCTGTTCCCCACCAGTCTACTCGTATCCTCCAGGGATGCTGTACAAGCCTGCAGTGACCAGGCAGAGAACATGCAGTCCTTTGATAATGGCTCTTTATGCCAGTATCTCTATCAAAGTAACAAACATGCTGACCATGACTCCAGCAAATACAACCCATGCTTTGAGGTCTGACCCTGAAATGAAGACCTACCTCCCAGGCAGAAGCACGATCCATCTTGATGCATGCAAAGAAACAGACGCTTTGAGTCTGTGAATAGCCGTACTTGCCCCAGAAACTCGGACAAAAATCTATCTGTGGGAGAAATCTACGATAGGCAGAAGGTTTTTCATAAGTCCAATAGAGGCTGATAAACACTTCATGCCTGGCTTGTCTATACCTACACTTGCCACAGCTTGATACAACTACATAAACCTTTTTGCTTTTGTATTGATGTGCAATTCACATAACAAAACTATCATCCAAATGAACCATTTGGAGGCAGTGTGGGGGATGGGGAAGCTACCATCTGTGCAGGGGCGAGAGTTTTCAGTGATGTCGCTGTCTTGGGGTGGGGAGGTCATCCATGCCCCTGTACCCACACTCCTGAGTGAAAACACAACAAAGTCATCAGTTTGCTAAGCTAGACGTGGGAGGAGTGGTTCTTTGCTCTGTGCTTGATGCCACATCTGGGATGAATAGACATTTGTCCATGTCTCTCCAAGAAACCATCACACAGTAGGTTCCTTATCCCAGTACAGAATCCTGTCCCTCTTGGCCACCCTTCTCCTCCCTCTTCCTTGTAGGCTCTCACAGCACCCAATCCCTTTTGTGTAGATTTCCTTGTTCTGGATATTTCCTTTTTATCAAGTCACATTGTACTTGAGCTTTGTCCTATCTTCATCCACTTGTTAATATTACCAGTTGTGGCCTTATCAAGATTCAATTCCTTTTATGCTGAATAGGAGAGAGGAAGAGGGAAAGGGAAAGGGAGAAAGGAGGGAGGGAGAAGGATAGAGGGAAAAGGAGGGAGAGAGAGACAGAGGGAGAGATAGGGAGAGGAAGAGAGGGAAGGGGAGAGGCTTAGCATATATATACATGGAGGGTACCTTGTTAATGCACAAAGGCCCGAGAAAGATGGTGGGTGTCCTCTGCTATCACTTTCTCTTATTCCTTAGAAATTATCTCTCATAGGTCGATGCCGGCAAGTCCCAGCAATCCTTCCCTCTATGCCACCCACATTGCTGGCATAGACATGGGCAGCCATACCTTGCTTTTTCCATGGCTGCTGGAGCCTACGACTCAGGTCTTCATGCTTATGCAGCAAGCACTCTTAGCCCCCTAAGCCCTCCAGCCCTATATTTCAATTTCTTACATTTTTCTCCTTCTCTGTTAGATACACAGCTCCTCACGAGCAGGGCCTATGCATTAAAAAACAAAAGCTTCAGTTCCAGGACTCAGAACAGTTCCTAGGGGGGTGGGGTAACTGTGCTAATCTACATGAAATTAAGATGTGTAAATGGTACTTGCTAGATGAGCTTATGAGAATGGAATTCATCCCAAGCATCCACCATGTTTTAGGGTTTTACTGCTGTGAACAGACGTCATGAGCAAGGCAGTTCTTTTTTTTTTTTAAGATTTATTTTATTTATTTTATGTGTAAGAGTATACTGCAGCTGTACAGGTGGCCATGAGCCATCATGTGTGTGGCTGCTGGGAACTGAACTCAGGACCTCTACCAGCCTGCTCACTCAGGCCACGCTTGCTCCAGCCCACTCGCTCCAGAGTAATTCACTGTAGCTGAATTCAGATGCACCAGAAGAGGGTGTCAGATCCCACTACAGATGGTTGTGAGCCACCATGTGGTTGCTGGGATTCGAACTCAGGACCTTTGGAAGAGCAGTCAGTGCTCTTACTCGCTGAGCCATCTCACCAGCCCTGGCAATTCTTTTTTTTTTTTTTCTAGGTAAGTGATAAACACACTTCTCTTTATTGTTATTAAGGTTTGCCAATGTCTTTCAGTTACAGAGCACTTATTTAATTCCACTATTGGCCATGGTTTGGGCCCTGCA
>NW_022196913.1:8832051-8855678 GCF_008632895.1 Mastomys coucha
TTCTGCTCCAGCCTCTTCAGAACTGCATCATTAGCTGCCATCTTTCCCCAGAATCGGCGGAAAATCCTTAAACCCTCTCGTGACACTCACATCCTGGCAATTCTTATAAGGACAACATTTAATTGGGGCTGGCTTACAGGTTCAGACCATTATCATCAAGATGAGAGCATGACAGCATCCAGGCCTGGAGCAGAAGCTGAGAGGTCTACATCTTCATCTGAAGGCTGCTGGCAGAATACTGGCTTCCAGGCAGCTAGGGTGAGGGGTTTTTGTTTTGTTTTTCGAGATAGGGTTTCTCCATGTAGCCCTGGCTGTCCTAGAACTCACTCTGTAGACCAGGCTGGCCTCCAACTCAGAAATCTGCCTGTCTCTGCCTCTCAAGTGCTGGGATTAAAGGCTTACGCCACCACTGCCTGGCAAGATGAGAGTCTTTTTTTTTTTTTTAAAGATTTATTTATTTATTATATATAAGTACACTGTAGCTGTCTTCAGACACTCCAGAAGAGGGTGTCAGATCTCGTTACGGATGGTTGTGAGCCACCATGTGGTGGCTGGGACTTGAACTCAGGACCTTCAGTAGAGCAGTTGGTGTTCTTAACCACTGAGCCATCTTGCCAGCCCAAGATGAGAGTCTTAAAGCCCACACCCACAATGACTCATCTACTCCAACAAGGCCACACCTTCTCCAACAAGGCCACACCTTCTCCAACAAGGCCACACCTTCTCCAACAAGGCCACACCTACTCCAACAAGGCCACACTTCCTAATAGTACCACTCCCTGGGCCAAGCATATACAAACCATCACAAATGTTGTAACATTTGAAACCTATACAGGATAGTTCCTAACTCTGCTAATGTCTAACTGCCTACCTGATGTCTCACCAACATGTTTTTTTTCTCCATCATTTTATGGCTTCCTTATATTCTACAAATATAAAACATAAAAAATTCATGTAAACTCTTCCATGGTAGAATATTTCATTCATGAATAAATCTTCCTAGCCACAGTCACTCATATTTAATTCGACTGAACTGTTTCTTACTCCTCTGGAGTAAGAACTGCTTTGTATTGATAAATGATGGGTATATTACTCAAGGAGAAACTTGAGGTAGTAAAATTGGTGCTATAAAGGATTTAGTAAGTAGCACTTGCTTAGAAAATGCTAAGTTACACCAAGTAGAATTTACACAAGAGAGTCCTGCTTCCAGTATTTCTGAAAGATAAGTAGAATACTAACCAAGCTTGTTGTTAACTGTAGGAGGGGAAATTTTTATGGCATCCTTCAAGTTTAGGGTTGCTGAGAAAGTTCCTGTTAATATTTATTCACCAAGATTAATCTCGAAAAGCTCCATTCCCATAACAAAAGGAGGTAAGCCTGTGTTACAACTGGCCACTAGAGCATGCCTCTACAGGGCAGCTCAAGGAGGCCTTGCAGGGTGACAACCATCCATAAGTCCTGCTCTGTCATTAAGTCCTCTGTGTTCTTATCAGTCTGCCAGGTGGGTAGGATGATCCTGGGAAATGAGTAGTCAAAAATAACAACACGGATGTACTTAAATTCTGACAATACCTTTGCTGTGTAAAACTTCCCATATGCCCTAGTGGCCAGGCTTATTGTGTTCTATCTCTGTTTAAATTGTTCAAAGTAGTAGCTGGGTGATGGTGGCACACACCTTTAGTCCCAGCACTTGGGAGGCAGAGGCGGATTTCTGAGTTCGAGGCCAGCCTGGTCTACAGAGTGAGTTCCAGGACAGCCAGGGCTATACAGAAAAACCCTGTTGAAAAACAAAAAAAACAAAACAAACAAACAAAAAAAATTATTCAAAGTATAACCTTAGGCCTGGACCTGGAAGAGATTTAAGGATGCCAATGTCTGTGGAATGCATAAATCTAAGGTGTTGGTAAATTAGTAAAATCTCCTATTAGAGGCTAGCCCTTTCACAGGGCTTGTGAGATAGCTCAGCGGGTAAGAGCGCTGACTGCTCTTCCAAAGGTCCTGAGTTCAAATCCCAGCAACCACATAGTGGCTCACAATCATCTATACGGGGATCTGATGTCCTCTCCTGGTGTGTCTGAAGACAGCTACAGTGTGCTTATGTTTAACAATAAATAAATCTTTGGGCCAGAGCGAGCAGAGTTGACCAGAGCAAGCAGGGCTGTCCGAAGCAAGCAGGGCTAACCAAAGCGAGCAGAGGTCCTAAAAATTCAATTCCCAACAACACATGAAGAAGGCTCACAACCATCTGTACAACTACAGTGTACTCACATAAATAAGTAAATAAATAAATAAATCTTTTTTACTTTGTGTAGTGACTTATCACTGGGAAGATATATTCATTCTATAGCAACATAAAACAAATGAGAACACCAAAAGGCCTCACCATATTTCCATGGAAGACACTTTGTGCTGGAGGGAGTAGTGATCATGAAGAGCATCATCCTGAGAGGGTGAACAATATTTGAAATCATAATGCCCTCAGCCCCATTATTTCGGCTGTTGGATTAAGCCACAAACAGAGACTAAGCACTTGAAGTTCTGAGGCCTTTGAACTACTCTTCCTGGTAAGATGATGTGAGTAGGATTTCTGTAAAGAAAACATTGACTTTGAGACAGTCTTGCCATATAGCTGTGGCTGGCTTTTGACTGGCTGCATATGTAGACTAGCCTTTCACTTGTGATTCTCCTGCCTCCACCTCCCAAGTGCTGAGACTGTAGACATGTCTCACCACACCTAGGCTGTAGACATGTCCCACCGCATCTAGGCTGTAGACATGTCCCAGGACACCTAGACTACAGACATGTCCCACCACACCTAGACTATAGACATGTCCCACCACACCTAGGCTGTAGACATGTCCCACTACACCTAGACTATCCCCCTACACCTAGACTATAGACATGAACCACTACACCTAGGCAGTGTTTTCTTAAATATAAATTTTGACAAAAAAGAGACAATAACTCACACTTTGGTTTCCAACAGACCCTTGCATTCCACTTCTGCCATTTATTGGTGGTATGGCCCTCGGCGAGGTATCTAACACACAAGATTCCATTTACTTCATCTGTGGAATGGAGATGAAATCTCCCTCCATCAGAGAATCACGGAGACCAAGCTATCCACTGAAGACATCAGTGTGACTCCTCTCTCCCTCAGTAATCTGCCCTCCTCTCCTCTCTTCTTCCCTCCCTCCTCCTGAAGAACTTACCTTCCTCCATCTGTGAAGGCAGGAGCCATTATGATGTCTTGTTGAAGATAAGTTTCCAATTACTGTAAGAGCAGAGTTGCTTGTTTTTAAGTCTGTTTCCTAGAGCCTGACTTGCCCTAAACCATGACCTTGGCTTGATTTTGAGGATACCCTTATGTTCCCTGACACTCTGTGACCCTCTCTAAAGCCCTCCTTTATTACCTAGCAACCATGGTTTTTAAGATTTTTCTGTATTTTCTTATTGTCTTCTGTAAACCTGCTTTGCAAATACTTATACTATTATCCTTAAAGAGGGCCTAAGGAGAAGATTCTAGGCTGCTCTCTTTAACTCAACTCATGAGACAGTGGCTGGCTAGTTTTTGGATTCACCACAATAAAATCAAGCTTTCTCCAAATTGGCGTAAACTGTGGAAGTGATTTTATTCTTGCCCAGTGGGATTAACACTCCCTTCTGCTCCCTCCCTCTCTCCCATTTCTCTTCCCCTCCCAGTCTCCTCTCCTTATTCCTCCTTTTCTCTTTCCTTTTCCCTCCTCTTCCATTTCCACTCCTTTTCTCTTCTGCTTTGCCATGCCCCACTCCTGTCCTGTGGAACACATTTTTCTGCTTAGAGGAGCAACACACATCCTTAATGCTAGCCCCTAGGAAGAATAGGAACTACAACTGCCGAGTTCATCACTTGGTGCCCTTCTTAATCACAGCATCTCATGTGCTGTTACCATGTCATATCTGCTGAATGGCTGACTTTGTCACTAATTGATTAGAAGAGCATAGCAGATTTCTTTCTCCCACTTGAATCTAATCCTCTGGTGACACTCTACCCCCCACCCCACTTCCCACCCCCAACCCCCATCTGTCCATAAGTGAGAAGGCCAGGCTGACTGACTCCAGGACAGGCTTCAAACTGGCAGTTTAGGGGACTAGACCTAAGAATTGGACAAGGCTAGGCAAGCCTAGGAGAGTCAATTACTAATAGAAAAAAAACCAGCCTCCAGCCTCCATGCCCCAGTAATGGTTCCGGAATGCCTAGAGACAGAGTAAGATAAAGTTTATCTACCTGGAACTCCAGTGTGCTTTCAATGGAGCCTGCAAGCTCACTTGGTTGTCTCTCTGTCTTGGTAATGGGAGACCCCAGCAGGCTGGACTTCTGCAGAGCAAAACCGTCTTTGTATTTACATACTACTTGAGTCCCAGGTGTCATTCCTCCAGGAATCATGGACCCTTATATAAGGGGTATCTCAGAGTGTCTAAAATACAGTAGTTGTGTTTTTTTTGCATCTTGCCCAATGAAAATCGACCAGCTACCAGTCCCAGAATAGTCCTGATTTCCCCAATTTTTTCCTGGAAGAACAATCTTATTGTAGATTTGCATAATTTCCAAGTTTCTCCTTCTTGAACATCTTGGGGTGGGGCAGGACAGGAATTTGTCCTTAGAGAGGCCCTCAAGGATTGCTGGCTTGCTATCCAGGTCGCACCCATGTTTGCTAAGTGCCCACTGTGGGGCCAGCACTGGGGTGAGGGGTCAGGGAAGTGGAGAGAGACTCTGATTTAACTGTCTGCAGATGTAAGTGACCTGGAAGCTCAGAGCTCAGCCCTCCATTTTGCAGATTCTCAAGACCTGTTCTCACCCCTTAGTCTTCGGTGGAGGCTGCCACCTAGAATAATAGCAGGCCCACTCAGGTTTCTATAGTACGTGCGAAGTGCAGGCTCAGCAGAAGTCTGAAGTTCTTTCCTTAGAATTTAATGTTTTGATATAAGGCACTGATCTCTATCAAGATGTCGATAGCCAAAGAAATGTTTTCCCTGCCAGCCATGCATATTCAAAGAGTAAAGGAAGATTCGCTTGGAACCCGGCTGGAACCCGGCTGGAGGGTGCTTTTAATTTTCTTTTCTTTTAAAGATTTATTTTTATTTATTTTATGTGTATGAGTACACTGTAGCTGTACAGATGGCCGTGAGCTATCATGTGTGGCTGCTGTTGATCTCAGGACCTCTGCTGGCCTCACTGGCTCCTGCGTAATTTACTGCAGCTGTCTTCAGACACATCAGAAGAGGGCGTCCGATCTCATTACAGGTGGTTGTGAGCCACCATGTGGTTGCTGGGATCCGAACTCAGGACCTTCGGAAGAGCAATCAGTGCTCTTACCTGCTAAGTCATCTTGTCAGCCCCTTAAATTTTCATCTGATGCCATCAGGACAAAAGTGTGGGGACCACTCGCTCAGGGAAACGAGGCTCCTCATATCCTCGGTTCATGGACATCCATCCCAGAGGCCCCTGCTGCCTTGCGAGGCTTGCCTCTTCTCTTTCTGTACCTCTTGCTCTTGGCCCCTGGACCTCACAGTTACACCTGTCCATGACACCAACACTCACCCACCTAAGTACCTGGTAAACCACCCTTTGACACTTGATTCCAAATTTGTTCGTTTGCTGTGGATCAAGCTCTTGGTCTCGACTCCAGATATGGAATAATGGAACAAAGCGAGGACTGGAAGATGCTCAAGAGGCATCTGTCCTGTCAGCAAGGATTCCTGACCTGACTAGGGCAGGAGAGGGGAGGGAGGAACATCTGCATCTACTCTGGTTGTCTTTTGACTTTCTGAATCATTTGATTCTGTGGTTTTTTGTTTTGTTTTGAATTTGAGACAGGACCTCATTATGTAGTCTGCCAGGCCTGGAACTCACTTGTGTAGACCAGGCTGGCCTTGAACTCATAGAGGTCTATGTGCTTCTGCCTCCCAAGTGCTGGGTTTAAAGGCCTGTGCCACATTGTCTAGCTGACATGATTCTTTTATCTAACTAGTTAATTAATGTTTATTTGCTTCACTCTGAATTGGGAGGGTGGGTTAGAAAGATTTTTTGGTTTGGGTTTGGGTTTTGATGCAGGGTCTCAGATATCCCAAAGCTGACCTCAAACTCCTATGTAACTGAAGATGGCCTTGACTCCCAATCCTCCTGTCTACAGGTGTGTGTGGCCATGTCTGGTTTGTGTGGTTCAGATGAGAGAACCCAGGGCTTTAATGTATGTTAGATAAACACTTGACCAATTGAACTCTATCTATAGTCTGGGAAGTCTGTAGAAGTCCTCCAGGAGCCCCTTCATTCACAAGTTCATCAGCCAGCGCTCACTAAATGCACTTCGACCCAGTGTGGGATGCAGTTTACGCTGGACAGATGCTGACCTCAAGGAGCCTCATCCTTTTGAGGAATCTGGTGTCAGTACTACCTTGCAGCAGAACGGTTCACTGACTTCACCAGAGTCGAAACCTAACTTTGAGATGCTCAGGCTCCTCTGTTTATCCCTAGTGGCCTTAGGCTAGACTCTGGAGGAATGGGCTATCTGGACAGAAATGGAGTGATAAGAAAAGGGTGTCCCGCAGCTCCCAGTTCCAGCCACCCTGTATCTTTGCTTCTGGTTAACTCGTTGTGATCCCTCCCACTTTCAAATGGCCACTAGATGGTATGAACACTGGTTACTCCATGATCTGGAGCCAGGCCAGACCCAAACTAGACCAGTCAGAGACCTTCTTAGCATAATGCCCCGGGCACAGAGAAGTCTGGTTTGTCTGGTGGTGGAGCCCAAGGTCTGCAGCACAAGACAGCTCAGGGTAGGTCCTTTGGTTCCTGAGGCTGGCTGTATTAGACCCTTGTGCCTGGTTATAGAAGCCAATGGGTCTCGCCCCAAGATGAGAGCAGCCATTGGGTTCAGCAGGCTCAAGATTTTGCTGGCTAGTTTTTGTTGTTCTTGCTGTTGCTGTTGTTTTCCCCAAGAAAGGGTTTCTTTGTGTAGCTTTGGTTGTTCTGAAACTAGCTCTTAGACCAGGCTGGCCCCGAACACATAGAGATCTGCCTGGTTTTGCCTCCTGGGTGCTGGGATTAAAGGCATGCGCCACCACCACCTGGCTGCTGGCTAGTTTTTGTTAGTTTGACAGATACCGCAGTCATCTGAATGAGGAAACCTCAATTGAGAAATCACCTCTATAAGATTAAGCTGTGGGCAAGGCTGTAGAGCATCTTCTTAATTAGTGGTTGATGTTCAGCCCATTATGGGAGATGCCACCTCCACTGAGTTGGTGGTCCTCGGTACTCTGTGGCCTCTGATCAGCTTCTGCCTCCAGGCTCCCACCTGGTTTGAGTTCCCGTCTTAGCTTCCCTCGGTGGACTGTGATTCAGGATAAGGAAGCCAAATAAACCCTGTCCTCCTCAAGTCACTTTGGGAGATGGTGTTTTATCACAGCCCAAGACAGAGGGAGACCAGGGTTAGCCTGTCTAGCTTTATGGAAGCTTTACAAGAGTGCAAGAGTTTAGAAGTCTGGCTCTATGCTCTATGGCTATCAGTCACTGGACACAGGACACAGCCTGGGAAGGACATGGCCTTGGGCAAATGCCTCTTTTTTTGTTTGTTTTTGTTTTTTGGTTTTTTTTCAAGGCAAATGCCTCTCTTTAGCTGTGTATCCATAAGCATTTAGGTAAAAAGTTTCTTATTAACAGATGGAGATCTGGGTGCTAACAAAGGGTCTTGGTAAATGGGTTACCTGAATTCATTTTCTAAGGCTGTTGTAAGGAATACAGCATCTATGTGGCTTTCAGTATGGGGAGATGAGAAGTGAGGGGGGAGCACTGGTATGTATGAAAATGTCCTTGAGATACCAAATCTTTTAAGTTCACACTCCATTTTGGAGAACCGGATCTAAGTTTGAACTCAGGTAAACTAACAGGCTGGTATCTAGCATTAGTTTCCAAGTTGCCCCCCAACAAAACCTGAGCCTAGCTCCAGTCTCTAGGTTAATCCCCAACAAGAGCAGAGTTTCCAGGTTACACCCTCAACAAGACCAGTGTCTCCAGGTTATTCCCCCAACAAACCTGCACCCCCAGGTTACAAGCCCACCCGCTGCCTAAAGACCACCAATGCAGAAGGGAGCAGAAGTTAAGTTTATGATATGACTCCCAGCACCAGCCAATTATGTTAAAGGCCACAGCAGCTTTCCAATTAGATGCTTGCACACATACTCCCTGCTTGCTGCTTACTATAAAGCCTGGCCCTGATAGACATTCAAAGCCCCCCCCACACACACCAAAACCATCCTGCATGATCATGGTACCTTGCAGGTAGGGGGAAGCTAGCTCCAATAGAATGAAGAAACTGCTGTGAGTTGCATCAGATCAACTCATGTGTGTGTGTTTGGGGATCGCTTACATTTCTCTGGCACAACATCCTTACACCAAGCTGGGTGTGGGGGCACAAGCCTTTAGCCTCGGGACTCAGCAGGGAGAGCCAGGTGGATCTCTGTGAGTTTGAGCCCAGTTTGGTCTACATAGAGAATTCTAGGATAGCCAGGACTACATATTTCTTACTCAACAAACAAACAGACAAGAAATTTAAAATAATTACTGTACCATTTGCAATGCATATATAAAAAGAACTTTTGAAAACCATATGCAATTTATTTTTTTTTAGTTTTTTTTAAAGATTTATTTGTTTATTACATATAAGTACACTGTAACTGTCTTCAGACATGCTAGAAGAGGGCATCAGATCTCATTACAGAAGGTTGTGAGCCATCATGTGGTTGCTGGGATTTGAACTCGTGACCTGTGGAAGAGCAGTCAGTGCTCTTAACCACTGAGCCATTTCTCCAGCCCCCTTCTTTAGTTTTAATACAAAACCAACCAAGACAAATAATGATCCATTGGCCATTTCTCCTCCAGTTACTGCTGCTTAAACACTCGTGTTAAAAGTGAAGTATGGAGCTAGCGAGATGGCTCAGCGGGTAAGAGCACTGACGACCGTTCTTCTGAAGGTCCTGAGTTCGGATCCCAGCAACCACATGGTGGCTCACAACCACCCGTAATGAGATCGGACACCCTCTTCTGGTGCAGCTGAAGACAGCTACAGTGGATTACACCAGAGGGAGCAGGGCCGGAGCAAGCAGAGGTCCTGAATTCAATTCCCAGCAGCCACATGATGGTTCGTCACCATCTGTACAGCTACAGTGTACTCATACACATAAAATAAATAAATAAATCTTTTTTAAAAAAGTGAAGTATGGGCTAATATGAAAGAATTCTGGGGGCTCAATGTGTAGCCAAGGGGCTCTTGCCCAGCACTCCTGAGGCCTTGGGCTTGAGCCCCAGTTCTAAAACCAAACAAACAAAAGCTGTTTCATTGAAGCATATTCTTGTTCTGTTTTTTTAAGACAGTTTCCATACCCTAGATAGACCAGGCTAGCCAAACATTCATGGTCATCCTCCTGCCTAAGCTTTCCAATGCTAGGATTATAGGTATGCACCACCACACCTGGCTTAAAGGCAAAACTTTAATGTACATATTTAACTTCTGTCTCGGCTGCTCTCTTACTGTGCCAACCAATAAGATAATCAAGAAAGCACACCAGCCAGTCAGGCCATACCTGTCAGCCTAGCCGCCCTCACACAGATAAGTACAAGGACAGCTTTTCAGTGTAAATAGCTTCTTTGAAGCGACAGGCCTGAAAATTGAAGCATTCTCCTGACCTAAATTACATCCTTCAAAGCACAGCCAGCTTACTCCACCTCCCTTTCCAACTTCCCTAGCAGGAGTAGATCTGCACTGCCACACCCTCCCCTAAATGGCAAGTGAGAAGGAGTAAGACCTCAGAGAGCTCTCCTGGCTAGCCATCTAATAGTTTAGGTCAGGGAAAAGAAATGTCAGTCAGTTTGATTATTTATAGACTTTATATTCAACTTCAAACTTACAGATCCACTATCCCTTCTTTGTGTTTTGTAAATCTGATTGACTCTCCTGTACACACACCCATAACTACAATTACTGTCCTGGTAATGATCCAAACTGTCACCTTCCCAGAACTCCCTCATCAATTCATGTTTATCTACAGTTATTGTATCGAGAAGGCCTTTCAGAAACTCAGTCTCAAAGGCGTGGCACACGCCTTTCCCTTGGGGCTCAGGGGCAGGCGAATCACTGAATTAGAGGTCAGTCTGGTCTACAGAGTGATTTCCGGGACGCCTTGAACCTGCCCCCCCATCTCACCCCCCCAAAAAAGAAAACAAAAGAAAAGAAACTCAGTCTCTATTTTCCCTTAAAATAAATACAAGAACTTAACAAAAACCTGAAATATAGTTCAAGTCCGGCACGTGGACTATAGCTCAGTTGGTAGAGTCTGACATACAGGAGGCCCCGAGTTCAATACCCAGTATCACAAAAATGGGACAGGATGGTGCATGACTGTAATCCTAGTTCTAGGGAGGTAGAGACAGGAAAAATTAGAAGCTCACTGCCAACCTTGGTTACACAATGACTACAAAAAGTACCCTAATTCCATCTTTCCCCTTCTTATATTTTCCCCATTCTTTATAGATCATGTAAGAACATTTCCAAGAAGCTGGGCATGGTGGTGAAAGACCCCCGTGGGGAGACCCCCACTCAAATCTCGGGAGGACGTGCACCCAAGGAATCAAGAGAGACCGCCTTGATGTAATTACAAGAGGTAGTTTTTAATTTCGGGGCGCTCCAGGCCAGCACCACACCTATCTCACACAGGAGATAGTGGAGCCAACCACGAGGCTTGAAAGTTAGGGGTTTATATAGGGGAAAGGTTGGGGAACAAAGGACTCGGTATGGTTACACATGATTGGCTAGTTCAAATATTAACTATTACGTGCAGAACAGAGTGGAAAATTCTTAAGGTTGGTGTTAATCTGAGTCAACAAAGCATCTGACCTTAAACCATATCTAAGAGGACCCACTACCCAGTGTCTGCCCAGACATGTCCTTGTATGTTTTCTCTTCTATATCTTTTTGGCCTGTTAGTTCCCAGAATTCTTAACAGCTTGCTTTTGCCCAGGCTTATTTGGACATATTTGACCTTGGTCCACTGTGTTTTCTTCAAACCTGCAATTTTCTCATTAGCCCAGCACAAGTCTTAAATTTAACTCTTTCATTGGCATGTCAAAACACAGTACAAGAATGCAGTCATGTGGGGTTGGAGATTTAGCTCAGTGTTAGAGCACTTGCCTAGCAAGCTCAAGGGCCTGGGTTCAGGCCTCAGCTCTGAAAAAAAAAGAATGCTGTCATGTGAGATTTCTGAGAGCTTGGAAGAAAACTCCAAGAAAAGTCTTGTGACTTTAGTTTCTTCCAAAACCAAGGAATTGTTCTTGGATTATGCTTTCATGCCCCTCCCAGGTGTAGTGGATAGGAGTGAGTTTACTTCAGGTTATTCATTACAACTGGCTATGCTTATTTGTTTACATGACTCTATGGAAAACATCTCTCTGCCATGATGGGTTTGTCTGCCATGCGCATTGTGATTGTACACTGAAGAGGAATTTTAATCCAGCAATGTGGCTGCTCTGGCAAGGGATCATATCCCAAGATATGATGAAATGCAGACGTACCACACACCTTTGTTCCCTCTGGCTGGAACACAGACATGCCTTTAATGGCAAGCAATGACATCTAACTGAGGGGCAGACAAAGTGATGAATCAGAGAAAGATTTGACAGAATGAGTCAAAGATAGGATATGCCCAGCTCTCACAAGAACAGACAAGAAAGAGGGGCTATGTAAAGAGCAATGAGGGAGAGAGAGGAGGCAGTTTGGAGGAGTTCAATTCTATTCAATGCAGTTCTGTTCAGACAGTTTAGTTAGATGCATTTCAGTTGAGTCCAGTCGACATCAGCTCAGAGCACAGAAGTTCAGTTTGTGGAGTCCAGAGACAGTTTTTTTTTTTTCCAAGCAGAGCCCATTTGAGTCAGTCATCTTGGAGAGGATTTTGAGCCAGAACAGCTGAGTTGAACCAACCAGCCAGAAAAACCTAGAAAGGGTGAGTTTATTCAACATAAGCATCTCTCAGAGGCTGAGACATTCTGTGCCTAGGTTAGCAGACAGGGACTGCAAGCTGAAGTCCTCAGGTCCCAATTTGCAGAAGATTTGATTGAATGGTGGCTAGACCCTTCCAAGCCTAGGCCTAGGAGCTGCTGAGAGATGCTCCAGGCTCAGCCCAAGCCATGTATGCATTCTGAAAGCTGGTCATGCTCTCATTGTCTCACTCTGAGGAAATAAACGTGGCATTTACAATACACTTTACCCATGAGACGCCTCTTAACCTTCAGAGTATAAGTTGTCAGATGCTCTGAATAAAGTTGGCTATTGTATGAGACTTTAGTTCACCTCATTTCTAGGCTCCCTTCAGCCAGGTCCCACTACCTTTAGAGCAAGGCAGTCACAGGGACACAAGCCTTTTATGCTAGCACTGGGAGGCAGGGCTAGGAAGATCTCTGAGTCTGAGGCTAACCTGGTCTACATAGTGAGTTCCAAGACTACACGGAGAGACCCTCTCTCCACAAACAAAACAAACAAACAAAAATAACATTTCTAAGTTAATATAAATTTTAATTTTCTAAAATTTCTCATTACTTCTTGAAGAATATTTTTAAAGTTGTTTTTTTTTTTAAAGAGAGAGAACATAAAGCCAGGTTTCCCAAATCGTACATTTTGACAGGATTCCACCAGAAGAATAATTTAAGTATAATTAACTGAGCAAAGACAGCTAATGGCCAGAAGTTATTTAAAGTTTCTTAGCTATGAGAACCCCCCACAAACAAGGTGAGCTTGTGCAGGAATGATCTTTGCAGAAACCTAATTATCCTGGCTTACTAAGACTCAGCCCAACACTCCAGCACTGGGCAGAGAGGAGACAATGCAGAAGAAATCAATCAATGCAGAAGAAATAAAATTTAAAAATTGAAACACACCGGGCAGTGGTGGCACACACCTTTAATCCCAGCACTTGGGAGGCAGAGACAGGTGAATTTCTGAATTCAAGGCCAGCCTTGTCTACAGAGTGAGTTCCAGGACAGCCAGGGCTACACAGAGAGAAACCCTGTCTTGAAAAAAAAAAAAAACAAAAAAAAATTAAAACACAGATATTTTTATATCAAAATTCTTGTAGTGAAGATTTTAATTCATATTCTCCCTCTCTCTCTCCCTCTCGCCTCCCCCCCATCTCTCAGGTCTAGGAATTAAAATCAGCATGCCAGGCAACTGAGCTGCCCCAGCTTCTAAATTTTTTTTGTTTTAAATATAAAGCTCTCTTAAATATGTCTCTCTAGAAATTTCTCCTAAATTACTCAGGAGTAAGGGTATACATGTTGTGATTGAAAACCTAAGGACTGGAGAGATAGCTCAGAAGTTAGGAGTACTGACTGCTCTTCTGAAGGTCCTGAGTTCAAATCCCCAGCAACCACATGGTGGCTCACAACCATCCATAATGAGATCTGATGCCTTCTTCTGGAGTGTCTGAAAACAGCTACAGTGTACTTACATATAATAAATAAGCTAGGCGATGGTGGCACACGCCTTTAATCCTAGCACTTGGGAGGCAGAGGCAGGTGGATTTCTGAGTTCAAGGCCAGCCTGGTCTACAGAGTGAATTCCAGGACAGCCAGGACTGTAAAGAAACCCTGTCTTGAAAAGACAACAAACAAACAAACAAATAAATAAATCTTTGGGCCGGAGTGAGAAGAAAAAAATAAAAGAAGAAGAAAACCTAATGTCTGTGATTAAGGAAATGTAACTGACACGTACTTGAATACTGGCCACCCTTCTTTTCTGGGAACTGGCTAGACCTCCCACTGGTGTGGATTGCTGGCAGCCACATCTCTGTCATGGGATCCTATCCCCTTACAGTTAGTTGGTCAAAGTGGACAATCGATTACTCTAGATAGCCTAGTTGTCATCCAAGGTGACTTTTGTCCCCTAGGAACACTGGCAGTGTCTGTAGATACTTTGTTAAAAGTCCGTTGGGTCAGGGGGGTGGCTATAAGTCAAGGATACTGCTAAACACCCTGTAATGCACAGCACTGCCCCACAGCAAACCATGGTCTGACCTAATCCGGCACGAAGTTTTGATAATGTAAGTCTAGTTGATGGGAATTCCCGGCCTTCATCACACATGCAGGAGAAACAGGCAAGTCACCCACAGGGAAGATGTGGAGAGAGGAGCTGAAGTTGGAGACAGTTTCTGATTCCTCCTCTGTTCCTCTATCCAGCCCCCAGGATGTACAGAGAGGACTGGATCTCAGAGCCTCAGGCATGTGAGAGCAACACTCTATGACTGAGCTGCTGCCCCAGAAAGTTTCCCAAGTCCCAATCTCAGGTTTTTCTGCCTGCTTGGTTTTTCTCCATTTCAATAAAGAACAATGCAGCATTCTGTTCTTAAGAGGTGCACAACCTAGAAACAATACAGAGCAGAAAACATCTAGTTAGAAGGCAGGGTGTACCAGTCCGAGCACTCGGAAGACAGAGGTAGGGGGATCAGGAGTTCAAGGCCAGACTCAGCTAGAGAGAAAGCTTGAGGGCAGCTTAGGATACTTGAGAGATCCCGTTAGAGTGAGAGGGAGGGGGAGGGAGAGAAGAAGAAGAAGAAGAAGAAGAAGAAGAAGAAGAAGAAGAAGAAGAAGAAGAAGAAGAAGAAGAAGAAGAAGAAGAAGAAGAGGAAGAAGAATCCAAACCAATCCAGGGTGCTAAGTACTAAGAGACAGGTAATACAGGGTATTTTGAGACCCCAGAATAGTAGAATATCACTGAGCTAGGAGAGGTAAGGAGAGAGCCCTATAAGGTGTGACATCTACACTGAGAACTCAAGAGGGAGAAAGCATAGCCAAGTAGGGAGGCAGTTATGTGTTGTTTTTAAAAAAGATTTCAACCATTCAATTTTACCAAATGAAGACTCAAGAGTCAGATGCTGGGGTGAAAGCCTGCTAGCTCAGAGAGGCAGAGACAGCACTCAACTGACCTCCCTCCTCAACTGATGTCCCAGAAGGAAAAAGCTCTTCTCCTGCACAGAGACCCTCCTTTCTGTTTACTTATGCTCATTCCCTGTCAGCTGCTCACTTGCTCCACCTCTTGACCTATGGTTGACTTTATTTAGCTCTTGGATTAAAGGTGTGTGCTAGGGCTGAGCCTCACCACAAGTATTTGTTTACAGTCAACAGGAAGCTCTTGGGTTAAAGGCTAAGCCACACCATAACTAGAAACAGGCTTTTGTAGTTCACAATCTCCGGGTTCACAATGTGATCAAATATCCTGCAACAAATATGTATGTATACTTTGAGACAGAGGAGCAGATGTCCTTAGTGAAATCAGCATGGTAAGTGCCTGGGGTGAACAAAGGCTCCGCATTGCAGGGAATAAGAAGCCAGCAAGCTTTGCAAGTGGAAAGCAGTGGAGGAAGACGGCAGCTGGTAGTCTGTGTGTGTGTGTGTCTGTGTGTGTCTCTGTGTGTGTATTTGCGCGTGTGTCTCTGTGTGTGTATGTATGTGTGTCTCTGTGTGTGTATTTGCACGTGTGTCTGTGTGTGTGTATGTATGTGTGTCTCTGTGTGTGTTTGTGTGTATGCATGTGTGTGTGTGTGTGTGTGTGTGTGTGTGTATGTGTGTGTGATGTTCCTCCACATAGCTTGCTAGTATCTCCACTAGTGGCAGCAGCAGTCAGTGAATGAGTCCTCCCGGGTTCACCAGCAGCCATGGCAGGCAGGCACATTACATCAGCTTCACGGGCAGTGGTGGTAATGATAAAGGATACCTTTGCACTCCATTCAAGAGCACAAGACTCACAGACAGCATAGTTTGCCAAGGCTGGAAAGCATCATTTTCACACTTCTCCAGCCTAGCTTCACGCAGCTCTAAAATCTCTGGGGAAACATATCTTTTTAACACTTCTATTTATCATAACGTCTGTTTTAAATATCTTCTGACTGGACCCTGAAATAGCAACTGAGTCAGAAAGTAAAATGGGGTAGAGCAGGGCTGTGGAGAGACATTTGGTTCAATAGAGACTCAGCAGCAGATGGTGCAAGCTGCGTTAAGAAACAATCAGGTGTTTGGACTCTGTCTTAAGAGCAGCAAAGCTCCACAGAAGACTTAAAGACACACTAAAGCTCAAACACAGGGTCTTCCTCATGCTTATGCACACAAGTGCTGGACCACTGAACTATAGCCCCAGTGCAAGGTTTTAAGTATATGTAAACTTTATAAGTCCCTATCTTCATGATTGTGTGAAATGGCAATTTTAGAATCCTTGTTGAGAAAACAAAACAAAACAAAAAACAAAACCCCACTTTTCAAAACATCCAGAAGAGCTGGTACTAAATCCTTGTCTTTTCTTTTTGTGTCTGAGACAGAATCTCACTATATATAGCCTTGGCTGGCCTCCAACTGATAGAGATCCACTGTCCTTTGCCTCCTGAAAGCTGGGATTAGAGGTGGTTAACACCATGCCTGACCTCCATTTGTTTCTTCCCTTTCCCCTTTCCTCCTTCTTTCTTTCCTTCTTCCTTCCTCCCTCCCTCTCTCCCTCCCTCCCTTTCTTCCTTCCTCCCTCCCTTCCTCCCTTCCTTCCTTCTCCCTCCCTTCCTCCCTCCCTTCATTCCCTCCTTCCATCCCTCCCTCCCTTCCTTCCTTCCCTCCCTCCTTCCTTCTCTCCCTCCCTTCCCCCCTCCCTCCCTTCCTCCCTTCCTTCCCTCCCTCCTTCCTTCCTTTCTTCAGTACTAAAGATTGAATGCAGAGCACAGTGAATGCTAGGTAAGCACTTTACTACTGAACTATACCCCCCACCACTCCCCCCACCCCATTGCGTTTAATCCTATCTGATCCTGGCCGTTTGCCCAAGTCTTCCGTTGTTGATTCACCTCCCGGGTGCTCAGCACTTTTCAGAGTGTTGGAATCATAATTGTAGACAAGGCAGACAATATCCCTGCCTTCGTGGACTCTGACATTCTAGTTGGCAGGCAGAGAACAAGTGAGAAAAATCATTTAATTATTAATGAGTTTAATAAAGCAATGGAAAGCAAGTGGGCAGAGGAATGACCAAATGCTGCTTGAGGAGAAGTGGGAAGAGCTAGCTGTGTGAAAATGCTCAAGGAGGAAGTGGAAGTTGGTAGTTAGGGAACCCAAAGGAGTACACACGTCTTCGGTGGTTAAAGCGAGATTCTAGGACCTGAAAAACTAATGTGTTTGGACTGAACTCATCAAGAAGCAAAGACACAGCACAAGACAGATGGATGAGCCTGCCGAGGTTAGATGAAGCAACCCCCGTGTCTTTTTTTTTCCCCACCCTCATACAAAATATATGCAGAGGCATGGAAATGATCGGATTCATTTTTTCGGAAGACAATGGATTTAGAATATAGAGGGGAAGACTGTTGGGAAAGCCCAATGAAAAACTTTTACAGCGGCCAGGAGAGGGGAGCCTGGCCTGGATTAGAGCTCACTATGAGGAAGACTCCGATACGCTGCCGCGTGTCAAGACTCAAACCATGTTTAAGATTGATGTATTTCCCGCTCCCTAACCAGCCTACCTACTTCCCTTTCATCAGGTTTCTCAGCAGCAGGAACTAAGAACATCTGTATAGCCTTGAAACCACTGAACCAATTAGTGGCTTTAAAGCTGCTTCGCCATGGATAGCTTTTGTTGCTTACCTAGTTGTTTATCAGTGGGGTTGGGTAAGAACCGAGAACGGGCGGTGTCCAGAAAGGTTGGTTCAGTTCAGGTGTTTGATTTTGCTTCTTGTTCTTCTGCGGGGCTACTGGACCTGTACTGCCAACGTGACACGTCCGTCCAAAGGACCCTTGCTGGCCTTAAGGTCAGTGTTTGTAGCCCAGTGCCTTTACGTTTCTTGATGACTGTCTCTATGAGGAAATACTGTTCATTCAAAACAACATGGTATAATTCAGCTGATACACATAAAAGCCTTTTTAATATTCAAAGACTGGTGGCAAACTAATTACTACTGTTCATTTTAAAAATGCTTTTTCATGTCAGTTCAAAAATATAAGCGTCATAAATGTAATGCCTTAAAAACTGGTAATTGGTGCTCGCTTCGGCAGCATATATACTAAAATTGGAACGATACAGAGAAGATTAGCATGGCCCCTGCGCAAGGATGACATGCAAATTCGTGAAGCGTTCCATATTTAAAAAAACAAGAAAAACAAACAAAACAAAACAAAACAAAACAAAACAAAAAACTGGTAATTGGCATTTTTTTCTTTTTTGTTTTTTTTTTTAAAGATTTATTTATTTATTTTATGTGTATGAGTACACTGTAGCTGTACAGATGACAGTGAGCTATCATGTGTGTGGCTGCTGGGAATTGAACTCAGGACCTCTGCTCACTCTGGTCCCTCTCTCTCCGGTGTAATACACTGTACCTGTCTTCAGACTCACCAGAAGAGGGCGTCAGATCTCATCACTGATGGTTGTGAGCCACCATGTGGTTGCTGGGATCTGAACTCACTGAGCTCAGGACCTTCGGAAGACCAGTCAGTGCTCTTACCCACTGAGCCATCTCTCCAGCCCTGTTTTCTTTTCTTTTTTCTTTTTTTCCTTTTCTGTTATTTTTCTTTTTTTCTTTTTTTGGAGACAGAGTCTATTTAGCCCTGGCTATCCTGGAATTCACTCTGTTGATCAGGTAGGTTGGCCTCAAACTCCCAGAGATCCCCTGCCTCTGCCTGGTGAATGCTGGGGAATTAAAGGTATGTACTACCCCTGCTTGGCTCAGTGGCACCTTTTTTGTTTCTTATTTTCTTATTTATTTATTTATTTATTATCCACTCTACATTCCACTCAGTCCATGCCTCCCAGTCACCCCTCCCCCTTTTCTTCTGAACACTTGTCCTCCCCACCCCCCAGTTATCCCCCTAGTCTGGCACATCAAGTCCTTGTGAGACTAGGTTCATCTTCTCCCACTGAGGTCAGACAAGGCTTTCCAAGAATGAACCACCAACCAAGAGCATACACAGGCTGGACCTGCCTAGGCCTCTCTGCACATATATAGCAGATGTGCCACTTGGTCTTCATGTAGGTCCCATACAACTAGAGGTGGGGCTGTCCCAAAAGCTGTTCCCGTACGTAGAATATGTTCTTCAGTGGTACCTTCTTAAGGCAACAGCTGTTTTGGAAAAAAAAAACAAAGTCAGTGATACTATTAGATAATCAGGTTTAATATCCCATAATTTTGCACTTAAGTTTTTTTCTTATAAAAATTAATTTGGCCTTCAACATGTATATCAATTTAAGGTTCTATGTAGCTTCATTTATTTACTTAAACATATTCTTGTGTATATATGTGCATTCACCTTGTGTGAGAAAGGGTCTCTCGCCCACCTGGAGCTTACTAAGTATGCTGGACTGGCCAAGCCTAGGGATCCTGGAGTCCCCTTTCTTAGTGTTAGGATAACAAGCATGCATCACTGTGCCTGGCCTCTTCACATGCTTTCTAGGGATCAAACTTGGGTCCTTGTGGTTGGTTGGTAAGTACTTTACCAACTGAACTATTTTATCAGTTCTACTGTTTCATATAACTTTAAATAGCCATCTTCTTCCTCCTCAGAGAAGTCTGCTGTCCAATAGCATACATCCGTAAATCCTTTGTGGAGTGAAGAAATGTTAAAAAAAAAAAAAAAAGAAAAAAAAGAAAGTTGCAAGTGTCACAATTGCTGGACAGTTGCCTGTGCTTGTAATTCTAGCCCTGGGGAGGCTGAGGCAGGAAGGTAGAGAACTGGAGGCCAACCTTCATAGCAAGATCTTGACTCAGAAGCAAAACAAAAGACAAACAAAACAAAACAACAACCTAAACACACATTCTTTTTTTTTTTTTTTCAAGACAAGGTTTCTCTGTGTATCCCCGGCTGTCCTGGAGCTCACTCTGTAGACCAAGCTGGCCTCGAACTCAGAAATCCACCTGCCTCTGCCTCCCAAATGCTGAGATTAAAGGCATGCACCACCACTTCCCTGGCAACACACACGTTCTTTAATCTGAATTCTTCAACTATGAAAAAGACATTCTTCCAAGATCTGCTGCGAGGAGCGACTATGCAGCTGTACTTGAGAGTAAAGCTTGAGTGAAATCTCAAACCTTTATTAAATCAACTGGGTTTGCAGATCACATGCAAGAAACCCCAGTTCTTCATCAGCGGATAGCCACAAGAGAATCATTTATTTAGGCCACAGGATCTTAAAACATAGGTTGGACTCTGTGTGAGATTACCTAACCAAGTGCAGACGTTGTAGAAATTTTGGCAAAAGTAAAAAAAAAAAAAAAAAAAAAAAAAAAAAAAAAAAAAAAAAAAAAAAATTAGACACAGTGTGATGGACGAAGGCATTTCTGGCTGTGCTTGCCTGTTTTAAATCATACAGATCCAGTGTAGTCTGTTTGTTTGTTTTGTTTTGTTTTGTTCGACACAGGGTCTCTCTGTATAGTTTTGGCTATCTAGAACTTACTATGTGGATCAGGCTGGCCTCAAACTCACAGAAATCCTCCTGCCTCTGCCACCTGAGTGCTGGGCTTGAAGTTTGTATCACTATGCCCAGCCAACCTTGTCTATGTGTTCACACTTCCTGGTATATGCCAAATGAGGGCTGCCCCAAACACCTCAGCTCAGATGGGAACTAGTGTATGTGACGAAGTGCAGTGTCTTGAGTGTAACAGAGTGATCTGCTGTTGTGACAAGAGAATCTTTCAGCATTCTCTACCACCGTTCATCATCATTAAGTATCAAATTAGTGTATCTTTGGATCGTTATCTTTGGATTGTATTATTAGAATGCTTGATTTTAAAACTTGGGCACTGAGTTTTAGATTTGTGTTCATATCAAAACATTGAGTGCATTTTAACATGGGATTAGGACAGTATTTTCAACACTTCTGAGATGGTTCTAGATATACACTTGCCATGTAATATTAAATACTTATAGAAGGCAGTGCTCTCAGCAATGTTGATTATAAAATCAAAAATATCAGTTGACTCTGAAAAATATTGAAGATGCTCTCTGGGCTGTAATATCAATTTCCAGCACATCCATGTCATTAGTATGCAGGTTTGCTTTAATCTTTTAATAAATGGTAAGTTTATATGTATACCAAAAATTGTCTTAAAAGAAAATTCTTTATATTTTATCTGTAAATCATTTGCAAACTTGTTTTATGTACCTGTATACCTAGAGTTGCATAAAAATTTTTCAGGTAAAAAAGGGCTACTAGCGGGAGCAGTTTAAAAAGCTGGTGAGGTGAGGTAGTAGGTCTCTATACCTTTGAGGCCAAGTCCCAGGCCAGCTAGGGCTACATAGTGAGACCTTCTCTCAAAACTGAAAACAAAATAAAACAAAACAGAACAGAATAAAAACAACAACAACAACAACATAAAAAACAAAAACAAAAAACCCAGAAGCCTTCCTCAAGGCCCCTTTGGATTGGCATGCTTACCTGTCTTTTCAGGAACACTGGAGAATCTAGTAATAGCTGAAGAAAAGCGGACTTGGAGGGGCAAATTGGGAAGCGCCATGAGAAGAGTCCCCTCTGCTCAAGGCCTCATAGCCCTTTCTCCCATTGGACAGGTGTCATTTTCTGTACCTGATTGGCTATATCCTTCAGTGGGTGAAGAGCTGCTTCCAAACTGCCTCAGGTTCACTTACGCTTCCACTAAAAGGGTATCCGCAGGTAAGCCCAGCATCGCCACATTCATCCTCCACTCCCAGAAACTGCAGGATGTAGACTGGGATCTCAGCTGCATTCAAGTTGTGTCCTTCCTGAGGACTGAATAGATACATTGTTTGGGGTTGCAGTTGATACACTTGCAACAATAAGCAATACAAAACAAGTCCTGAAGTCTTTAGGGCCTATCTATCTTCAGGACTCTGCCAGTTTGTTGGTGAGCCATTCATCCTATTATCACTTGGCTCAGCCAACTGTCACATGTTAGACAACTTTATGGAATTCAAGCTCCCAGGGAAGGCTGATTGAGCAGATGCAGATGGTCTCTAGTTAGCCAAAAGGAGGATATATGTAGCACTGTGTGGTATTGTTTCAGACAATGCCTGGGTGATACAATTTCCCTTTATCCTGCTGCCAGTGAAATTTCTGACTTCCCGAAGGCTTCGAAAATGCCAGATTAGGTCAATGGAGTGGTGCAACCCAACATTCTGTAGTTCTAGAGTTATGCCTTTGAAGGCTACAATTGTACAGTATATCCTCTGAGCCAAACAGCTGTACCCTCTGGCCAAAGATTAACCCACCTGGGTTTGTCGACTCTTTACATCTCCTACTAGAGGGTCGCCAGACCCTCACCTGGGTATCTAGTAACTCCCAAGCAACCTGTTGATTGAAACTCTGACCTAACTGCTAATGGCCTGGGGAGTAGAGGGGGGCTAGAGAATACAGATCAGGGAAGATTAGGGGAGGGCTCTCCATCTGTATAGCTATGGGAAAGCCATCATCCCTGCTAGGTAAAGACTTTCCCTATGTGGTCTTGCGACACTCTCACACCTCTATAGTAACCCCTCACCTAACTCATTGGGTCCTCAGAGTGAATTTTGGTGAACTTATGCCCCAGTTTGTTGTTGGGACCTTGGTGGGACGGGAAGAGGTTGTTTATGTATCCTCCTTGGGGAGGAGGGAGCACTGGCTCCCAGACCTCACTGTGGCACACAACTGAATGAAAAAACACCCTTGTCAGTCTGTGTGGGTAATTGGCATGGGTCCACATGATTAACTACAAAAGTGGCTTGTGAATGGTTTGCAAACCTCCACTCCCCATAAACAGGAAGGTAATAAAAACTTACTACACCTAATGAATGCTTTGGACACTTAGAGATAGACTGCAGTTATAACCTGAAATATATTCCAGTGTGCACGTGTGTGTAGGTTTTCCTGAAGGATTTCTCAGGTAGGAAAGCGATGCTATATTATGAGCTAAAATTCCTAGAAAATGTCTTCTCCTCCTCCTTTTCCTCCTCCTCCTTCTCCTCCTCCTCCTTCTTCTTCTTTTCTGTTTCCCTCCTCCTCCTTCTCCTTCTTCTTTTCTCCTCCTCCTCCACCTCCTCCTCCACCTCCTCCTCCATCTCCTCCTCTTTTTATTTTGCTTCTCCTTCTTCTATGAAACATCCCTGAAACAATGTCCAGGGACAAAGGAACCAATTTCAGAGAACAAATTAAAAGGCCATTTAGTCAGGTGCTGTGATCACCCTTGAATTGCCATTTTCCCCATCACCTAATTCTTCTGGACTACTCAAGAAGACTTATGAGACTTTAGAAATTGGAACTTGGCATTGGAACTTGCCCTTGAGAGGCTGAGGCAGGAAGGTTGCAAATTTGAGACTAGCCTTGACACCATAATGAGTTTGAGGCCAAACTCAGCTATATATAGTGAAACCATGTTTCCAAGTAATAAAGTTGAAATTGACAGTTAGCTGAGTGAATTTATGGTGTTGGTAATTCTGTTGTTTTGAATGGCAAGCAGGTCAACTCCCACTAAACAGTTTGATCTCTGATAGTCTGGGAATGTCCGTACCTTGAATAGTACGTTTTCTGCTTTCCCAAATTCTGGTGTATAAGCATTATAAGGTTTTAGGTTTTTTTTTTTTT
>NW_022196913.1:8855722-8873608 GCF_008632895.1 Mastomys coucha
GTGTGTGTGTGTGTGTGTGTGTGTGTGTGTGTAGCCTTGGCTGTCCTGGAACTCTGTAGACCACGTTGTCCAGGAACTCAGGGATCCACCTGTCTCTACCTCCCAAGAGCTTATAGGGGATTAAAGGCATGCCACTACCCGACACATTATAAGTTTTTTAGTACATAATGTCAGAGTCTATTTTCTTTTTCCTTTGTTTTTAAGATTTATTTTTATTTTATTTTATGTGTATGAGTACAGAGCTGTACAGATGGCTGTGAGCTATCATGTGTGTGGCTGCTGGGAATTGAACTCAGGACCTCTGCCAGCCCTGCTTGCTCCGGCACTGCTCGCTCAGGCCCCTAGAGTCTATTTTCATCACGTAAAAGTATTTCAGAATCTATCAGGTCATTTTAGGAAATGGCATCAGAGAAAGCCTGCCTTTCTATCTGATTGAGAAGGAACCTGCCAAGTTTTTTTTTTTTTTTTTAAAGACAGGTTTTCATGTAGCCCAGGCTTGCCTGGGCTTAGCTTTGTAGCAGGTGACCTGTAATTCCTAACTCTTGTCTCCACCCACCAAGTGCTAGGATTATAGGTGTGAACCACCACACACAGCCTGATTCCAAGTTCTTATGTATGCACATGCTCTTCTGTGTGACTGCATAAGCACTGTGTGTCTATGGAAACCAGAGTTCAACTTCAAGTGCTGTTTCTCAGGAGTAATCTCATTTTCCAAGACACAGTCTCACTGGGATCTGGGGCTTATGGATCTGGGTAGACAGGCAGGACAGCAAGCCCCGGACACCTGCCCGTCTCCACCTCCCTAGTGCTGTGCAATCACAAGCCCATGCCACCACACCAGGCTTCCTGATGTGCGTCGTGGGGGTTAACTCATATTACCAATTGCACCATCCCCGTGGTCCTCAACACCACCTTCTTACCATTTGCGCTGTAGCAAAGTCTCAGAGCCTTAAACTTCACGTTATATCTCTCAACTCAAAGGGGTTGAGAACTCAGAACTACATACCTGCTGAAGACTTTTTTTCTCCCCGAGACAGGGTTTCTCTGTGCAGCCCTGGCTATCCTGGAACTCACTCTGTAGACCAGGCTGGCCTCGAACTCAGAAACCTGCCAGCCTCTGCTTCCCAAGTGCTGGGATTAAAGTGGTGTGCCACCATTGCCCGGCCTTGCTGAAGACTTTTAAGTTAAAGCTAAACACAAATCTTCTGAACAGACAGAACCTAAACTACTGTTGTATAGGATCATCCTCCAGCTAAATGGCCACCATCTACGGGAGTTAAGCTCTCCTTGGTTGCCAATGATCATCACTGATTGGCTTGTGGACTGCTGCAATCCCTTTGGGGGAGCCATCATCTGAATGTCCAGCCACCTTTCCCAACCAGTTATGTGCAATTCTGCCCCAACTGAATGTGACCTTCCTTGGTGGTGGTGGTGGTAAGGACAAGGGTATATAGACTGGGGAAGGATGAGAAAGGGGACTCTATCTACACAGTTAAGATGTGTGTGTGTTTTTTTGGGGGGTGACCTTCATTAGTGCTGGGTGTAGACTTTCCAGTGTTCCCCAGCCTAATAAAGTCAACGATTTTCCAGCATGAACTGTGGCAGAATTATAATTGCTTTGTCCTGAGGACAGTAGAAGAGGGAAGAGCAAGTTTACAAGTCCTCACAGGAGGGAATTTTAGCAATACTTACTACATTTTTGAAGGTTTTCTTTTAGATTAGGAAATTCTCCTGTGATGGCTGCAAGCTGTGCCTCAGAGCATGGAGAAAAGCTAATATGCACATAGGTTTTGTTGGTCGGAAGTTTTATCTCATAAGGCAATGTCTGCCTGTTTTGACTGTCTTCAAATGGAAAAGCTGCTCTATAAAAGTGCTAGTCAAATCAGAGCATTCTTATACAGAAGAAGGGAATGATCAGGGTGTTAAGTACTCAGACTTTCCATTGTTTCTTCAAAGAAAATTTCAAGGAACCAACTATTGATTCCCTTTTCAATTTGTGTTCATTACTATTGTAAGCACATTTTTGACCCTGCATGCATGGGTGTGCATGGAGGCCAGAGGAAGACTGTGGGGTTGATTCTCTTCTTTCCACATTGTGGATTCTGGGAGTGGAGTTAGGTTGTCAGGCTTTTGTCGCAAGCACTTTTACCACAGAGCCACCTTACCAGTTCACAGCTTCTGATACCTTCAGATCTTTTTTTATCCTAATTAAAAACAAGACAGGGAATCTGGAAAAAAGTTATTTTTTATAGAGCTGGGGATGAAATTGGTATTCCAACCCAGCAGGCCAGAGCCTTGTGCATGCTAGGTAGCTGCTCTACTGAGCCACATCCCTTCCATTTTTCAAGGTTGTTAACTCTTCTTTCTTTCTTCCTTCCTTTCTTTCTTTCTTTTTTTAAATTCCAAGTATACCTTGAAAACAATCCTCTTTTCCACTGTAGCCACTGCTTTTCCAAGGTATTTGTTTAACCTATATCCTCAACAAATTATTCATAGTTTGGTTCATGATTTTAGCAAATGAACTTTAGCTGGTGTCCAAGAAAGTAAAGACCTGGACTTCTTGAATTGGAAACAACTTTTGTAAAATAATTATTTCTTCCGAAATTAAAAAACAAAATCAAGAAAAAGCATCTGCTCAAAGCTCTTACATGGCTTCATTCCTCTCAACTGTACTTTTCCAGTCTGACTCTTAAAACTGTTATGAATTTAACCCAGCTAACAAATGAGACCACTTAACCAATCTGATTCAGTAAACGTCAGGGGTAAAGGAAAGACAGTAAAAGCTGGCTGAGAATACATATGGTGTGCTAATGTAACTGTTATTCCCCTGTGTAACTGTCAACTGTCTGCTAACCTAGGCCTAGTGGAAGCTTCTAGCCTCCATACAATCTAATGTAGGCCTAGAATGTTTTCAGCCTGTGAGACTTAATGCTGAATAAACTTACCCTAGTTCTAGCTCTTTCTAAACTCTGGCTGGTCAACTCAGCTGTTCTGGCTCAAAGTTCTCTCCAAGCTGACTGATTCAATCTGACTCCTCTCTGCTTCTCCTCCTGAATTGCTCTGTTTGACCTTAAACTAATTGTAGCAAATCTGTTTTGATTTTCTGTCTCCTTCTTTGACTCATTCTGTCTTCACCTGTGTCTAATTTGTCCTCTCTGTAACCTGTCCCTTTAAAACTGTCACAGTACAACTGCTTCCTCCTAGTCTTCTGTACTGCCTGTTAAGTAGCTTCCCTTTCCTCTCTCTTCTTGTGAGAGTTGGGCATAACCTGGTAAATCTCTCTTTGATTCATCACTTTGTCTGCCACTCAATTAGCTATCACTGTTAAACGTGGGTGCTCCCTGGTATGTACTAAGGGCGTGCCTGTATTCCAGTCAGATGTGTGCTAAGGGCTGAGCCACAGCTAGTTAAAAGCCAGGGGAGCTTGGTGTCCAAGGGGCCTGCAAATATTGCTTTAATGGTCCTGAGGGTTACTGGAAGGTCTACTTTGCACCCTAACAATTCTATTGTCAAAAGTAAGCAAGCAAGCAAACAAACAAACCAACCCTAGATTTAACAAAATTTTAACAAGGAACAGGATCCTGAACCAGGAAGCATATCAAGGTGGTTCAGAATGCCCCACCTCTAGTGTGCTAACTGTATGTAGAGGTTGAAACACAGCAAACATACAAAATTACCTCAATAGTACAATTCAGCATTTGCCTTTTATGGGCACATTTTGGCAGCTTTCAGCATGAGACTAGCTGAGTCCCAGTTGCTTGGTTACCAGGGTGTATACTCTTTAAATTTATAACCTGCTTTGCATCTCATGCCAGAATGCGGACCATTATATGGGAGAGCCATTCTGCACCACATTTTACCTAAAGTATGAATACCAGTTTGGAACTCATTTATTTGCTCGAACAGAACCATACAAGTTTAAATCAGGGCACACAGCTAAGCTTTGCTGAGCTCTTCCCAGCCCCGCGGGCAGGGGCAGGGGCCAAGTTGCAGAGGCGACGAGGCTGCCAACCTTCGGAGAGGCTGGTGTTCGCACGACTCGGCCCCGCACGCACCGGGGCCTGAGGACTAACGGAGCTCCATCTCACGCCGTGGCCCGGGAGATAGGCACGTGGCAGCCCAGCCGCAGTTTCCGCCCTGTTCCTCCTATTCAATTCTACCCTAGGCTTCGCGTGTCGCCGCCCAAACCTCGGTAGCACAAGACCGGTGGGGGGGTCGGGGGTGGGGGGGCAAGACAACCGGAAGCCAAGATGGCAGCAGCCCACCTTTCTCTCGCGAGAGAGGAAACGAGGGGGAGGTGGGACGAGCGAGAGATGCACCAATGAGGGAGCAGGAGCCCTTGACTGACGGCGCCGGCGGCCTCTCGCACGCCCCGCCCCGGCTACGGAGCTCGCGCTCCCCTCCCCGCTCTCTCCCCCGCCTCCCCTCCCTCCCCTCCCGGCTCTTCTCTTCCCGTTGAGGTGGCGGCCGGCCTCGCCTCCTACTCAGCTCCGTTTTTCCTCTCCTAGCTTTCCCCCTTTCCCCCCCGGGGCCCAGAGCGGCCGGACTTCTCTCTCCCTTCTCTACCGTGGCCTCCGAGCCCCTGCGTGCGCTCCTTTCCCCGCCATGAATGAGGAATACGACGTGATCGTGCTGGGCACCGGCCTGACGGTGAGCTGCGGTGGACCGCGGGCGGGGAGTCGAGTCCCGCCGGCCTCTGCGGGGCCCGGGCCCGGGGGCGAGGGCGGGTCCGATCGGTAAACTCCGTCCCCGCCCGCGCCCGAACTGCCGCTGTCCGCACCCCCTTAGGGACCGTCCCCAGTCGCCTGCGTTGCGTCTGGGGAGGGAGGTCGTGGCTTGTTGGGATGCAGTGATTTGAAGACGTCCTAGTGTGTGAGGAAAAACCAGGATGTGGGAGCCCGGGATGTGTACGTGGGAAGCCTGCCCATTGGGAAGTTGAGGGCAGAATCGCCTTAGGGAAAGAGCCTCGTCCTCCTGCAGGAAGGAAGGGGAAAGGGAAAACAGCTTGCGCTCCTTGGACTTCCCTTTTGGGTGGATGACCTCTCCCGATTGGAAGCGGGCAAGCTCTGGACCGAGCGGGAGGGAGTCTCTGCTGGCGCTTGCATTTCCTATATGGCGAGCAGCTGCAGCAGCTTGCTCAGCTAGTCCCTGGGCGCAGAAAGCCAGACAGAAAGACGATCGCTGATCGGTAATTTATCCTAGAGTTTGGCCAACTTAAGTTTCTAGAGAAAATCATGAAACGAGTTGCTTTGAAAAAAAAAAAAAGGAAAGAATCCTCCTTTTTTCCCTGATAAGCCTTAATTAAGCCTTGCTTTACCGCCCTCTCATCCTCTCGTTTGGAATGGGAAATTAATTTTCTCAAAACTTGTCTATTAAATACTTTTCACGCCTGGCCCTTGCCATGTTTCCCTTTTGTTTGGCTTATCGCGTGCCGCCACAGTTTCTTGAGGGGGAGGGCTAAGTTCTCTGTACTTCATACACTTCAGGCAGGTTAGGAAATCAATGCGCAGCGTGAATGTACTGGTATGAACATGTAAGGCGGTACCGAATGCTACAGTATGTTTTCATCAGTATCTGTCTGCTTAGATCTGGAAAAAATACAGACAGGTTTTTATATCTTGTGCTTCTTCCCCTCCCCCCCACCCCCTCGCTGTAACAAAAGAGCTGATTATTTGCAAAAAGGAATTGGAAAGAGAACCAACCATTTTGACTGTCAATTGCGGTGTGTGTGTGGGGGGGAGGAGTTGAATGTGAAATTATGAGTTAATTCATCAGGAACATTGATGTATGTATCCCATATGTCTATCCATCAAATGTCCAAGTCATTTAATAAGAGCTATGGCTTTTGAATTTGTTGAAGTGCATTGACATTTCTTAGGATGAAATTAATGTCTTTAAGATAAAACACTCAGAAATAACTGTTCTAGAGAAAACCTTCAAGATTTTTTTATTCCACCTTTTTATATTTAGGAAAAGCTTATTTTTTCTTCTTTGCAACAATGAATGATTTCTAGAAGAGATTTTTGTATTCTGACAAGTTCTCACTATGTATCCCTGGTTGAGCAGGAGTGCAGAGCTCAGCCTATCCCTGCCTCCTGGGTGTTGGGATGAAAGGCAAGGCTAAGATGTTCTGCTCAAGGCTCAGTGAACATGTGACTGTCCAGAGAGTAGACTGGAGATAGACAGCATTGCTCATCTACAAAGCAATCTACTTACTTTGAGTTGATTGAATTTCTCTCTCTCTCTTTTTTTTTTTTTTTTTTTTTTTTTTTTAATTTTGAAACAAGGTCCTTCTGTACTGGAACTATACTGGAACTCCCTATGTAGATCAGGCCGGCCCTGAATTTAAAGAGATATTTCTACCTTCTAGCCTTCCCAGTGGCTGGTCATTGCTTGGGTTAAAAGGCACATATCATCACACCCAGCCATTGGATCCCTCCCTCCCTACCCCCCCTGTCAGTTGGGAAGACTTGAATGCCAAAATTAATCACTTTTATTCGTAGCTCTCTGCAGGTTGATCTTTTTTAGTGCGTAATTGGGGTTCCAGGCATAGTAAGTAGTTTGTGATGGCCTGTTAGTGGGCCTTGTGGCTGCCAGCACATTGTGAGAGCCAATTATTTTCCTTTTGTATTGTCATTGCTAATACTTCATATTTTCCCATTAATAGGGTCGGTTGAGTGTAGATAAGTGAGTGCAGAGCCAGCCTGCAAGCTTCCACAGGCCTAGTTTAGAAGCATCATTTTGTATTAAAGATAGCATAATCGGTTTAACAAAGTAACAGTATTTAAATTTTCACTTGAATTGTGAATTAAGCAGTGGGTAGTGGATTCATAAGTAACTAGACTTTAGGACAGTTTCTGCTGTCTTATAGCAATGCTAACTTTGTTTCTCACTGAGCCTTCCTAGATGTATAATGGGAAATGTTTTAGAATTGTATCAGTGTAGATTGTGATCATCATAGGACCATCATTGATAGACACAGTAATAGTGGGATGATGTGGACAATAAGAAATGACATTAGTAGAACTTGGGCGAAATTTGAATTAGGTTAAATCTTGAAGAGACTCTGAGTCAAAGTTAAAAACTACAAATTAGAAGTAACTTTGAATATCAGAGTGTACACAGCATTAATGTTTGGCTTGTAGACATTTAGTGCTGCAAATTTCAGGACCTAATAAAAGGGTGTATACCATGTGTAATATTGATGTGTCAAGGACTTTGAGTGAAGGAACCTTGTTACTTTAGTGTTGCTTGGTTTTGGCATTCTTTTCTATCAGTTAAATTTGCATTAATCCTCAAGCACTCAAAGTAACTTTAGTAAAGACGACCTTTAATTTCCTATGAGAAATGACAGAGTCTGTGTAATTTTCTAACATTGAGAGTTATCACTTTATAGGCTATGAGGTCATGGTACACACCTTTAATCCCAGCACTTGGGGGTGGAGGGTAGGCACAGACACAAATGGACCTCTGCATTGGAGGCCAGCCTAGTTGACAGCTTCAGGACAGCCAGGGCTACACAGAGAAACCCTGTCTCGGAAGAGAAAAAAGTAGTACCCGTCATCTCCAAACCTAGAGTTTGTAGATGAGCCTTTCTGCTGATGCCAGAGTCAGGAGACTGACTGTCTTGGTAACTAGTGTTTTGTGAGGACTCATTTTTGTGCTGTGACATAACGAATTCATTAAGTCCCGGCAAGCTTTGTGGGGCCTTCAGCCCCTTTAACTAGGCCCAGGCTGCTTTGCCCTCTGAATTATTCAGTCTCATTTTTGCTTCCTATCCCTTCTTTGTTGGTTGGCTGGCAACTTCTGCATTTCTATGCTTTGAGCATGTGTAAGCAGACTTTTACTACATAATTGGCACACAGCTCATATGGGCTTGGTAATAAATCACTGAGTTGTGCTAGAATTACTTTATTTGAAAAGAGCCTGCTCTACAGCCATTTGTGTTTCCCAAGGCTTTGCTCTTGTTTTATTTTGTACACAGCAAGCATACACACTATGAACAGAAACATGTACTTTGACATATAAACAACTCATTCTCAGCATTATAAGTTTAAAGATTATTTTATATCCCAGAATATGCTCCCTTCCATTTCTCTTTATTAAAACATACTTATCAAATACTAGGTTTTGTGCTTGATTTGAGAATCCTAAACTATAATTTAAACTTGCTCAGACTTAGATTTGGTCTTGAAAGCCTTTGCCATAGCTTCGAGGGGGATAGACAGAAGACTTTGTATTCCTTGTGGGAGTGGTCACAGGTCCAAGGGTTTCAAATTCTTTTTTAAAAAATTGAGTATTCCTAGCCTAAAGATGTTTACTTTAGAGTGCTCCAAATGAATGTTTTTGGAGCTCCAGTACAGTACCACAAATGGAAACTTCTACCCTTGCCATTATGTTGCTGTGTGGCTGTCAAAATGCAGGTTCAGTAACATATTGTATTAAGGTATTTTCAGGCTAGCCTAAGTAAAATTTATGTTGAGGTTTGGAACCTATTCCCAAGAAACTTTGCTATGACTTGGTGACACTTATTTTAATCCTAGCATGTGGGTGGCTCAGGAGGTTGAATCAGACAGAATTTGAGACCAGCTTGGTCTATCTACTCTACAGAGTTCCAGGTCAGCCAATGCTTCATAGTGCGACCTTGTTTAAAAAGATTAAAAAACAAAACAAAACAAAAAACCTAGATATATCAAATTTTTCTAAAATGGGAAAACCCCCAGACATCTAAAACACCCGTTTGAGGCGTTTGAGATCAGGGGAGCAGCTTGTGTTCACTTCAGAAGATGTAAATAGTTCAAGGACTTGAGTTCACATGTGCTTTTTAAGCATGCATACAGGTAAAGTCGGGTATTTGACTCGGGTGTCTAATTTTTGTCTCATTTCAAGTGGCATCTGATTTGCAAGGCTACTGTGGGTTAATGTGAGTTAATGTTTGAGCTTACTCACAGCTTACTCCTCCTTCAGGGGAGTCCCCCACTGAAGACTCAAATTGAAGTAATTATTTGTCCTATTTCAGTTATTTAAGCTATTTGTGACTGTTACAGTCTGTTATGGTAAGTGAAAAGGTAAACTTAAAAGCTTCCTGTGTTGTCCAGATGTAGTAAGTAACAGGAGTGTCTTGAAAACCAATGCCATAGGTTGGAGAGGTGTAGACAAAGGACTTTGTATTCTTTGCGGTAGTGTTCACAGGACCAAGGCCTTCAAAAAATATATATATTTTGTTTTTTTTTTTCTTTAAAGTTGAGTATTCCTAGTCTAAAGATGTTTAATTTAGCGTGCTCCAAATGAATCAAGACACACAAGTTACTCTGTGGAGGAGTAACTATAGTAAGAGTAGATGAAGGCACTGAGAGGTCTATGTGTGTAATCTCAGTACTGAAGAGCCAGAGACAGGAGATTAGCATTTGTAGGCTGCATAGTGAGACCCTGTCTGACTAAAAAAAGAAAAAGGAAGCATGAGAAGTTCACATAGAATCCCCAGAAACTTCATAAAAAGGAGGTTAACTGGCTTTAAAAGTATTGGTAAGCTTGTTGTGATGGTACACCCTTTAATCCCAGCACTCAGGAACTCTTGAGTTCCAGGATAGCCAGGACTACATAGAGAGACACCATCTCAAAACAAACTAATAAAGTATTGGTGAGCTTTGAGTAGCAGAATGAACGCTTTTCTAGTCAAAGAGAACACTGCAAATTGGAATTTATAAAAGGATGTAGGATCTAGTAGAATAGATGGCTTAGAGGGAAAAGGTGCTTACTGCCAAGCCTTATGACTTGAATTTGATCACTGGGATGCACAGGTTATGGGAGTCAGTTCTCAGCTTTCAAGTTTTTGCCCCATGGTATCCATGTGCGTACATACATAAACTTCAATGCAAATGTATGCAGGGCTAGGAAAATTGTGTCAGTATGCTGCTTGTGGAGAAAAGAGGACCTCCAGAACCCACATTAAAAAACAATACTGGCTCTGCTAGTGCCTGACAAATACAGAAGTAGAGGCTCACAGCCATCCATTGGACTGAGCACAGGGTCCCCAATGAAGGAGCTAGAGAAAGGACCCAAGGAGCTGAAGGGGTTTACAGCCCCTTAGGAAGAACAACAATATGGACTAACTAGAACCCTCAGAGCTCCCAGGAACTAAACTACCAACCAAAGAGTACACATGGTGGGACTCATGGCTCCAGCTGCATATGTAGCAGAGGATGGCCTAGTCAGTTATCAGTGGGAGGAGAGGCCCTTGGTCCTGTCAAGCTCTGTGCCCCAGTGTAGGGGAATGCCAGGGCCAAGAATCGAGAGAAGGTGGGTTGGTGAGCAGGGAGATGGGGGAGGGAATAGGGCTTTTGTTTTTTTGTTTTTTGGAGGGGGAACCTAGGAAAGGGGATATCATTTGAAATGTAAATAAAGAAAATATCTAATAAAAAAAAACCAACAAAAAACCAAGGTGGTATTTGTTCTAAGTGACACCTATAAAGGTAGTTACTGCCAGCTATTTGACACATTTTAAAATTATTAGTCCCCTTATTTTGGTTCTTAGTCTTCATGTTTTAGGGCTATGGTCATGCATATTTGTAGGATTGTGAAGAGTTAGATGTAGATGCTATTCAGCAAAGTTTGCTATGATTTTTGTTCCAGAAATTGAGCCCTGAAGTCTGCTTTTCTTGAGTGAGAATGTGCCTTTTTTGGTCATTCTCTTTAAATGCAAGAGCCTGTTGTTATTCTGCTTTCATGTATGCATTGAACAATATATCCTAATATGTTATTAAAAGAAGCCAGGGAGCTGGATGAAGTGGTCCACACCTGTTGTCCTACTGCTGGGAGGCAGAGGAAGGCAGATCTCTGAGTTTGAGGCCAGCCTGGTCTACATGATGAGTTCCAGGACAGCCACAGGTACATATTGAGACCCTGCCTTGAAAAAAAGGAAGAGGGGGAAGGGGAAAGACAGAGAGACAAGGGAATTGTTTTTAAGTAATATTAGGGCTGATTACTGTACATGTAAAATACTTTCAATTCTGTTTATCAATATGACATCCAGACAGTGAATAGAGAGAGAATGGAAAATGTTTTGCAGTATATATAACCTATAAAGGACTTCACATTTCTAAAATATATAAAGACCTTTTATAAAGTGGCACAAAAAAGACAGAAATCCCATTTAAGAAAATGAGTCAGGGCTTTAGAGGTGGCTCAGCAGTTATGAGCATTTGTTACTCCTGCAGACGACCTGAGTTTGATTCCCAGCACCCGCATTGTGGCTCACAACCATCTGTTGTAACCCCAGGTCCAGGAATGCACATATACACATGCTGGCAAAACACTCATGTACATAAAGTTAAATAGGTAAAACAAAAGGGTCTTTAAAAAAATGAGTCAGTGGCACAAGTGCTTGCTCACCCAGAGGCTTCCTAGCCTCTGGCAGCTTACAGTGACCTGCCTCTTAAGCTACAGGGTCTGGTGCTCTCTCCTGATCCTGGGCATGCGCACACAGACACACATAGTACGTGTAATTATAGATGAGATATTTAAAAATTCTAACAAGGGGGAAAGGCTAAAAGGCTTAAGTCCTAGCCAGTTCTGCCAATCATTACTCAGTCATAAAGTGTTCTTGGCCTCATTGCATCAGGATTCATGAGGAAACCACACCCTAGTCAGAGTGACTAATTGGCCTGAATAGGGATTTATATACTGTCAAAGCTTGCAGTCATAATGGAAATCTGGTGGGCACAGTCGCTTTCCATGATGCCGCTGTAACAAATGGTGTGCCTGAAGTGGCCACAGAACAGGAATTATGTAGTGAAGAACTGGCAGTCAGTGGCCTACCAAGAGGAGAGTGGCATGTTCCCACCTGTAATCATTCAGTGGAGTCCTCTGTTGCTTTGTTATCAGAAGTGCAGTTCCCTAGACTAGCTGCTTCCACAGCACCTGAGAACCTCCGGGAAACACAGAAACATTCCCTGAGGCAGACACGAGAATCAGAATGTACATTTTCACATGCGCCCCACGTGACTGTCACTTGAGAAATGCTACTTTGGAAATCAGTCCTGGACCATCACCTTGGAATTGTTAGAAATGCAGGTTTTCATCCCCTTCCCTTCCTATGCAGCCCAAGAGACGGATCTCAGTTTGGTTTTCTTAAACCTTTGGGAGCTGTGGATTCAACCTGAGTTTTCAGAGCCTGCTGAGAGTACATTTCTCAGCAAGATGGCAGAGGATGGCAAAACAGGAACCATACCTTGAGATCCTCTGTTTGCAGGAGAGGCAGAATTTCAGATAGGACGTAACATTTTAGGCTTTGCAGGCCATGTGGGCTCTGTCACAACTGTTACTCGAAAATAGCCACAGACAGTCTGTATACAAACAAGCACTGTGATCTCCCTGTAAAAATTATTTACAAAACAAACCTGCCAGCTAGATTGGCCATGTACCCAAGAAGCCCTGTTCTATAACAAGAACAAATAACTGAGTCCTTGTAAGACTTCAAACAAGCTGTGTATACCTTTGACTGTAGCACTTAGGAAGCAGATGGAGGCGGATCTCTGAGTTCCAGGGCAACCTGATCTGAACACTGAGTTCAGACCAGCTGGGAATACACAGTAAGACAGTCAGAAGGCAGAGCAACAACAACAACAACAAAACCATAAAGAAATCTTATTTGGGGGTATGTGTGAGGAAGGTCTAGTACAAACACACTTGTCAGTCCTTAAGCACTGTCCACTTGTTGTGAGTAAGTTTCTCACTGGCCTCAAACTCACTGAGTAAATTAGTCTGGGTAACCATAGAGGCCCAGGAGCCTGCCTGATGTGACGCACCAGCACTGGGATTAAAAGCCTGTGCCACCCTGCTTGACTTTTTCATGTGGGCCTGTGGCTCTATCACAGGTTCTTGTGCTTGGAAGGATTGTGGACCAAGTTGTCTCCTCAGCCCATCTTTAAACACACTTTTGTGTTCTAAGCAGCTGACAGACAGCACAAGGGGTAATTTATTTTAGCTCTAATTTTCAGAGGTTTCAGCCATAATGGCTGCGAGGCTGTAAGGAGGCAGAGCAACCTACATACTGACACAGAGAAAGAATACCTGTGCTGGATGGCTTTCTCCTTTTCCTCCTTCCATCCCAAATGCCTGCACCATCCTTAACACATGACAAAGCTGCCACATTCAGTTTAGGTCTCCCCCCAGTTACACTTAGGAAGTCCTAGCCTACTCTAAACAGTACAGATCTTCTCTGTGTTGGTATGTTTCACTTAATGATATGAAAAGTCCTGGCTTGTAGTATGGGGTTTTGGAACATGCCAGCACTTCAGGTATATGTGCCAGCCTGGTAGTCGGAGGACTTAGTCTTAAGATAAAAAGATAAGAATCAGGTGTAAATGTAACCTTTACTGTAGTAATTGTCCTCTTGCAGGCATACTGCTCCCATCTGCTAACCTAGGCCCAGTCCTCGAAGCTTCTAGCGTTCATGCAATCTAATCTAGGCCTAGAATGGTTTCAGCCTCTGAGATTGAACTGGTGAATAATAAGCTCACCTCTTGTTCTTTATAAACTCCCTGACTGGTGGTTTAGTTTGCTGTTCTACCTCAAAGTTCTCTCCATCTGATTGATTCAAACTTGCTTTTCTCAACTAATGCTCTCCCTGGCCTTAAACAAACTAAGTCTAGCAGTCTGTTCTAATCTTTTGGCTCCTTCTCATTCTCTAGCTCGCTCCATCTTCACCTGAGTCTAGCTTGTTCTCTCTCTGCAACCTGCCTCTGCACACCTGTCCTGGTAAAACTGCCTCTTTCCTTTTTCTCTCTTTCTGCACTGTTCTCTTAAGTAGGTTTCCTTTCCTCTCTCTTCTCTTGAGAATTAGGAATATTTCGGTCAAATTTTTCTATGATTCATCACTTTGTGTCAGACATCACTTTCAAACATGGGTGCTTCCTTCCACAAACTAACATTACCTTCCTTGGTTGAGATTAAAGGTGTATACTAAGGGCGTGCCCGTATTCCAGCCAGAGGGATTAAAAGGTGTATGCAGAGGCTGAGCCAGACCACAACAGGAAAACCTCTTTTGAATAAATAACACAGTCTTGGAGTTCATAGTATGATCATATCAATCAGGTGTTATTAATAATACTTTAAAAAGTCCCTGTAAGTATTGGGCCTTAAGATGATAGATGAGCTTTCCAACATTATTTTGCGTTCATGAATTTTATTAGTAACAAATGATGGGGTGTGATTATCATCATTGTTTTATGTTCATCATCTTTTCCCTCAGTGGATGTTGTGTACCCTGTACTTGCCTGGTGCCCATGGAGGTTTGAAAAAGGTAGTCATAGCTCTTGGAACTAAAAGTTACAGCCTGTTGGGAGCTGCCTTGTGGGTATTGGGAAACAATCTCTACCACTCAACTGCTGCATCCTTGCAGGGTTCCAGGGGTAGGTCTGAGTCAGGTGGTTGGTGAAGGAATGAAGAAAAGACAGTCACACAGATGGACTTTCTGCTGGAGAAGCCTCAGCATCCTGGAGCTCATTATATTTTATATAGATTGAATAGAGATGGTCATTGCATACATCTGAACAAGGAGACCTGGTTGTTACATTCAGATAAACAAGGATGCTGCATATAAGGTTATTGCCAGACCAAGGAGACAGGGTTAGGAAAGCTCGGTAGGAACAGCCTTTGTGGGGAGCAGTAGGTGGTGGTGTTGGAAGGTATGGTGGACATTTTCTGCACAGTCAGCATTCACACTTAGACAAGGAGGGAAGGCTTTGCCATTTCCCGGAGTCTATCTGAGAGGAAAGTTTGCATGGTCATGTCAACAATACACACTCACTTAGGACTCACTCAGGGCTTCCTCACTTCCCATACCTAACCTGTCCATTTTTAAGAGGTTCATTTCTGAAAGAATTTAACAAAGCCAAATGGATTGTCAGTTCTTTCAAATAAAGATGGTAACTCATGTAACAGTTTTTATGTCTAGTCTATAAATGAATGACAATAAAGATTACCTTGAGCTGGATTTTGTCACATGCATTGTAAAAAAGGTGGGTATTACTAGTGTGCAGTTATAATTTCAATGCCTCATAAAGGAAGGCCTTAGTGAATGCTTAGTAGAAAAGAATAGAGCAACAGGATGCAGGTGAGAAAGCGCTGCTTTTGCTCTGCCTGCCCAGTAAATAAACAGCTCATCTGTCCTGGTGTTGGGACTCTCATTTTCACCTTGGAGCTGACTGGAGTCCAGGAGAGGCCTTCTGTCATGGTGAATGAGTGTTTTGATTACTAAGAGAATGCTTAGTGAGTTTACTTTTTTAATAAAGAAGACAGTTAAACATGTTTTGTATGTCTTTTCTTTTAAAATACATGTTTACCTTTAGGAATGCATCTTGTCGGGGATAATGTCAGTGAATGGAAAGAAGGTTCTTCATATGGATCAGAACCCATACTATGGAGGAGAAAGTGCATCTATAACCCCGCTGGAAGATGTAAGTGTCTGGTCAACACATCTTTACATGTAGGTTATTTGTGAGTGTCCACTTTTGCTTATGGTCTTGGTTTTGGCTTCTTAGTACTGTATTTTTTTGTGGGGTAGGAGGAAGGTTTGAGGCAGGATGTCTTTATACCCAGTCCTGGCTATCCTGTACTCTATATAGACACCTCAACTGGCATCTTTGGCTTATTAAATATTCTGTTTAATAATTAGCCCTGGCTGTCCTGGAACTCACTGTGTAGACCAGGCTGGCTTCGAACTCAGAAATCCGCCTGCCTCTGCCTCCCAAGTGCTGGGATTAAAGATGTGCGCCACCACGCCCAGCTGTTACAGTATTTTTTTTAATTTACAAGGTTTTGTTATGTAGCCCTAGCTGGCCTTGAACTCAAGATCTCCCTGCTTCCAGTGTGCTGGATTATGGGTCTATGCCACTAGACATTGCTTTCTCGTGATTTTGAAAAGTTGAAAGTAATAATGACATTGTGGCGTTTGACCTAAATATTTCAGTTTCCACCTGTTAAGTATGACATTTCTACATCATCGCAACTTCACTACATTTTATGAAAATGAACACTATACTGTATTTGGATTTCGAGTCATCCAGAGAGTGATATTTAGCTCTTTGGTAAACTTGTTTTTAAAACCAGGATTACCTAAGGGTTTATTAAGCATTGTGTGTGTGTGTTTCTTTGTTCTCCGAATCTACAAGTCTCCCCACCTTTCCTTTATCCTTTTTTTCTCTGGAGAAGTTCAGGCTATGAGTCTGTAAAAAGTTGTTGATAACTTCATACACTGTTATACTGGGAGGCATTCATTGGAGGTGAATATGTGAATAATGTTCTTTAGTGACATAATCATTGGTTGTGTTCACACTCATCACAGTGTATGAGTATGTGCAGTTTTATACAGGACTACAAGTTAACACGAATTAGTTCTATCTTTTCTAGTTTTAAAATGTGTTAACATTTATTTTTCAACTTGTGTAGTTAGAGAAGCAAAATTAGAGGGAATGAATTTAAATGATTCTACAGTAAGTGGGGAACAGACTTCTGCAGTGCTGTTAATCTTAGCATTAGTTTATAAATTAAATACTATGTTTAATTACATAATATATTGAGACCTAAAAGCCTTCTATGACTAAAAAAAGTTTTATCTGACCCAAACTAAACTGCCTTGTGCTTTAACTCTTGGAGTTGTGTTATACCACAACCTCTGGATCTAAAAATCATGATAACTTTTGGTGAAAGTGTTACATTGTTGATATTTTTTGTTCTGCTTTTAGTTATACAAAAGATTTAAATTACCAGGACAACCGCCAGCATCAATGGGCAGAGGAAGAGACTGGAATGTTGACTTAATTCCCAAGTTCCTTATGGCCAATGGTAAAGAATGCTAATATAATTTTTGACAGTGTACTGAATCTGATATGAAAGTAGAGACTGTTACCCCAGGTCTGATGTCCAGGAGTGTGTTTATGTCAAAAGTAGATTAGTAATGTGTTCCACTATAATTGTCTAGAGTCAAATTAAGAATGGAGGGAAGGGGGATATAAATAGCTCTGGAAAGAAACAAAATCATGACGAGGCACAGTACCTACCAAAATTTTGTAATATATATAAACTTAGCAGGAAATTATAGACATTTAACACTTGGTGCAAGTCTGGTTGGTGCAGTACAGACCAAAATTCTAAATACAGTAACACTGTAAATATTTGTAACAGACTCCCTTCTTAATGCCTATGTGATAATCTAGATGAAACTGAGTCTTACCTGGCCATTGAAAGGTTTTCTAGTTTGTTAACTTTTGAGATTAACTTTTTGCGAGATTAACATTGCGCATTAAAGTTCTCAGTATTTTAGGAGAGTAAAATATCTTGTAAAATTTCTGTGGTATCTTTTGTTTTTTCCTAAGATCGTATTGATTAACGAGCCAGGTGTAGTAATGTGTACCTGTAATCCCAGCATTCAGGAAGCTGAGACAGGATTGCTAATAGTGTTATGCTAGCCTGTGCTACAGGTAAATTTTAGGTCAACCAAGTCTCACAGTGGGATGCCCTGTCTGGGGAAAAAATAAATAAAACAAGGAAAAAATAATTTTATTTATTTATTTCTTTTTTACAAATTTATTTCCCATGAAATAAAGTATATGTTACTCTTTTTCCTTTTTTTGAGTTTGTTTTATAGTTTGTATTAATAGAGAGTTTGTCTTTTAAATTTAAATAATAACAATACTTCTGGGGTAAATTATCCACAAGTTTGTATAATATAGGTAACATTAAGTAGAAAGAAAACAATTTATGTAGTCAGAATCTCATCCAGATTTGGTTTTGCAGTGCTAGGAATTGAACCACCATCTAGACTTTTTTTCGAGACAGGGTTTCTCTGTGTAGCCCTGGCTGTCCTGGAACTCACTCTGTAGACCA
>NW_022196913.1:8873681-8900521 GCF_008632895.1 Mastomys coucha
AATCCGCCTGCCTCTGCCTCCCAAGTGCTGGGATTAAAGGCGTGCGCCACCACTGCCCGGCTTAGACTTAATATTTTGACGTATAAGATACATATATGTGCATGTGTGTGTGGTTCTAGGTAACATGTAGTTTTCAACCTGTGTACCTGTCCTCAGCTCACACACGTTCCCTCCCTTCCCGTCTCTGTTGCACCCCTACATACACATTCATACACAGGAAGCTTGTGTATCTTTCCCAGAAGGCCTTTCTGCCTATTGCCACGTCTGGATTTGCCTTCCCCAGTACCTTTATTAACCTTTGATAGTATTCATTTTGTTTCTGCTGCTTTGTTATTGAAAAGTGAAATTTGGATTTTTGACATAAATCTGTCTATTAGAGAGTGGGATGACATTTACCAGCTTTTCCTATATATTGGTTAATTGGCCAGTGTAGTGCTTGGCATGTTTATAAAGTTATGTTCACCTTGCAGTGAGCTCTGCAGATTAGTGCCTATCTCAGGAGAGCCTTTGATTTCGCTTCTGTCGTCCAGCTCTGCTCCGTATGTTCTGTACAGAGCATTCGCTGGTCTTTTCCATTGAGTTTTTGATTGTGATGTTTTCTATGCTTAATATACTTACCTGTTTTCTTTTTAACCACACGATTATAAGAACATCAGTATTTTCAGTTAGTGATTTTTTTATAGTGTTATTTTATTGCTGTATAAAATTGTCTATTTACCATATAAATCATATGAATCTATGGTATAAAGTTCACCTACTTTTATCTTTTTTTGAAAATTTACCCTTTCAAAGAGGCTTGTTATTTGGCACTCAATACCATTGTGGTGGTTTTGAGATATGGTCTTTTGCGCGTGTGTGTGTGTGTGTGTGTGTGTGTGTGTGTGTGTGTGTAGCAGGAAATACATATATCAAATAGTTTCTTCTTCCCTTTAGGAACACAGAAGAGTGAAAAGTATTTTAGTACCAGTGTAGGAAAACCTGCCATCTGAATCTAGCAATTAATATATATGTGTATAATTAATATTTATATATATCGCCCAGGTAGCATGGAACACTGGGCCTTCTTCCTCAGCCCTCTGACTTGGGTTGCCTGACTTGCCATGTTGAACTATATTCAATTTGTAATCATGAGTCTTAATATTAGGGCCAGAGAAGTGTTCATGTACTTAAACTCTACTGCATGAGTGTATCTTCACACTGTATTTCTTAAATATATATTTTCTTACTTTTGGAGTTTGAATATAGTGTCTCATATATGATAGACTCTTCCACTGAGTTATGTCTTCAGCCCTAACTTAAAAAAAGATGTGATTATCTTTTCAGATAAGCATTAAAATGATTTTGGCCTCATAAAAGCTTTTGATGATTGGCACTTGAGCTTACAGATAGGTGATATTACTAATTGTGGTTCTTCATCTATCTGATATCAATATTTTCTAATAAATATAAGTTTATTTAGAAATTGAAATCTTTGGAATTGTCTATGTCTGATACAGAAGTCCAAAGTTGCCTGAATTCATTCACTTGCAGTAAAGCAGACCTCTTATCACTGTAGTTCATATTTCTTGACCTTTGCATAGCCAAGTCGATGGGACTCATTAGCCTACAAATTGTAACATTGAGTTTCAACATGTACTTAAGGTCTGTATTTTAGCTGCACCACTTAAAATGTGGCTTTGCAAGCTTCTGGTAAGACCTGCTGTACGGTCTTGGAAAGGTTGGGTGACTTTAATGGCAGGTTTTGCTCTGTTTTAATGATAATAAGGTTCAAGTGACAGTTTGCACTGTGTGCTTTTCTAGGTCAATTGGTGAAGATGCTGCTTTTCACAGAGGTCACTCGTTATATGGACTTCAAAGTGATTGAGGGGAGCTTTGTCTATAAGGGGGGGAAAATCTACAAGGTTCCTTCCACTGAAGCAGAAGCCCTGGCATCTAGTGAGTAATTCTCATTTTATTTAACACAATGATGAGATTTTTTTGGTGAAGAAGAATCTCAGAAATCCATTTATCTAGTCACAAATACTTACTAATTATGTACCAGTTAACTTTAATGTCTATTTTGTTTAGAAGAGGATGGGACAAGATATAAAGCTAGGAATTTTCTCATCTTTCTCTTCTTGCCAGCTGTATGTTAGTTAGTAGGGGCACTGACTCAGAAAGCTTAGGGTTTGCATATATCACCCTGACTCTCTCTGTCTCTTTGTGTACATCATACTTTTTTTTTAAAAAAATATTTTTTAGACAGTGTTTTACTATGTAGCTCTGGCTGCCCTAGATCTAGATCAGATTGGCTTAGAACTCACAGAGATCCACCTGCCTTTACATTCAAGTGCTGAAATTAAAGATTTCTTTAAAAAGTTGTTTATTTGCCTGTATGCATATGTATGCACCACATGCGTGCCCTACTGCTCACGGAGACCAGGAGGAGACATTAGTTCTCATGGACTGTAGTTACAAATGGTTGTGAGCAACCATGTGAGTGTTAACTGAACGCGGATCCTCTGCAAGAGCAGCGAGTGCTCCTAACTGCTGAACCATCTCTCTAGCCCCTGTAGAGCAGCGCACTGATTGTTTAAGATTTCATTAAGTGATATACAGTGCAGTCAATCTAAACTAAGTTGTAGCTAATTCTACCTTGGTGTCTCGGTCTTTTCTCATGAGGTCTTAAGTGTGCTGTAGCATTCAGAAGGAAGAAAGCAGCATTCATAATTTTGGGAACTCTTAACTCAGCATCATTAGAAGAACAACATTGGTATAGATGCCTTTGGAGCAATTTTTTTCAGTGTTATTTATTTTGTGCCTAATAAGATACAGAATTCAACTTCTCTGAAAATATCTACCATTTACTGAGATTGTGCTGTGCAATTGAATACTGTTGAATGACCTGTTTAGAGAGTTGTGCAGCTAGAGTTCAAGTTATGTAAGTTGTGCATGTTGAGTCATGACATTGGTGTTTAAAGTGCCCCCACATTCATACTTTCTCTTATTCCATGTGCTTTTTGAAAAAATATTTTTCAGGCTTAATGGGACTGTTTGAGAAACGCCGCTTCAGGAAGTTCCTGGTTTATGTTGCCAACTTTGATGAAAAAGATCCTAGAACTTTCGAGGGTGTTGATCCTAAGAAGACCTCCATGAGAGATGTGTATAAGAAGTTTGATTTGGGCCAAGATGTTATAGACTTTACTGGCCATTCTCTTGCACTGTACAGGACAGATGAGTAAGTAGGCTAGTGACTCTCGCCTAGTGTGCAGAGGCTGTAAGCTATTTGCTAGCCCCGCTAGGTGTTTTCCTGCAGGTGGGTTTAGGCAACTTTACAGTTCCTGTACTCTGTCAGACATTTATTAGAGAGGATTGACTGCAGACAAAGGCTGAGAATTCCAGTCAGGGAACATTTGTGAAACTCCAAATGTGAGACTTAGGATTTATGTTTTGCTGTCTTGCCCTGGGAAAGAGGTTCTAGTTGCAAATAAGTCTAAGGGTGTTTTAAGAGAAATTAAAGGGTAATCCTTTGAGATTACTGCAGGAAAAGAGTTTAAAATCAGTAAGAAAGAAGTAGTCTTTTTCTAATGTTTATTTACTTTTTTCCCTAGCTATTTAGATCAGCCATGTTGTGAAACCATTAATAGAATTAAACTTTACAGCGAGTCTTTGGCACGATATGGTAAAAGCCCATACCTCTATCCACTTTATGGTCTTGGAGAATTGCCACAAGGATTTGCAAGGTGAGTACCTGTTTTACCCATTAGCTATAGCCCCCAAGATCCTAGACTTCACCCTGACAGGTGAAGGTGAAAAATGTCTCTGAATAATGAAATGCTATTTGCTTGTTTTCTTGTTTTTGAGATTTTTCTTATTAAAATGATATTTATGCATAATAAACAGGAAACTTCAGTTAAATGAAATATAGTTTGAAAAGTATATAGACTTTAAAGACATGTATCATCAAAAATGGTTTCCTTCCCCTACAAAGTTACCTTAGATCATAATTAGTTCCCTCCACACAGAAAAATACATTCTATGCTCATTCACCTCTAGTGCCTTCTTTTTGCTTAACAGTGTTTATGAGATCCCTTTAGGTTGGTGCATGGGCTAAGGACCCACCTATACTGAGAGTCACGATATTGTGTCAATTACATGGTTATACCATACTCCTAGCTTGGGATGTCTAGATTTCCAGTTTGGGGTTATTATGAATGAAGCCTTTTTGAGAGTTCTTTGTATAGATAATATTGCTGACTGATGTTGAAAGTATGATTTTATAAGTAATAAGCCACTGCTTTTCTGAGCATTTGTGCCATTTTTATACACACAGCAGTGGGAGTTTTATTTATTCCATACTTATTTGATAGTTTATTGACATTAAAATTACATTTGTTAATATGTGTGTGTATAAATATGTGTGTGTGTGTATATGTGGGATGGGGGTGGGTTCTTTCCTACATAGTGGGTCCTGTGAATTGAACTTGATATCAGATATAGGAAGTATCTTTATCAGATTTTTTTGTTTGTTTGTTTTTCGAGACAGGGTTTCTCTGTGTAGCCCTGGCTGTCCTGGACTCACTCTATAGACCAGGCTGGCCTCGAACTCAGAAATCGCCTGCCTCTGCCTCCCAAGTGCTGGGGTTAAAGGTGTGCGCTACCACTGCCCAGCTATCAACTTTTTTTTAATTAAAAAGTTGGTTGAGGCCAAAGTCTTTCTACATGACCCTGGCTATCATGGAACTTATTTTGTTGACCAGGCAGGATTTGAGCTTAGAGATATGTCTTCCTGTCTATCAAGTTCTAGAATTAAAGGCATGTGTTCCAGCGCTCAGTTTTATCTTTATTTTTAATGTCTCCCCCCCCCCCCCAGTGGTGATTGAACCTGTGTTCAATTTCTTAGCTGAGCCATCTCATTGGCCATATAGCTTGATTTTGCATGTCTAGATAACTAATCTTTATCACCTTTTCATGAGCCATTTGTAATTTTGTGTTGTGATTGTCCAAGTCTTTTGTCTTTTAAAGGTTTGGGTTCTTGTTTTTGTTTTATGGTCATCTTGATGTATCACAATACATCCAATCTTTTTTTTTTAAGATTTATTTTTATTATTTATTCATTTATTTATTATTTATTTATTCATTTATTTATTTATTTATTTATTTTTTATTGTGTATGAGTGAGTACACTGTAGCTGTACAGGTGGCCGTGAGCTATCATGTGTGGCTGGTGTTGATCTCAGGACTTCTGCAGGCCCTACTCTGGCCCTGCTTGCTCCTTTGTAATTTACTGTAGGTGTCTTCAGACGCACCAGAAGAGGGCGTCTGATCTCATTACGGGTGGTTGTGAGCCACCATGTGGTTGCTGGGATTTGAACTCAGGACTTTCGGAAAAGCAGTCAGTGTTCTTACCCACTGAGCCATCTCACCAGTCTGTGGTTCCAGTCTTTTGTCAGACCTGATGTATTACAAGTATTTCCTTCCATTTGGTGGCTTGCCTTTTATAAGAAGTTTTACATTTTGTAAAGCTCACTATGTCAAACTTATTTTACATGTGCTTAATGCATTTTGAGAACTATGAAATCTTTGGGTAGCCTAAGGGTACAAAGGGCTGCTTACAATTTTGCCTTTTCATATAACTGTTCTCATTCACCTTGAAGAATGTTGATGCATAAGTGATGGAGGGCTTGGGCCTCTCCCCTAAGCCCTGAGATTTAGTTGTTCTAGCTACATATTGTGTGCCTGCGCCCGTGTATACATTCGTGTGCGCACGTGCGTGGGGGCCACATATTGAAGTCTAGTTGGAGGTTGTGTTTGAGTTATGTCTTTGCCTTTAACACGTTGCCCTGCTGATTATAATTTTGTAGTTAAGTCTTAGAAGTCAGGTGATATATATATCTTCAAATTTCATTTTGGCTGTTGTACTGTATTGGTGGTGCTCCAGCAAGCACACAGCTGTGCTTTATCTCCAGACTAGCTTTTGTTTATTTGGAAATAGTTTACCTTCATTTTGAAGGACTTTAGTTCTATCTTGTTTGCTTTTAGCACATTGAAACCAGTGTTCCCTTGGCTGCTTTTGGCGTGAATGAGAAGGTGGCTGTCTCTGAACCCAGTAGTTCTTCCTTCAGATAGTTGTGGATTTTTCTCTTCTGTCAATGATCTGGCTTTCAGGTTTTCTTCAGTTTTTGACAATCTTGCTGTTTGAATACGTTTAAAAGAGCCAAATTTAGAATTTTAGGCCATTACTTCTTTAGCTGTTTGGAGCAGCAGTCTCTTGTGTGAGCTCTTGTGTGACAAGCAGTCTCTTGTGTTAAGAGAGTTTCCTGAGGTAATGAGGCTCTGTTCATCTGTTTTTCTCCTGTAATTTTTTTCTTTTTCATATTTTCATTTGTCATAAGTTTCATCACTCTTTCCAGCCCCCCTTTTTTTCCTATATAATATTGGGAATTGATCCCAGGGCTTTACTGTATGTTACACAAGATTTCTACCATAGAATTATTACCTTTTTGTATGGTTCTTTTTCATATGAAAGAAAAAAGGAGCTATTTTCTTCTTTTGTCTCCCATTAATTTCTCCTGGGTTTTCCTTGCCCCTTTAGTCCTCCTCTCCCACAGAGACCCCATTCTACTTTCATGGCACACATGTATGCGTGTATCTATTAGTGTGTCACATTATGCATTTTAAATATATGTATGCACGTCTAAGTCCTGCATTTGAGAAGAATTGTGATTTAAGTCTATTTTGCTTAATTAACATCATGATTTTTCAGATCTCTTTTTATACTGATATACTTTCATTTCTATATACAGTGGATCTCCCTTTTTTGCCTTTATTTACCTCCCAGTATCTTTTCTTCCCACCTATCAAACCCTTTCTTCCCAACAATTTTCTCTCATATTTCCATGTCCTATTTGTTTGTTTAATGGCCCACTACCTTCAATTAGTAGATACTCATCTAAGATATAAGAATGGAGATTTTAACAGTTCTTATAATTGTGAATATAATTGATTAAAAAAACTTTTTTAGGTTAAGTGCTATATATGGAGGTACCTACATGTTGAATAAACCAATTGAAGAAATCATTGTGCAAAATGGAAAAGTGGTTGGCGTAAAATCTGAAGGAGAGGTAAGTTGTGAAGAAGATGTGTTGTCTGCTAAATAGTGTGGTGTGGACATTGATATTACATGTTGAATATACACATGCGTGCTCTTTGTCTAGGTCTGTCTGTCTAAGTTTTATTTATTTGTTTATTTATTTATTTAATGTATATGAGTACACTGTAGCTGTACAGATGGTTGTGAGCCACCATGAGGTTGCTGGGAATTGAACTCAGGACCTTCGGAAGAGCAGTTAGTGCTCTTAACTGTTGAGCCATCTCACCAGCCCCCTAAAGTTATTTTTACTACATTTTTTTTGTTCTTCCTTTTCTTTCTTCCTTTTATATCTTCCCACAAATGTCTTTGGGAAGCTTCAGGGTTTTGATACAGAACAGAAGTGGCTGTAATACATTCATCGCCTAACTAAGTCTTAAGAGATGGCATCATTTTTACAGTCATATATTGATTACTTTCTGCTTGCACACATGACAGTCTAACTCTTGAAATCAGAGTAGAGCCAGGATTTGAATTACTTCTGATTACCCTGCAACTGCCCAGGGAAAACTTATTATTGGCAAACCTAGTTTAAATGCTTACCCGTAGTTCAATAATTATGAACTTATTAAGTTATGAAGATAATTGATATAGTTGTTTGGATATTGTTTTTGGTGGTGCTTGGAGTGGAATGTAGGACCTTATACTTTGTAGGCTCAGCCCGGTATTCTGTTTTAAGAGAAAAAAATATACAGATTAAATTATAAATTATTTATCCAAATAGTTATTTTGAGTAATGCTCCATTGATGCTCCATTACCATGGAGCACTAGTGTACAAATAACTATTTTCAAGACCTTGCCATCAGTTCAAGAGCTTCAACTGCTGGATTAATTTTTCTTTATTTCTTTGAGAAATTGCTACGCTGTGACATCAGCCTTATTCTGTTCCATTCTCATGAGGAGTGGGCATGCCCTGCTATCACTTCTGTTTTGGTAGTAGCCATCCTAATAGGGATCTTGTGTGTTTAATTTGCACATTTACTGGTGCTTTTAGTGATGTGCTACTTAGCCATGTGCAGAGCTTCTTTGGAGTAATGACTGTTCAGATTCTTTGCCCTTTGTTTTTGAGGCAAGGTTTCTCTATATAGCTCTTGCTGCCCTGAAACTTGCTTTGTAGATCAGGTTAGCTTCAAACTCAGAGATCTACCTGTCTCTGCCTCCTGATTGCTGGGATTAAAGGCATTGCCAATTGGGTCTTATATAAAAAACTGAATTTTAGCACTTCTTGATATACTTGGACTATTACTCCCTATTAGATATATTATTTGCAAATATTTCCTTTTAACTGAATTAAAACTTTCTACTGATTGATACACAAATGAGTCTTCGATGTGCTAAAAACTCACAACCAAATTATAATAAACGAAGCTTTTGTCCTTTATGTTTTGGGGTAAGTTTTAGCTTTTTTCTTTAGGGTATTAATAGTTTTATAAGGACAATGGTTTTGTTCTGTTTTGGGATCTCATGCTGATCTAAAGGATAAACAGTTTGGCCTCAAAATTTTGGTCCTATCTCTGTATCTAAGTGCAGAGATTATAGGTGTGTGCTAGAAGGTTTTAAGATTTGCCACATCCCAGAATTGGTTTGTCACAAATCACTTGAAAGTATGCACATTTATTTCTGGCTTCTCTTCTCTTTTTTGTGTGCCAGTATCAGGTACCACACTGTATTGACCTGCTGTGTCTTTAAGGTAGTCCTCCATCTGTGTTCTTTTTTGTTAGTTTGTTTTTGTTTTTGGAGACAGGGTTTCTCTGTATAGCCCTGGCTGTCCTGGAATTCACTCTGTAGACTAGGCTGGTCTCAAATTCAAAAATCTGCCTGCCTCTGCCTACTAAGTGCTGGGATTAAAGGCGTGTACCACCATTTCCCACCATCTGTGTTCTTTTTTCAAGATTATTTTAGTTACTGAGTTTAGTTTTTAGGGTTCAATATACATTTCAGGATTGATTTAGAGAGCTCAACCTTCTACATGAATTTGGAACATATCATGTTTCCATATCTTTATAATGACCCTTTAAATGTTTTGTTACAGATTGCTCGCTGTAAGCAGCTCATCTGTGATCCCAGCTATGTAAAAGATCGGGTTGAAAAAGTGGGCCAGGTAATCAGAGTGATCTGTATCCTTAGCCACCCTATCAAGAATACCAACGATGCTAACTCCTGCCAGATCATCATTCCACAGAACCAAGTCAACCGCAAGTCAGGTGAGTTTTGAAGGACAGATGACAGTAGAGTTTTGTGAACTTTCTTAGTGTTTTCACCCATACTAAAGTAGAGACTTTCTTGTGACCTAGGAAGCCAGGTTTGATCCTCTTAAGAGCAGTGCACTGAAATGATCTCAGCCTTGTAAATCCACTGCCTGGAATCTTGGCTTCCTGTCTAGAGTGCATGGATGACTACTGTGGGCTTCCAGCTTTGTTAGTTCACTTGTTCTCTGTTGTAGCAGAGTCTGTGTCCCTGTGGTTTTAATGATTATATTTGTTTTAGCACTGTGCTATAAAAGAATGTCGCTTCTCTGATTTGAGTCAGAACTTCATCTGAAATTTCAACTCCAATTTTGATTTAAGCAGTGATTTTCAATACAAGGTTTGTATATTTTGGCTAGAAGCACCACATCTCAGATTTCAGTCAAATGTGGTTTTCAGTAGATTTTTTTTGTCCCTTCCACATAGAAACGAAACCACATAACATTTTTACTAAACAAAAGAATTTTTTAAAAATGACTCTCAAGGGCTGGAGAGGTGGTTCAGTGGCTAAGAGCACTGACTGCTCTTCCAGAGGCCTTGAGTTCAATTCCCAGCAACCATATGGTGGCTGAAAACCATCTGTAATGGGATCTGATGGCCTCTTCTGGTGTGTCTGAAGACAATATACATAAAATGACTCTCAAGCAGTCTCAGACCAGTAAAAAAAAAACAGTAAAAAAAAAAAACTTCTACGTTTTAAATTATACTTAGTTGTAAATACATTGAATCTAGTATACCAGCTTATTTCAACAGAAAATAGTTACATAATCTATAAAATAGAAAATTTTCAAAAAATAAATGAGATTCACCCCTGAAGAAATGACAAGATGGATGCATTCATGGTACTTGAGCACAGGTAACCAGCTATGTGGCAGAGTGTAATGGGTTATCTTGCTATATCTAGTCAGAGAAGAGCCCGCCTTTATTTCTAGGAGCATGGGGTTGGAAGGAAGAACCAGGCCAGACTTCTATGATGCTGTTATGAACCCCCAGCACTAAATGTAAAAGTTAACTTGGAGTATCTGCAGACCCTTCTGTATGTCCTCCCACTGTCTGGAGAGGACTGACAAAATAAGTGATTAGTCATAATTTAACCTTAAGAAAAACATTAACCATCAATCATGGTAAAACTTTAGCTGTATGCACCATCATTTAACTTTTACTTCTTGTGTCCTATTGGGACTTTTTGTAAAATGCTTAAGCTTTAAATATAAGTGAGGCTTGTCACTTTTTATTCTTGGAATAACCTTTGACTTTAGTACAAAACTACCATCTAAAATCCTTTCTCATTGGAAAACTTTTTAAAATTTAATCATTATCAGATATATATACTATATAACTTACATGTTTTATTATATTGATTAACATATTTAAAATTATGTAAATAAATGTTTTAAATTATGTAAATAAATGAGCAAATCAGTACTGGATGGTGGTACACATGCCTTTAATCCTAGCACTTAGGAGACAGAGTTAGGAGGTTTTTTTGAGCTGAAGGCCAGCCTGGTCTACAGAGTAAGTTCAGAGAAATGCTGTCTTGAAAAACAAAATAAATCCTCTTAGCTATTCAAAACCTTTTCAAATGCAGGCTCTAGAGTGGTAGAAAAATCCCTTAGGATAATTTTATTTTGGAGACAGGGTCTGTCTGGCCTTGAGCTCACTGTATAGACAACCACACCCAGTAATTATAACTTTTTATATTTGATATGAGCGAGATATACCTGGGGCAGAGTTCATTGCCAAGTTTAGCAGTTCATAGTCAAATACATCCTAAGTCTCTTAATTTAGTGATCTTTTCTATAGGAAAACCACTCTGAAGGAGGAAAGATTTTGGCTTAGGTTTTTAGTCTGTGGTCAGTTGACTCAGTTGTCCTTGGTCTCAGTGGTCATTGACTCATGTCAATATGAATATGGGGCAACAATTGCTGCTTACCTCAAGGAAACTAAGAATGCAAAAGCCACAACATGAGGAACTGTATTAAAGGATCAGAGCATTAGGAAGGTTGAGAAGAGAACCACTGTGCCAGTGGGCCAGTGCTATTGACATTCTCACGATCCAGTCATCTTTCAAGAGCACCACTAACAGAAGACCAATCTGTCAGAGTATGAGTCTGTTTTGAGTGACATTTTATATTCAAATCATACCGTAGTCAAGAGAAATTTCATTAATATTTGTAATTTACCAAGATCTAGTAATTTACCAAGATCTAGTTTATAATACTGCCTGCCTATTTAAAGTAATTTTAATTCACAATGAAGAGAAAGCATATGATACTTGAGTGCCCTTATGTTATTTGCTTCTAGATATCTATGTTTGCATGATCTCCTTTGCACATAATGTGGCAGCACAGGGCAAATATATTGCCATTGTAAGTACAACTGTGGAGACCAAGGAACCAGAGAAAGAAATCAGACCAGCTTTGGAGCTCTTGGAACCAATTGAACAGAAGTGAGTATTGTGCTTATTTATGTCAACTAAAATCAAAACTGAGATGTTGGTATCTGTTGCAGGGTCAGGTAATTCTGAGAACAAAAGAGCATCTTAGAATGCTTCTGGCTTAGGAAATAAGGCAAAACAGTGATACCAATTTGTTTTTCCCATATAGATTTGTCAGCATCAGTGACCTCTTTGTACCTAAAGATTTGGGAACAGATAGTCAGGTGAGTGTGATGATCTGAAAAAGATGTTACTAGTCTTTATTTAGGAATATCCTAAGTAGTCTAATTCTTACTTCCAGATCTTCATTTCCCGTGCCTATGATGCTACCACACACTTTGAGACAACCTGTGATGACATTAAAGATATCTATAAGAGGATGACAGGATCTGAGTTTGACTTTGAAGAAATGAAGCGCAAGAAGAATGACATTTATGGAGAAGACTAACAGCAGTACATATTATGTAATTAGGACAAACTTAAAATTTGGCAAATAATGTATATTGTATGAAATCAATATTGTAAGCCCTGCTTTTATGATCGAAATGGAGATTGAAGAGTGCTATACCAATGAATACTCCTTCACTTTTCTAATATCATGTATTGTTTTCATGGAATGGCTAGTGAGAATTGGTTGGTTCTGTTCAGTTTAACCAGACTGCATTTTTTCCTAGTGAAGGAGCTGTTCTAAAAAAATTGATATCGATACAGAGAACTTGATACAGTACTTGTATCTTTTAATCAGTGTAGCCTTTGCAATTGTGTGACATTGCTCAAGAGCTGGATCCATACAATTTGTGCCATCCTGATATTGGGAGTCTAAATCGAATATCCTTTGGTTTCTGAAAACGTTCAAAGTTTTCTCTATTTTGTTATGTCAAGTATTATTATAGGAGAGCCACATGTTTTGTTTATGTAGGAATAAACTTTTAGCCAAACTTCAGACTTAGGGAGTTGGAGGAAGCCAGTATGTGCTATTTTAACCTACAACAATTGCTGAGAAAGGGAAAGGAACCTTAAGGTAAAGCAGGTAAAAATATAGAAGCACCTTCTATCCCCCAGGCTTCTTAAATGGACCAAGCTGCAATGCAGTATTGATTTGACAGAGCCTCAGTTTCAATGATGTCTGTTCCAAAATGGCTCCAAATGATTTCTGTACTGCAAAATAAAGCCAAACTCTGGAAACCAGTCTTAGTATTGTGTGTCCTGCTTATGAAGACTAAAGAACTAAGATTTTTGGATGGGCATTATTTCCTGGCTTCAGTTTAGTAGTTGGAACTCCAATAGTTACAAGGCTAATTGCTGATCATACTAGTTGTGCTTCCCCACCCCTTCTATCTCCAGATACTGGACAAGAAGCAACCCGTGTTAAGTTTTTTTTTCAGGGTTTGAGTGTAGTCCCCCACAGCAGGGAAAGTATAGTTGTGAGAGGTGGAGGTTAACATGCTTACATAGGTATGGGTCAAAAAGCAAAGATCACTAAGATTGATTGGCGTTACCCTGGTGTTTTCCTCCTTTACTTTGTGACCTCAAAAAGGTCACATTTTGCTGCCCATATTGAGATGAAATTAATGCTTTCCTTTCTGTACTGTGCATAGCTTTAGGAAGCAAAGACCATAAGTAACTAAAGGGCAATAAAACCCTTTAATAAAGCAAAGGTCTAATGGCCTGAACATTGCTAAGACATTGCACACAGACTACAAACCACTGCATTTTCAGTGTCTTTATTAAAAAAACCAAAACAACAACAACAAAAACCCAAACTAGGTATAAAAGCCTTTGTTCCAAATAGATAGTATACAAATGGTTTTTTTCTTGTTTGTACCTTAAAGATTTAAGAAATTTCTAATATCATAAATAAAGGATTTCTTCCTCAATTGCCTTTTCTTGTAGTGCAGCGTTAAAAAACCCGAGTGTAAAAGTGTAGAAATTTGTCATTTACAAAAAAACTCAAATCTATGTAGTGTTTCTTATGTAACAGCTAACAACCATTACAGATTATACTTTCTACAGTGTGGTAACACCTCTGAAACATGCAGTTCATAAGCCTTTGAGCACACGCAAAACCAGCTATTTGTCAAAACAGACTTAGCTTTAGCCACATAAATGTGAGGGTCTCAAGTTTTAATATTTAGCCCAATTAATAGTTTTGAACGCATTATGTTTAAGTTGAAAATAATTTACAATATTCAACATTATAAACCAAAGCTAATTAATTGCAACTGTTGTCCATGATGAAATGAGACATTACAGCACAGTATGAGAAACAAAACATTGATTCTTCAAATGAGAGTTGTATTTTTTAGACACAGGAAAATACAGATTTCTTGGTGTACTCCATGTCTAGTCTCAACTCCAAAATCACCTGTAGGAACACACAATTGTTAAGAAAATGACCAAGAAATACAAGTGGGACAACTCTAACTAGTGGGGAAAGGCCTATGCATCATGTGTCATACTGTTTATACCAGGGTCAACTCAGACTGGCTACAGCTGACATCACTGGATTAAGTTAAAGCTGGCTGAGTAATCTCATCAGTGATAATCACAGAAGTGACAGGAATTCTACTCACAGGCAAAAATGAAATTTTACAATTCAAAGAGCAGTTTTTGAACAGTGTTCATACCCTCAGTGGCAGTGTCTGCTGCCAGTACCTCCAGTTTTCAAGGGGAGTTTTACAAAAAGCTCTTACCAGTAGCTACTCCTAAATGGAGCTGCTATCTTTTGTATATTTTCAGTGAAGTAGTTTACATCTGTAACAAGGATTCCATTCTTTTCAAAGATTTCTGTGGAGACTGTGGGCTTGTCTGTAAAGGAAGGGAAAAAAAACCCTATGACCAAAGGCCAGGATTTTTCATTTGTTCAAGGTAGCAGAATTCATTGAAGTGAGAAGAGAAATGAAGACTTGAGGGCAGCAGCACGGGCGGAGGGAAGGGACAAAAGCAACAACTGTACCAGCTTCAGAAAGCCAGGCAGTCCAGCTAATACTCAGAAGATGTGATAGAGTAGAGCATGCATGTGTAGGATCTGATAACGTTAATTAGAAGAGTGTTACTTGCCAAGCATCCTCTGGACCCTACTAGCTATGAGGACCATTCACATGCATCTAAGGTATTCACTAACTTATTAGGAAGGATATTTCTCCAGGTGTCCTGGGTTAGATTAGCTGAGTAATAAAGATTAGAATTTAGCTTATACTTACCTGTTAGGAAGACAGCAAACCTGGCACTGATATGTTGAATTTGCAGGTTTAACAAGCATTTCAAAATTTCAGCTTTTGTTGATGATGGAGAATCACAGTTGTGATAATGAAGTAAGTCAATAATATTTACACTTTGATATGACCTCAGAATTAAGTTCTTTTTTTGTGCAATTGAATCTACCCTGTAATATACAAAGAAATGTTAGTAGCTTTTCTTGCTTAAAAAAATTTTTTTTTTTCATTTTAAACTCTGTATCAGGGTGAAAAGGTACACAGGTGAATGCAGGTGCCCTAAGAGTCCAGAAGAGGGTGTCTGCTTTCCTGGATCTAGAGTTAGAAGCAGTTTGGGCCATCCAATGTGTTGGATGCTGGGAACTGAATTTGGATCATCTTTCTTAACTACAGAACCATCTCTGTCTTTCATTTTAAGTAGTTGTATTAAAACACTTGGTCAATAAGCCGTGCTTTTTTTGATGTTCTTGTATTCACTGTCCTGATTAGCTGCCTCTAAACATTATATAATAATGACACCTTTGAAAATACTGATTGTAACCTTGGGCCTCATTCCAAGGCAGAGGAGTCTCAACCCATATAGCTACTGCTACTTCAACCATGTATGTTGGCAACGTCAAAGTTCTCAGGCAGTCACTCGAATACAACCACTTTCTCACTAGTCTTAGTGGACTTTCCCACTAATTATACTTCAACCAGTAAGTTTCTCCTAGGAGTTGGGAGAATGTCTTACTTCAGGTTCAGGTTAGCCTTCAATTTGAGATTTCTCTCTGCTTTGCCCATAGAGCTAAAATCACATTGTGTGCTGCCATGCCTGATAGCAATAGTCAAAATTAATTTTCTTACAAAAAAGAACAAAAAACCCAACTGCCTTGATGCTAGGGATACATGGTAGAGTCTGAGTAATCATGAGGATGTGAGTGTAGATCCCAGCATCCACAGAAAATGCCAGGTACCATAGCACATACCCTGTGGCTATAGCCAGGGTAACAGGCTCACTGGCCAGCCAACCAGCATACTCCAATAGGTGAGTTCTATAGTCAGTGTGACCTCTCAAAACATAAGTTGGACAGTGACAGAAGACACCTGATGCAGACCAAGCTCCATGCACACAAGTCGGCAACCTGCACAAACACATACATATACCACACACATACTATAAATCACTGCTTTAGATTAAGGTGACTTGCCTCCTGCTGAATTTGTTAAACCCTGACAACTCAATATATGAATAAGTATCCACAAAGAGCACTAGCACCAAGCTCACTGTTCACCATATTTCTGCAGCTTATGGCAGTAGAGCCTGACTTAACTGTAGGTGTGTTTAATCCTGACTCAAAATATTGCTTGCTGTAAATACTTTTCACTGAATGCCCTACTATAAAAACCAAACCCCAAAGCAGACATGAACCTTAGGAACGAACGTGACACCTGACATTCCTGGTTGTGGTGCTTGAGTTACATTAAGCACATCAAACAATGGGAGCAGGGCTTCTATACCCTTCACACACACACACACACACACACACACACACACACACACACACTTACCTGACACCTTCCTTGAGCTTTTTATTTTCTTTGTAGTGAAGCAGCCACTTCCATCTGCTGTTTTCATTTAGTTTTTCTAGGATTTTGAGAATTTCCTTCAGTTGAACTGTAGAGTAAGTTCAGCAAGAGAAGATATGATGTGTCTTAGTTTTTGTTGCAAGGTCCATTGCTACTTATGAACAACTAGTCCCTTGTCTGTACCTTACAAGGCTGGGCAACATCAGAGACTCCACAAACTACTTCTATCTGGTCATGCTATAATGGCAAATCATTTTATAGCATGATCAATGCACATAGCCATTAGGGAATAGAGATCACTACTTCTTTTTCAGATTCATCGCAGCACAGAACAGCAGCCATCAGGAAGACAAATGAGCACAATGCGAGCATGAATGTGAGGAAAGGAACTTTCACTTGCTGTGTTAGGAACCTGAATCTGAACAATTTAATAACTGGTCTAACTTTCTCTGCAAACTCTAGAAATATAGTGAACCAGGTATAATACGCCAGAGTTATATAGTCAAGGCCTTGGTATCGGGCTTGTGCATACATTTATTGGGCTCTGTTCACAATAGCTATGAACCAGAATTAACATAAATGTCCATCAATTGAAGTACTATATTAAAAGCATGTAGTGCAGTAATTGGCACAAATTAAGCCTCAATATATATATATATAAAGTGATTTTTTTTTTTTTTTTTTTGGTTTTTCGAGACAGGGTTTTTCTCTGTGTAGCCCTGGCTATCCTGACACTGTAGACTAGGCTGGCCTCGAACTCAGAAATCCACCTGCCTCTGCCTCCCAAGTGCTGGGATTAAAGGTGTAAGCTACCACCTCTGGCTTTTTTTTTTTTATAAAAGTGATTTCTTTTTGATGAAACAGTATCTGTGTCACTGGGAGATGAGAAAATGACCTAACTAGATTTCAAAGTTAAAGACCAACCTAATGTCAAGCTTTCTAGTATGACATCATCTGATACCACAAAGCCGCCTGACTGAAACAGCTCTTGGTAGGTGTCATTCAGAATGTCTTCAGGGCTGTCCATTCCAGCAAAGATGACACTGGGGAAATGCTTTAGCTTCAGTAGAGAAGGAATCTGTTATGACATAAAAGGACTTCCATAAGGAAAGGTACATGCAGGCAACAATTAACATTCCTATGGATTTTAAGGACCATGAACAGCTGAAAACAAAGTATCTTCAGCCAAGACCACTAACAGACAACTTTGAAACAAAGAGTAATTTTGACCTTCTCATGAGTGGCCATTAGTTCATGAGAGAAGAACATGACTGACGTTCAGGGGACCTATAGCTAGGTCATACAAACTCATTCTGTTTCCAGCTCACCTGTGGTGCCAAACCCACCAGGCTCATGTCACTGCCTACTGACAATAGAAATACGCACCTATCCACTGTCCACAAACTGCTTCTTGAGATAAGCAATTATTTGTCAACTAGCAGGTAAATATTACATAAGTCCTTTTAAAGCATGATTTTCTTTTTTTTCTTTTGGTTTTTCGAGACAGGGTTTCTCTGTATAGCCCTGGCTGTCCTGGAGCTCACTTTGTAGACCAGGCTGGCTTCAAACCCAGAAATCCGCCTGCCTCTGCCTCCCAAGTGCTGGGATTAAAGGCGTGCGCCACCACTGCCCTGCCAAAGCATGATTTTCTTAATCAGACATGAAGTACCTCTTTTCATAGTTCTCCCTCAGTTAACACACTTTATCAACCTGCCCTACATAACCTGGGTGATTCTATAGTGTAGAACCCTGTACTCTCATGGAGTATCTTCCCACTAAAGGATCAATGGAAGTATGTTAGCTATAATCCTACACAGAATAGTAACTGTGATTCTGACAATGTCAGTGCCGAGAACACATGTCTTCTTATTGTGAGATTACAAACTTACTTGATGCAAATGTGAAATCATGTCTTCATTTCTAATGATAACTAATAGTGTCTCATCTTCTCTGTGCAAAGCTTGAGAGAAATCCAGAAGTTCAATTTCTGTATGGCCTCCTTTCTTTAGAATGCTCTGAAAGATTTACAAACAGCTGTTACTTAAAAAGGATACTGATAACACAATTTTCTGTTTCTGGAGACAAAATGTCTCTCTCTATAACTTTGACTGTCCTGGAATGCACTATGTATACCAGGCTGGCCTCAAATTCAGAGATCCAGCTCTCTCTGTCTCCAAGTGCTGGGATTAAAGGTATGTGCCACCATCCCCAGATAAACTATTTTTATAAATCAAGCCACCAGCTGGGCATGATGATGCATATATTCTTGGCACTTGGGAGATTGAGGAAGAATTATGAGTTCTAGACCAGCCTCAGCTACTTAGGAACTCATCTCAATACGAAGCAAACAGAAATACTTAACAATACATTAAAAAAAAAAGCAAATCCTATTTCTAAGGCAACTCAAGTAGCTACTGGTTTTATTACTAAATAAGCACATAATCATGAGCTGGATTTCAGTTTTTAGTTAAAAAATTATTAGTATGTACACACACATATGCCATGGTCTTTGGTAACTTTCAGGATTTGGTCCTCTCCTACTATGTGGGCCCTGGGGCTCACACTCAGGGTGTCAGGTGTGGTATCTGGTCCCTTCTTACTGAGCCATCTCAACAGCCCAAGCAAGAAGTTTATTTTAATGAAAAAGGCTGCTTTAAAGAAAAAAATCCAAAATAATACACACACATGACTTTTCACATTCAAAGGAGTGAGACTGGACATGGTTTGCTAGGTGTTTACATAATGCTGATACTTTTAATATATAGCTAGAATTTTAACATACCAGTGCACTCCTTTATTACTAATGAGAACAAACTAAAGAGTTAATTGTTCCTTGGCTGTCCATATCTGAATAATAGGGTGACACACTTTCCTCAACCCCACCCTCCCTTAGGCCTCTTATGTAGCCATTGGAAACCCCAATTATACTCCACATGCAGTCAGAACGTTTGTTGTCTTTGTGATGTATTACTTTGCTTGCCTTGGATCTCAAAATAGGTGAACATTTAACTGTTTTATTATCACTCAAAAGGGACAGTATAACTTTTGATCAAGTTCTTTTAATAGTCTACTGAAATATTTATCTGTCACTGTTTGCAGATCCTCATCCTACAAATAGTCCTGCATCCCACCACTAAGGAATAGTGCACAACTTGCCAGAATTAGGATGTTTCCAAGGCTTATAGAACTCTGCTGTGAGGCAGGATCTTACCCCGTAGCTAGGCTTCAAACTGTCTGTGATTCTCCTATCTCAGTCAGCCAATTGCTAGGATTTGCAGGAGTCGGCCACTACACCCAACACACATTGTGCTCTTGAATGCATATAATTCTCAATTTTAGTATGTGTTCATTTCCTCACTTAAAAGTTGTACCTTTGTACAAGCGTGTTACTCTTTATTGTAAACAGTGGCCTCATGGTTAACTACTACTGTATTTTCAAACCATTCAACTGCCCATGACAGTTATGAGTCACTGGGTGGGTACTGGGAACCAACTCCAGGTCCTCTGCCAAGTATTTTTAACTGCTGGGCCATCTGTATGCTCCCTACTAGAGTCTCTTCCTAGCATGGCTCTTTCATGTGTGTCCAAACTCATCTCTTGACAATAAACTATGTCTAGTGATGCTGACCAGCCTCTGTCACCCCAGCAAGCTGGGTTCTTGTCCCTCTGTTCCCTCTATCCTGTTTTTTTTTTTTTTCCTTTCTGCCTTGTTTTTCTCTGCATCACTAAGCCCTTTGTAGGGTATATCTGAATTAGTATAAAGAGTATAAAGATTACTTTTCACAAGATGTTACCATGATAGACATGCCTTCATTTCAGAAGTTATTACTTTCCTCCAGTGTATCATCAATGAAAAAGACATTTGGCATGTGAGTTCTGTGTATAAATGAATGTGTGTGACAAAGTTGATACTCAGGTGTCATAGGGCTTTCCAGCTAACCTAGAGCTATTCTATTTAACTAGAATGGCTGGCCAGCAAGCCCCAGGAATTCATTTAAGTGTTTGGATCACAGGCCACATACACAACTTTTTGTATGAGCGCTGTGATCAGGCCTTCATATGCGTGTATGGCCCACATTTTACTGACTGAGCCATCATCATAGTCCTGGAATATAATTTTTCTTTTAAAAAATTGAATGGTAAGGTTAAGAATGTGGTTATTGAAAACTAATGTAACCATGGTCAAAGTCTGACATGGGGGAGGCCAGTATTTGTCTTGATTCACAATTAGTCTTTTCACTTTAGTCCCATTGGAATTTGAGTTATTCCATTTGAGTTATTGATAACACCTGCCATGTAGTACACAGATAAGAACAGAGATTAAAACTATATATCACATCCCATACCATTTCTTTATAAGCTCAAACTTCTAAGTTTATTACTTCTAAAATAAACTAAAATAAGAAGATAATGTAGTATAGAGTAAGCTAGTACTTTACCTTTGTTCTTAAAAAGAATGACTTATCTTCTGTTTCAACGAGGTAGAACAAAAAAGGGCTCTTACAAGCCTCTCTCACAACGCCTTTTAGTTTGACATGCAGAGTGGCACACAAGTCTGTGATCATATCTTCGTAGGATACCGACTGTCTTGGCTGGTATGTCTCCTGGGACACAGCTTCTGCAGAAGTTACATTTAACTCTTTATCTTGGGAAACAGTTTGGTTGCTACTCATCATTATCTTATTAAATTCAGCATATTCATTTAGAATAAGTGAAATATCATTTCTAGGTTCTTTTAAAGTACTGTTGTATTTCAGTTTATTGAGGTGGAATGGAACAGTCTGACTTCTTTCAGAATTTTTAAGATTTCTACTTTGACTACATTTTTCCTTCCAAAAAGAGGAAGAGCCGTCATCTAGACTGCTGGGCGAGTAGCCTCTTCTGTGATGACTCTGCGGCCTAGTGTCTGAGCATACAAATGTCACCAGAATGGGGCTTCTGCTCTTGGGTGGAAGACGTAGACCTGAGGTCTCAGATGTTTGTGTGGATGGGGATGTTCCGACCGAGATTTGGATGAGCGATTCCTCAGGGATGATGTTGTTGGAAGGGGAAGATTGCTGAGAATCTCCCTTTATTATTTGTTTTAGCTTATGGTCAAAACGCAAGTACTCGAGGTCTAATGTATTCTGAGTGAGGTCATCTGTTACATGCCAGGTGCTGGTCCAGGAGCTGAGGTCGCAGTTTGCACTCAAATTCCGATGCCTCTTTAGGCTATGTAACCTTCTTGTGGTATCTTTGAACTCTTTTGTTATAGTAAAGTTATCATAAGTCTTGGGGATACCATGGGAATCTGGGATCTGGATGTAGCGTGGCATACACTTATTCAGTGAGATAGGAAGTGGTTCTGTTTCCTGGTTTCTGGGTGGGATGTGTGTCTCAAGCGCTGAGCAGGCCCAGGTGTCATCACTGTGGTTTAAGCTTGTGAAAGAGTCACAGCTGTCTTTTATAACATCTTTTTGGCCTTTGTGATTACCTCTCAAATTCTCCAAATTGCAGGTTTTACAATCAAGAGAATCCTGAACAGAGTCTCCAGAACGTGGTCCACAGTACACGGAAGCATTTGCACTTATCTCTGTATCCCTGCTCAGTGTTTCAGCATTTGCCTTGGTTTCATGTACCACGTTAGGGCTTTCACTCAAAGTTTGTTCTTTGTACACGTCACAAACAGAGTCAACAAATTCTGGGAAAAGGGAAGCAGAAGGCTCTTCACTGATGCTTTTACTGAAGTCTACTGTATTTTGGCAAGAATGAGCATTTTGGGAGAAAACATCACCATTCAAGAACTCTTTTACTTCACATATTGTGTCCTGCAGCACATGAATTGTTTTTTGTTCATCATTTACAGACATGGAGTTAGACTGAAGGCCAGTAGCACTGAGATCCATCCTTTCTTCATGTAATTCAGTTCCAGTATTTTTAAGTAAGCTGGCCATTCTGACTACTGGTATTTCTTGGGTTTGAAGCCCTGGCTCTACGCTTACTGGTTTTGTATAATAGGTGCACTGAGCACTGTCAGAGGAAGAAACAAGCTTTGAGACTTCTGCATGAGAGTAAGCCTGAACATCAATTTGGTCAATGGAGGTAGAGTTCACTGCCCCAAGCTGCATATTACTATCAACCTCTGTTTTTATATCACTGTCACAGTCATTTTTCTTAATGTTTTTAGAACTAGTCTGTTTTAATGACATATTCACTATTCCACTTGTGGCTATAGAAAACAATGCATCAGTCAAAGACTTATTTTCAACAACTTTTCTAGGACTACATGAGGGTACACTGGAGTCCAAGGCAAGGTGTTTTATGTCCATGTTTCTGTTCTCCATACAATCTGCCTCCAATGAGTTTCCTGATTTTACAGGTTTCTCAAGAGGCTTAAAATTACTTCCATACTTAGCAGGTGAAGTAGGCTTATTTAACTCTGTATCATAGCATTGTACCTTTTCTGATAAAGATAAATTCTCATTATGCTCACTGGGGACACTGACCTCAGTTACTTTACCAGGCACAGTAACTCTGCCTTCTACTTCTGCATTACTTGGTATCTGTGGCATTTCAGCTGAGAGCTGCACTTGTACTTGAGCTAACTTATCTTGTCCCTTTGGACTCTTAGGACCAACAAGAAGACTTTCTTTTTCTGGTATAGTTACATCTTCTGACTTAATCTGGGAGACTTCGTTAGTTTTCTCAGACTGTGAGCCATAGAGTTTTAAACAACATGGAGATGACTGTCCGTCTCCAATCTGTACTATGGGATCAGGACTTGAGGCTGGTGACACTTCTATTAGAGGGCCAAAGGGAAAGTCCGAGGTGACATTAACTTTCTCTGGAACCTCAGGGGTACAATTTTTTAATAGTTCGCTGGACTCCACAGGACACACTGACATACAGCTAGCTGAATTTGTTTCTCTGTTTTTTATGAGTCTCTCCTGTTCTTCTGGTTCAACCATTTCAGATCTACTTTGTTGTCCAACATTTGATACTGGGGACCTCTGCAATTGTTCAATTTCACCAGCTGCTATCTCCTCACTGTGGCTTGTAGGTGGTGATATTGTTAGAGTCAGATCAATATCAGGATCTTCCCCTGCCAACTCCATGCTAACCTCTTCCATATTCAGTGAGAGATCAGTTTGTTTGGGAAATACTGAATTAAATGTTTGCAAAATCTTTTCTTGGTTTAGACTTCTGTTGCAACTATTCATTATTTCTGAAGAGCCACCTGCTACATCACTCATTGCTGGATTACAATTAGGAGACTGTTGTTCCTTCAAGGTAACAGAAGTTGATGAGACTACTTTAACTTGAGATGGTTCTAGAATCTCATCTAAAGACATGCTCAAGCCATTCTGAGTCTGTTGAGAGGCATCTTGTAGGCACTTTGTTTTATCACTGGCTAAGGAATAACTAGAACTTTTAACTAATGACAGTGCCTCCATTATCAATCCTTCATCAGCTGATGATGTCAGAGGAGGAGTCTCTGTCTGTAATAGACACAGGTTCTCCGGAGGTGTTTCCTTTTTTACTGAAGAGGCAGAAAGGCACTTACTATTTTTATCCTCTGACATGGCAAGAGAAGGAACATCCGTAGGACTTTGTGTTTGGACCTTTTCCAATGCAGACACAGGATACTGAATACTCAAGGCAGGAGCTTGTTTAGCCAGCTTGGTATTAAAGCCTGTAGGTTTGTCAGTTGTATTTACTTCTGTATGTATTGGTCCATTGGCATTTTTTTCAACAGCAAGAGTAACTGGATCGAGATTAACCATCATACATTCCACATTATCCTCCCTCCTTTCCACAGAGGGCTGACATTCGTTACTTATGTGGCTGCTATGGTGAATAACATCCTGTACAGCACCTGTTTTTATCAGCAGTGATGGGTGAAAAGTATCAACTTTGTTCTCAAGGTTGTCCAACACAGACTTCTGACATATTAGGTCACTGCTGGCCCCATCATTAGCTGTGGTCAAGGTGGCTTGTGTGACAGAGTCATTATAAGAAATCATCTTTGTGCTCTGACAGGTTTTATCTTCACTGGGAATGTAAGTTCCATTACTTTGGGCACTCACAACACCAGAAAGCACAACAATAGAAGTCTCTAGTTTATCTGGTAATTCTTGCTTGGCTTTACCTCCAGTTACCTGAAATGACAAAAGTTTTTTTTTTTAAAATTAGTTTAACAGATTAAGAAAAATTACATATATGAAAAATGGCAAGGGTTTTGTTTTCTGAGTCTTAATATATAAGAAATCATCAGAGGATAGAGATAAACCCATCCCATTAGGGATGTGTTGTTTCCTTTTTTTGTGGTGCAAAGTTTGAACTTAGACCCTTGTATACAATTTTTTAAATTTTTTTTACTGCATTATGAGAAAAGTTACATGATTTCAATTTATCTGAATTTGCAAACATTTAAAAATTTTAACTAAATAGAATTAAATCACATTCCTGTTTCCCTTTTGTACCCCAACTTCTCCCAGAGACCCCCTCTTCAATACCTACAATATCTTTTTTTGTCATATTCCTTAAAATTTATAAAATACCTTGTATACACTAAGTGAGCACTCTAGCACTTAGCTATACTCCAGTTTGTGGGAGTAGTGGCATGTCCCTGTAATTCCAGCATTCAAAGGGTGAAATCAGAAAAATATTGAGTTCAAGGTACTTGGCTATAAAGCAAATTATGTCTCAAAGAAACAAACAAGCATTTAAAAACAAAACAAACAAACAAACATCAGAGACAAGAATTCTATTTTATTATAAACCAGCCAACTAGATCTTTGTGCCAGGTATAGTGGTGAGTACCTTTAACACTTGAAAGGCAGAGGCAGACAGGCAAGCAGAGACAATCTCTGTGAGTGGAGGCCAGCCAGGTCTGCACAGGCCTTTCTTAAAATATCAACATGCATGTACATACCCTACTCTCAAATTTGAATGTCCCATCCATCATTTAACAAATGGAGCATTAGAAAAGAAGTAGTTTTTAAATTTATCTGTTAGTGAAAGGATAACATTTAAAGCCAAAACTAATCTTTTCTTCTTAAACAGTAATTTCCAACTACAATATACAACCACTTGACATCTGGAACTTTCCCACAAGATAGTAAATAATTATTACCCCATGTACTCTGAATAACTGATTCTGTAAGTAAGGGTAAGGGTCCCTCCTCAATTCTTAAGTTTCTTTGGTTAAGGGTAGAGAAAATTATTTTTCACTTCACTGCCTTTTATTCTACAAAACAGTAGAAGTTTCATCAATATGACTTCATATGATAAAAGGATTGAGTTAAACAGTATAAATGGAACTCAATTAAGTATCAGGAGGGCGTCTCAGAACAAGTCTAACAAGGAAGTTGTTTTGTTAAGTCTCCACATGATCTTGTCTAGACCATGAAAACCACGAACTGATACAATTTACTACAGGTGGCAATATCTGGAGCACCATGCTCACAGACTGCCATGTCCGGAGGCATACGGTGGAAGTGAAGATTTCTATTTTAAATATCATTAAAACATTTCTGTCTCAACCAGTAAGATAGCAACTTGAGTAATCAGGAACTATGATGTCAGTTTTAAAAGGAGAAATGTAAAAGAAAAGTCTTGGTGACAAGAAACCTGAGAACTTTCTTGCAGCCTTCCCAATGACACAAAATTCTAAAACACACTATGCCTCTTAGTGGAATGCTAGCTGCCATAATCTTGATGTACGTATTATATTACATACATATCTAAATAAATATTTAACTACAAGTATAATGGAATATTCCTAAAACAATATCTATTTAAAAACTGGCCAAGTATACTCCTAACCACAAACAACATGCTATTGGCTTCCAGTGCCTTTGATCATAAAATAATCTTTACACCACAATGTGTCCACTTATGGAACAAGGGAAGGCTATAGCTCAGTCACATGCTTTTTATATGCAGGCATAATACCCAAGAAAGAATACCCCCCCACACACCTCACTTCCAAAATTCTTAGAAGCATAAGCCGGATCATGTGTCATTTGAAAATCTGAAACCCAGAATGTACTGGCTAGTTTTGTGTGTCAACTTGACACAGGTTGGAGTTATCACAGAAGGGAGCTTCAGTTGGGGAAGTGCCTCCATGGGGTCCAGCTGTGGGGCATTTTCTCAATTAGTGATCAAGGGGGTAGGGCCCCTTGTGGGTGCCTACCCTGGGCTGGAGGTCTTGGGCTCTATAAGAGAGCAGGCTGAGCAAGCCAGGAGAAGCAAGCCAGTA
>NW_022196913.1:8902032-8908289 GCF_008632895.1 Mastomys coucha
GAAGTGACCAAAGCCCTTAGAGGAGCCCAGAAGATCGTGAGTTGGATCCCAGACATTGGTTTTGCTTTCGATTGTTACTGTGCCCTGATATTTTTCCCTCTTGAAGGAAGAACGTATTTTAGTGGAGCCCACAGTTCAGAGATTTTGAATTTTATATATAAAGACTGTGGGACTTTAGATCTTGGGGATGAATAAGAACATAAGCGTTGAGGCTTAATAGTGGTGTATGTCAAGTTGACAAGGGGTCAATTGTACTGGCTAGTTTTGTGTGTCAACTTGACACAGGCTGGAGTTATCACAGAAGGGAGCTTCAGTTGGGGAAGTGCCTCCATGGGGTCCAGCTGTGGGGCATTTTCTCAATTAGTGATCAAGGGGGTAGGGCCCCTTGTGGGTGGTGCCATCCCTGGGCTGGAGGTCTTGGGCTCTATAAGAGAGCAGGCTGAGCAAGCCAGGAGAAGCAAGCCAGTAAAGAACATCACTCCATGGCCTCTGTATCAGCTCCTGCTTCCTGACCTGCTTGAGTTCCAGTCCTGACTTCCTTTGGTGATGAACAGCCATGTGGAAGTAAGCCAAATAAACCCTTTCCTCCCCAACTTGCTTCTTGGTCATGATACTGTGCAGGAATAGAAACCCTGACTAAGACACAGAATGCTCTGTTAGGAAAGCCCTCTAAGTGCTGACATGATACTTAAGCTTTCTATTTTGAACTAACCCAAGTGTGGGGCTTTCAGATAGTGATGGCCAATGAGTAAAGTCTGAGTAGAATTCTAAAATCTGAACATACCCCAATATTTAATCAGTATATACTATAAAGATTATTAAAAATTATTCATTTTAACTATTTTATTTTTCTCACCAAATAGTAAATTTACTAGTAGACAATATGTTACATAAACATTTTGAGTATAATTTTATTTAATATATACTATTTTTATTCTTTAATTTCATATATATTTTGGCCATATTCAGCCCTTGGTTCTCCCCTCCCCCTTTTCAAGACAGGATCGTATGAGCTGAGGCTGGCTTTGAACTCCTAAACCTACTGTCTTACATATCAAGTGCTGGAATTACAGGCCTGTGCCATGCCTGGTTTACACTTGATTTTTAAAATAATAATAATAATAATAACAACAACAACAACAACAACAACAACAATAATTCCTTTTGCCATGGTTCATACATGGAACTTTGAGGATAACTTCTGAAGGGTTGGTTTGCTTTCCACACAAGGTTCCAAGGTCAAAGTTAGGTTGTGGGACTTAATTAGGATGACAAATATTTTTACCTGGTGAGCCATCTTACTTATTAGCCTTCTTTATATTCTATTTTATGTTTTGAAAAAAAAATCACTCTTAAAATTAAGACTAGTAATTCTCTCATTAAATTATTTCTGTCAAATCAGGTAGTGGAGGCACAAGCTTTCATCCCAGCACTTAGAAAACAGGGGTTGTAGGGTAGGGGTAGAGGCAGGGGCACATAGATCTTTTGAGTTTAGGGCCAGCCTTTTCTACAGAGTGAGTTCCTGGATAGCCAGGGCTACACAGAGAAACCATGTCTCAGAAAAACTGTAAAAACAACAACAACAACAACAACAAAATTTCTGCCTTAATAAAATTAGTATGAGCCTATGTAATAACTGAAATTGGCCTAAGTACTCTGCTATTTTAATATATAGTTGCTCATAATCAAATTTTTTCCATATCCTTGAAAACAGGACAAAATTTCTGAACTTCATTTTCAGAAAAAAAAATTACTTATGTAGAAAATATTCATCAGATGTACATATAATTACAACTAAAAATACTGACACAAAAACAAATAGATTGTTTGGATCTAAATCTTAGTTCTGTAATTTATTGTTTTAAGGCCATACCTCCTTTTTATTATTTTGTTTTGTTTTGTTTTTCAGAGCTGAGGACAGAACCCAGGGCCACCACTGAGCTAAATCCCCAACCCCAGTTCTGCAATTGATAATGTGACATTAGACATTTTCTTTAGCCTCAGTCTCTTCATCATAGTTTAGTTAGCTGGCAACTACAAGTAAGCTAACAGCTCTTGAATTATTCATTCATTCACTTACTTATCTATTTAATTTGTGTTGAGTGTGTGTGTGTGCGTGCACATACACCAAGAGTTTGGTGAAAGAGCATCAAGTGTTCTTAACCAGTGAACCATGTGTTCAGCCCAAGCTAACAGCTCTCACTTTACTTGGCTTGTTTCAGAATTAACTGAGTTTCTGTGAGTAAAGGGCTTGGAACACTATACAATACTACAGATGTTAACTTTGCTAATAATGATGGCCACTTGAAGATACTCACTTTCCAAGGTTCATTCTTGACCCTTCAAGTCTCCCACTGACCTTATATATGGCAACAGTCTACCCAACGTGAGAACAAGTTCTGTAGGTGCTGTTCAAGCTCTTTCAAGTTATTCTAGACTAAACCTGGGCCATGAGCTATAGAAAATTTTTGTTACCACTTCCTTATATGATAGGTAAAATGTGGATTATTTGGTCTGGCTGAAAGTAAAAGAGTAAAACAAAGAATGCTTTCTATACTTAGAAAATAATTACCCACAAATAACTTTTCTTTAAAGGTGTGGTATGTTAGAATTCAATTATTTGCCTTCCAAACTAATTCAAATATAGTTGATTCTAGTCTGCTTTACCAAAGTCTACCAAAGCACTACTATTACTACCAACATTTGATCCTTAATATCTAGGCAAACTATAAGTTATCTGTGTGTATTCCTGTGGTGCATGTGTGTGTAGGTCAGAGGTCAATTTTGGTTGCTGTTCTTCAAGTTTTATTCACCTTGTATTTTCTCTCCCTGGCTTGGAGCTAACTGAAAATGCTAAAGTCAGTAAGCCCCAGGGATTAATCTATCTCTACCTCCTGCCTATTCCCCTAGTGCTGCGGTTACAGATGCACAGTACCATGCCTGGGACATGGGTGCTTCAGATTTGCAAAACAAGCAATTTATCCACTAAACTATCCCCCTAGTTAGTCACTGAACTTGTTTTAACTTTGCCTCAAATAATAATACTAATAAGTGACAAGCTGGGTTCCTACATATTGGATTCCTTTCTCTTATTTAATGAGAGGGAACACTTTATAAAGATTAAGTTTAGTGAATTAAAATACTTTACTTAGCTGGAAGACCCATTTTTTTCCCCCTGAAATAATACCTTGAATACGTTTCCATATAAAATGAAAAATCATCAAATAAAATTAATGCCAACATTTAAAATAGCATCTCACCTCAGTATTACAAGAATAGATGAAGTTCTGGTTTCCTGAAGTATCCAGGTGACACTCCCCTGTAAATATTTCTTTCTGGTCATTCTGTACACAGAGTTCCAAGTCTCTGGTAGTTGGTGGATTAATGAAAGGAAGCACGCAGTTAGGTCCAGGAAAGGTCATATTGGTGGCACGACCAATGTGTGTTTCCTTAGTCTCCAACAGAGGATCTACAGAGCCTCCAACAGAGGGTCTTTCCACATTGGAAAACTCCTCAATTTCACTGTGATCCAAAGACTCTAAAGACCTATTTATGCATACATATTTTGCTGGGTTTTTGTGTTCTACTACCTTTCGAGGTGACCCGATGGCTTTGTTCTTTTTGCTGTAGAACAGAGCTACCCATATATGAAGTAAAAGCTTCACATCTTCCATATTTTCAGGCAAATCAGTGTTCCAGGGTCTAAGATGTTAAAGAAAATGCAAAAAATAATGCTAATTTTAGTTAATTACCATAAACAAGTTCCTCTATCAATAATTTTTGTGCTCATTTTTATTTTAAAAAATTACAAATATGACATGTTAAGAGTTAATTTAACAAATAATTATGAAGTAAAACCCACTCACTTTAAAGAGAAGAAAACCAAGGATCAAGAACATTAAGTGACTTATTTCAAATCACAAAACTTATATGGCAGAACAGGTAAGTCTCTTGACTCTTGGCCTAGCACTTGTCCTTCATACCACTCAAATGCACTGTGGAGGCAGCCTGTCTATTGTGGTACTAATGGTTCTAGCAACTCTCCAAAGTCTTATCACTTTAGTTTAGCTGAGAATGGCTAGTCCACGTTTTCATTTGTCTCTTTTAATTGTTGGAAAAGTATGATGATTGGAATATTCTCTGGGCAATGTAGTAAAAACTATATTACTTTCAGATTTTTAGTCCTAAACAGTGTTGTGAAACTATAAGTTAAGATACAAAACATTTCTGGCCTTAGGCAAAAGACAGCCGACAGCTGAAGTGGGCAGAACTTGAGTAGAGAACTGCATGGTTATGCTACAGTTATACAGGAGTCAAACTAATTAGGAAGGCAACTACCTATGTGAACTCATGCAAGGAAAGAAATCTGGTAATATGGAATGTCATTTAGTTAATATGAAACAATTCACAAATGCTGAATAACATTCTGTAGTGTCAATTCTTGTTAATAATGGCTACCATTTATTATGGTGGGCAAGTCACTGCAAAAGCCTAGTAATATACTAATAACCCTCAGGACATAGCTTCCATTAAACCCATACTCAAAAACCACTATCCAGACTAATCCACCACTGACATCTTGAAACTTGTGATATAGACCTCAGAATGCACCAGAGTCTGCAACTCAATGAGATTTCAAAATGAACTGTATATACAATGAACTGAGAATCACTGCCTAGAAGCACATACTTATTCTAGGTCACAAAAGGCAATACTAGCCGGGCGTTGGTGGCGCACGCCTTTAATCCCAGCACTTGGGAGGCAGAGGCAGGCGGATTTGTGAGTTCGAGGCCAGCCTGGTCTACAAAGTGAGCTCCAGTACAGCCAGGGCTACACAGAGAAACCCTGTCTCGAAAAACAAAACAAAACAAAACAAACAAAAAAAGGCAATACTAAGAAAGCCATTTTAATTAATTTAAGCTCCAGAAACCTGTAGTGCTAATAATCCTACTACTGTTGCCATGATTCCGTCTTCTTCTTTGTTTTGTACGACAGGGTTTCTCATGTCGCTCTGGCTGTTCTTGAACTAACTCTGTGGATGAAGCCGTCCTTAAAATGACAAAGATCCACCTGCCTCTGCCTCCAAGGTGCTGGTATTAATGATGTGTGCTACCACCAGCGTCTTAGGGAAGACTTCTAGTAACATTCATTCATTTAAAATAATTCACTCTTATCTATTTGATTAAGAAACATTGTAAATGAAAATCCATTTACAAGGTTAAATTTAAAGTTCTGGAAACATAGTCAACTAACTCTCAATAAACACACACTTGACATTATTATATTATGGCTTTATAATATTTTACCCTTCCCCAAGGTCAGCCATTAGTCTTACATCTTATCACAGATGTCAACAAAAACCTGCATCCCTTCTACTTACCCATGTAATGCTCTCAAAACAGTTTTCTCCAATGGGTTGCTGGTGTATTTGCTATCTAAGCTGAATACATACTCTCCTTCACATTTGAAAGTAATTTTAAAGGAGCCATCACAACTAAGAACAGTATGAGAGCAAAAAAACTCTCTAAGGCTGGAAGATACAATCAGACTTTTGCGCTTAGTCAGTGAATCTTCAGAGTGCTTTTGTAGAGGGGAGGTGTTCTGTAGATGCCGAAATGGCATGACTTTTCCTACAGGGGTTCCAGCTTCAGGGCCCTTTGTCCCACTCTTTACAAAAGCAGGGCTTGGTAGCTTTCTCTGATGCAGCTGTTTCTCTGACTGTTCAGCAAGGAGCAACGCATAGGAATGTTCCACAACAACAGAGTTTTGACTTGCCTCTGGTAATTCTCGGGTTTCCTCATTGGGTGCTGGTTGGGTAACAGCAAGAGGCTGAGCACAAGGGGCCAAGTTTTCTTCTTGGCTATGCATTAAGTCTGACTCTGAACTAATCTTCTCGACATAGTATGGTTTAGGTAGTAGTACAGCTTTTTGACTTTTAACTCCCTTATGATATTCATGGTCAGAAGCACCATGCAATGAATTTTCTTTAGTGAGTAAAACATTGCTTTGTGGCAATTCAGAGAAGCAAGGAAGGTTCCTGAGCTTACAAGATGCTATAGAAGCAGCAGCAGAGCTTAATGCCAGATCAGCCAACATATTTAGGGCCTGGGAGTCACAGCTGATAACTGAGTTTTCAGGAGAACCTTTAGGAATCGTTGCAATATTTTCTTGTTGAGATGTACTTAGGTTAAGTCCATCTTTTTGACCATCTGATGCAATTTCTGATTGAAGGTGTAAAGCAATTTCTTTTTTGGCTT
>NW_022196913.1:8908299-8915736 GCF_008632895.1 Mastomys coucha
AGATGTAATGTTTGTTCTTCTTAGAATAACCTGCATATTCCTATATCTTTAGTGAAAACAATAGTCAATTCAACAGATTTTATGAAAAGACGGAAAAACAAAACACCAGAGGGTCTACAGTATGTTTACAAATAGTTAAAATGTAATTTAAAATTTGAAGTATGGATTATATAATTTGCTAGCACAATTTCTCAGAAACCATTTGCCAAAAATCTAGTGCAAAATAGAGATGTTTAGCTTTATAATGATAGGTATAAAACATTACAAAAGTGTTGAGTAGTCAATCATCATTAATTTTTCATTTAAAACTTTACTTTTAGCAATAAAGGCATTATTAACTGCAAAAGAAGCAATTTCTTAATAGTTTTCTTTCTGTAATAAGATCTCACCGTTTGCTCTTATCAGAAAAATTAAGATTCTCCAATGGCTTGCAAAGCATCCTCTGTACACTAATCTTTCTTAAATGCTGTTATTATAAAAAACAAAGTTCACAACTATACTATAAGAATTCCCTTTGCAGATAAATGGAGTCTTTATCATCAATCACAGGAGGTGTAAAATGAATCAACAACCTGCCTACAAAAGGGCAGTTTATACATTTAACTAATTATTGCATTTAAGGAGAGAAAAACCTCTGGCCTATCATGTAGCACTTGGAAAGAGGAGAGTGTTGGAGGAAAAATTAATCAAACACAGCTTGTTGTTTAAAATAAAAAAACTAAGAGAGCTAGGGCAGAAAAGGGTCCAAAGCAGAGAATTTTCTTGATGGCTTTCTAGATACATTGAAAACACTGAATTGATTTTATGACCTGATGTAATTAACTGACACTGATTTTGGTCTACTTCTGTTAACATTATAGTTTCCATTCATTTCTTATATAGAATATCACCTGTAAGTTATGGCTAGTATGATAATGACTATTGATGATAAGTAGTTAATGTATTTAAAACAATTGACTTGTTACAGATTCTCAATTAAAAATATAACAACAAGGTTGAGAAAGATGGTCCAAAGGTTAAGAGCACTGTCTGCTCTTCCTAGAGGACATGGGTTCAAATCTAAGCAGCTTAGATTTGCTACATGGCAGCTTACAACTGTATGTAATTCCAGTACCAGGAGATCTGATGCCCTTTTCTGTCCTCATTGAATACCAGGCATGTATGTGATGCACAGACATATATATAGGCAAAAGTCTTAAACACATAAAAAATTTAAGGATGCAATAATGATAATCTGTATTTAAGATTATAATATTGCCAAGTGATAATTCAGGAAGTAAAAAACTGTATCACAAACTTTTAAAAGGACAGAAAATGAATAGTAAAAGAAAAAAACCTGGATTCAGCATTTATTTTATTCGAACAGTCAAAAGTTAAAATACTATAGATCAGCCCAGTCATGTTTCACCTGGCTTTTATTTTTTGTTTGTTTGGGTTTTTTGAGCAGGTTCCCCCCTCCCCCCCTCCATGTAGCCCTGGTTGTTCCAGAACTTGTTCTGTAGACCAGGCTGGCATTGAACTCACAGGGTCTATTTGCCTCTGCCTCCAGAATGTTGGGAATAAAAGCATGAGCCATCTTGCCAGGCTCACCTGGCTTCCCAAACACTGACATTTCAAGTGTAAAGAAAGAAAACAGATTAGAATAAGTGATCACAAAATGGAGGAATAAGGGATTATTTAAAAAGCAGTAAGTGTGTATTGTTTATAAACTCAAGTTATCAAATGATTAGAAGAGTATGAATTAAATTCTGTTATTATGAATGTAAGAATTAGAGATCTGTGAGGATCAGAGCATAAGAAAATGTCTATAAAGAAGAACTCTGCCGGACAAAACCAGGAAGAACTGCAGTGAAAATAACCAAACAATGAGAAGCCCCCAGGATAAGACTAAATCATAAATTCCCTTCAGAAAAAAAAGAGAGAAATCAAGTTTGCATTCCTATGCACTTTAGAAGAATAGGATAAGCACTTGGTTTTGTTCTTTTAACTTTTGGCTCAGAATAAGCATTTTTAAAAATTTCAATCATGGGCTAGAAAGATGGCTTAGCGGGTAAAAGCACCCACTGCTCTTCAGAAGGTAACTGAGTTCAAATCCCAGCAACCACATGGTGGCTCACAACCATCCGTAATGAGATCTAACGCCCTCTTCTGGTGTGTCTGAAGACAGTGTACTAAGATAGAAAATAGATCCTTAAAAAAATTTTTCAATCATAAAACAGAAGAACTTAGAAATACTAAAGCTCTTCTGTAATTTTGCCACTCCAACAGATGTTTTGTGCTGAATTTCATCTGTAAGATATATAAAAATGGCCACTGGTGGTGGCATACACCTTTAATCTCAGCACTCAGAAGGCAGAGGCAAAGGATCTCTGAGTTCAAGATCAGCTGGTCTACAGAGTGAGTTCCAGGATAGCCAGGGCTACATGAAAAAACTCAGACCTCCCATCCCCAAAATAATAAATAACTAATACATGCACGGAGTAACAGGTGAAGGAGAAAGTAGGATCAGTGAAGTAAGACAGAAAGTTATATATAATATACAAAAATGACAGAATCAAGTCTCCTTGTTAAAACAGGATATATTACCAGGACTCAATATCAAAAATGAGGTTTTACTGGTACGACTTTGGAGTTGCCAAGATGGCTCATCTGATGTCCTCTTCTGGTGTGTCTGAAGAGCTACAGTGTAACTCATGTATATAAAATAAATATTAAAAAAAGAATCTTTCTTTCCTTTTCTTTTTGTCTTTTTAGTATAGAACAGAGTTTATTCAGGGCATAGGGAGGAGAGGTAAGAGAGTAGTCGAGGTAAAGAAAGGCAGAGAGAAGGAAAGCGTAGAGAAGTGGAGGCCGGCCATGACCATATGGAGAGGGGGAGGGAGATGGGAAGAGAGGGGAACAAGAGGGCAAGAGGTAAGAGTATGAGAGGAAGAGAGGCAAGAGAGGGAGCAGGGGCCAAGCAGCCCCTTTTATAGTGGGCCAGGTCTACCTGGCAGTTGCCAGTAACTGTGGGGAGAAGTAATTTCTAGCAGGTAAAAATATAGGACTAATACAGTCAGCTTTTAGCTTACTGTATCAAAAGTAAAATACCTTAATATTCCATCTTTTAAAGAAATAGTTTTGATTACTACTTATATTTATTTTCAGACACCCTTACAGCCTTTTCTAACTGATGATAAAACATTAGCAGATTCTTGTAAGCATATTTAGTCATAAATACGGATGTTTATACTTTTAACTTATAAAATTCATGTTCAGGTTTTATAATTAAAGTAGAGGCTACTGTCTGAATCTCAGTTTTCTAAATTAAAGAGAATAATATGTAATTTGCTCAAAACTGTCAATAATGTAGAATAATGTTTGGTATAAAGGCAGCAATTTAATTTTAAGTTATTTTACTTTTCTATCTTTTAAGTAAATAGTATAACTAAAAAACAGGGCTAGAGATAGCTCAGTGGTTCAAAGCATGTGTTGCTTTGGCAGAGAATCTGAGTTCAGTTTCTAGTACCTACATGATGGCTCACAGATATCGCTAATTCTAGTTCTAGGGGATCAGACTCCTTCTTCTGGCCCTCACAAGCAATACATGCACATGGTACATAAACATACATGCAGGTAAAACACTTATATGCATAAATCTAAAACATAAGAAAAAGAAAACCAAATTATTTGCATTATGGATTAAAGTTTTTGGTGTATTTTTGATTTTCTTACCAGGTTGGAGCTGCTTTCTGACTTTGGTATTCCGACGGCCTCTTGCTACATTTACCTTCCGTTTTTGTGGAGACTTTTTCACGGGTGGCTTAGCCCATGAGGCAGTTCTACCTGGAGACTTCTCTTGTTTCTTTTCCCTTTTAGCATTTGTAGGCACTGGAGCATCTTTAGATACAGAAGCTTCTTGTTTTTTTCTTTCTAGTCTGGTTTTCTGTACAATTTGTGCCGTCAGCACTTCTGCACCTTAAGCAGAAAAAACAAGACAGTTAAGTGTATGTATGGGTGACCCAGAAACTTATCAGCATAACCTTTCCCTTTATTTATTTATTTATTTTGAGGGAGGTGTTAACTAATAATGGGAAATAGATTAAAGAGTTCTGGGATACCATTAAAAGATTTAAAAAATAAAGTACAAGGCAGGGAAATGACTAGTGGTTAAACCAATTTGACACTCAGATCTTGGTGAATAGTATATTCTATATGCTTCCTTTTTTTTAGGCATTAACATTTTCAAATTAAAAATAGAAAACCAACCAAAGATTGGCAAACATTTTCTGTCAAGAACTAGAAAGTGTACTTTCTGATCATATAATCTCTGCCAGAGCTAGAGATGATAGATACGTGTATGAATGGGAGGGAACCTTAGGTACATATAGTGTGTTGATCCCTTTGCTTAGGAGCTCTCATAAAAAACTACTACAGTTTCCTAATTTTGGAGAAAACATAATAAATATAACTTGAGATGATACCATATAAGTCATATAGTTGGCTCTACTGACTAAAGTGTATCTGTTAATAAATGGTAAGACCTCCTTCCTAATTTTGGAGAAAACATAATAAATATAACTTGAGATGATTCCATATAAGTCATACCATATAAAGCATACCAGTGCTGGATTCCTAGCACCTGGATAACAGGTAGCTCAAAATGGCTTTGAACTCCATCTCGGAGTCAGGGGTGGTAGTGGGAAGTGTCCAGAGTCTAATGTCATCTTCTGGTTTCTGTGGGTACTACCCCCAACTAAATAAGAATCCTAAATAACTTTGAAAATCGATTCTCAATTTTAAGGGGTACCAAAACCACACATGAAGTTCTTTCAGTTTGTTTCTAGGCCATAGGCCATAGCATACTCCATTTTAGCAGTTTATAAAATTGGAGAGTGATCCTTTAAAAACTGCTAACACAAGCTGGGCATGATGGCACACGCCTTTAGTCCCAGCACTCAGGAGGCAAAGACAGCCTGTGTTTGAGGCCAGCCTGGGTTACAAAGAGTCCCAGGACAACCAAGTCCTGTCTAAAAAGACAAAAGCCAACCAAAACCAAAACCAAAACAAACCAAACCCAACAAAAAATCGATACCAAAAAGGACTAGAACCTGGGTCCTGGACCATTTCAAGGTACTTAGGCTGCAGTTACGAATGAATGCTGCCATTAGTATGCCAGTTTTTTTAGAAGATCCCCTTTCTCCTACCACAGAGATTTGCCAGAGCAAATCAGATAGTCATCTTTCTAATACATAAGAACAATCATTACTAGAGAAATGTTAACTTCTGATGGGGCAGGCCGTTAAGATTTTTCTCCCCCCACCCTTTTTTTGGTTTCTAGCTTTTATCTAGATCACACTGGTTTACTAGTTTTCACATATATACAAATCACTCCAGGGAAAAAAAATAACATTTCTAACAAACTTCTAACCCACTGCTAAGCTCTAGTTCACATGGATACAGTCAATAGGGTTTGCAGGAAAGTTGTAATGTTAATAATCACATACATTATTCTTACCTCTTTTTCTCTTCTGAGGAAACTGCCCTTTAACTAGCTTTAGAGTTGGGTTACATGACCTGTTGTCTGTTCTGGATGCAGTTCTTTTAGAAGTGGGGCGGCCCAGGCTCACCCGCTTACTTGGCAGTGCAACAGCTGATGTGCTAGCCTTCCTCTTTAGCTGAACTCTCTGACTGGAAGGTGGAGTCACAGCTTTCTTCTTCATTTTCAACGTTCTCCCAGACTTTTCTGCTGTTTCAGTTTCTTTTATTTCCATCTCTGAGTCAAGAGATTCAGGATCTGGTGTCATAACTAAAGAAAATCCAACATCACAAATCCCATCTGAAATGTAAGGGGACTGAGGATGCTCTGACAACAAGTCCAAAGCAGCAAACAGATCCAGAGTATAACCAGTAGGGTTTGAAAAATAAGACTTCAGCTGGGTCAAGGACTCTGAAGGGCATGTTTCAAGCGGCGGAGGCAAGTCAAAAGCATGGGGCAGGTTCCCAGTGGATGCAGTATCTTTCAGTCCATCTTGAGGAGGGGCCATCAGAGCAAGGCTTTTGTCCGCCTTGTACAGCTCTTGGAAACTACGCTTTACTAAGATGTTTGGAGCGATTCCTTCTTCAGAAAGTGATTGTTTTGCTTCTAGAAGTGCATAATTCAAGGCAGGTAAAATAGGTATCACTTTCAAAGAGATGCCATCTTCAACTTTCAAGTCCTTTGCTCCTAAAATACATACATACATACATTAAAAGTGCAATAGTATTTCAAGGCATATAAGGAAAAAATGCTATAGATTTCAAATTTATTACCTGGTTAAATATGCTACATTATTGAAAACATAAAGAGCGACTAGTAAGTTTTATGGGTGTATTTACGAGTATCTCAATATATTTATATCACACAAACGCACACCAAAAAATGATTTCATATGCAAATTACTGTTACAATGAATAAATAACCTTGCCTCCAGCTCTCTCTCATCTACAAGGTGTTCAGACAGAGCCCAGTGGACATACACAGTAGCAGCAATGCCATAGGACAGGCAGACGCTCCATTCTTTGAGACGCTCCAATGCCAAGTGAACTGAAAAGTGCAAAAGGCCTTCTGCCTCAAATGCCACTGAAATAACAGCTGTTACTAGTTAACGAAATTCTAGAACACTTCAGTTACCAGTAATATAAGCCTACAGAAGCAACTCTAGAGCCTACTAAATGGAAATAGGAATTATGACATCTTTTTAAAAAGTAGCTCCAGAACTGTGAAATAACAAATTAGTCTTAGTTAAATACAATAACACTGTAGCAAATATTACAAAGGGCAAAGGGGTAAATAATAAAAAAGCAAATGTAATTAAGTGGTAAAATAAAGTTTATTTTTCCAAAGGTCATCAGTCAGTATAAAAAGGAAAAGAAAATATAGAAAAGGTCTGTACATATGAACAGAGCTGGTACCCAGATGGGTGGCTTTCCTGAGCTGTGGGAAGTGCGGATGGAACTCAGGGCTAGGGCTAGGGCTAGGGTTAGGGATACTGCTTCCCGTGGGAAGGGGTGGTGGCACACTTTTAATCCTAGCACTCAGGAAGCAGAGGCAGGAAGATCTCTGTGAGTTCCCGGACCAGCCTGGTCTACAGAGCAAGTTCCAGGAGAGTCAGGACTACACAGAGAAACCCTGACTGGTAGGGGCAGGGGGTTGTGGGGTGGCAGAAACAAGAGAAACTAGCAAACAAAAAAACTGAAATCGTCTCAATGAGAAAGGTATGAAAAAGTAACTCAACACTGTTTATATTCATCCATATAGCATTCCTGTTTTTCCTGGGTACAAGTAATGGTCCTTATCCGACCCACAGAGGAAAAATGAAGACTGGGGATATAAGTTACTAGGAAACGGCTTAAGAAGCAAGAGGGGATCCTGGATTCAATCTCCAGCACAAAGGAAAGAAACCGGGGGGGGGGGGG
>NW_022196913.1:8915746-8917038 GCF_008632895.1 Mastomys coucha
GATGACCAGAGTGAAGAATATAATCATAAAGCTTTGAAGATTTCTGTACTTTTTATTTGTGTGTGATTACACATATATGTACAAGTGTTGGTATTGAACCCCTCTGGAGATAGTTACAGGCTGAGCCATCTAATATGGGCTCTGAGAACCAAACTTGGATCTTCTAGAAGAGCAGCAAGTACTCTTGCCCACTGAACCATTTCTGCAGCTCTAAAATAAAAAATCTAACAAAAAATAAAGTAGCATGGTATGGTAGTTGAGAGCCAGCCCTGGAATGAAGCTAATTTTGCACTAATCAGTCTGTCTCCTCATCTTTGAAATGGTTATAAACAATACATTTAAGGATTGCTAAATCAATTATCCTTAGAAAAATACATAACACAATAAATGTGAATATCCTTTGTCAAATCTGTTCCTATAACTTCTTGTTTTATTTGTTCCAAAATATCAAAAAGTACTGCTCTCTTCTTTGATTACCACAATATACATATATTTTTAAAAATCAACTTTTAAGGGACTATAGAGATAGCTCATGAGTGAAAAGCAGCAGATGCTATTCTGAAGGGTCTGAGTTCAGATCCCAGTACCCAAAGAAGCTCAAAACTACCCAAAACCCTAGTTTCTGGGGTCCTAACACCTTCTTCTGACCTTCAGGGTCACTGCATGCATGTGATGCATACATACATACATACAGGCAACATATTCATATATAAGGTAAAATAAATCCTTTAAAACATTTTTGTACTGGCCACATGTTTAAAGAAATACTAATTTTAGCATTATCCTTAAACACATACAGAAGAATTTAAAGAAAAATTGCTTTGTTACAAATTTATTTGTTTAGTGCTTATTTTTTCAGATGTCTGGTACACATATGCTCTGAGAATATATACAATACAGCCAAGGTAGATATTATGCTGGGAATGTAGCCCAGTGGTAAACTGCATACTCAGAATCCCAGTATCGCCTTCTAGTCTCTCTGGGTTGGTGTCCTGAGCAGAACTTGGGCGCAAGCTCCACAGCCAGTCCTACAACACACAGAGCAAGCCACACTCCCAGGTGCTCTAACAAGCCCAGAGTCACAGGATCCCAGAGACAGCTTGACTCTGAGGAGTTCTGACACCACAAGGATCTCAGGAAGGACAGGCTCCAGTCAGATTTAGCAAGGATAGGTAGCACTAGAGTTAATCAGATGGCAGGGGGGTGGGGGTGAAGGTGGGGGGTGGGCAAGCGTAAGAAAATAAACAACACAAACCATGGTTATTTGGCATCATCAGAACCCAATTCTCCCA
>NW_022196913.1:8918210-8940701 GCF_008632895.1 Mastomys coucha
GAGAATAAAGTCACTCACTCAAATCAAATAGCTTTGACCACAGCAGGAAGTCTGTATCCAAAAATCATACCTACAACACATTCCTTGCTACAGCAGAACTGTCAACTCTCAGCTTAGCTATGATGGAGGTAAAATCATTTGGTGATGTGAGGGTCATTGAAGTACAGCCTTATTACAATGAAATCCAATGTCTAAAAGTTCTTATTTTGGGCTTGTACCACAGTAAGAGCCAAGATTTTAAACTCTACTAAATAAAAAAAAAAGACTTTATATATTTATGTTCATTTAAGAAAATACTAGTAGTGATATATTATTTTGAAATATACAGAATATGTTTGGAGTTATTTAAAATTTATATTGAGAAAAGTGTATTTTCAGTATTGCTGTAGACGAGCGTCTATATAAGACTTAAATTGATTGTTGTTTTATATCAAACAACCTTTATAATACTTATTATTATTATTTTTTTTTTGAGACAGGGTTTCTCTGTGTAGCTCTGGCTGTCCTGGAACTCACTCTGTAGACCAGGCTGGCCTGGAACTCAGAAATCTGCCTGCCTCTGACTCCCAAGTGCTGGGATTAAGGGCATGCGCCACCACTGCCCGGCTATAATACTTATTTTTATTGTTATAATATTTTATAAATTTTAAGGAATATGACAAAAAAGATATTGTAGGTATTTAATTGGGGGGCCTCTGGGAGAAGTAGGGGTACAAAAGGGAAACAAGAATATGATTTAATTCTATTTACTTAAAATGTTTTTAAATGTCAACAAATTCAGATAAATTGAAATCATGTAACTTTTCTCATCATAATGCAATAAAAGTTAAAAAAAAAAAAAAAAAAAAAGAATCCCAGCATCACAAACCAAAAGCCAAACCCAGCCCACTAATATATTTGTATGTCAAGCATGCCCAGATGTAGTGGCAAGTACATCCCAGGTGATGCAGTCCTCAGAATCAAATCCAGAGCTTTATGCTTAAGAGACTAGCACTTTACCACCTGAGTTACATCCGCATCCCACAAGTACTTTAACTGCAACATCACACATGCTGTGACATTGTATAGCTGTTTACGTACTACATGATTTGACTTATAGTCTGAATGAGAATTTCTTTCATAGACTCAGATGTTTCAAGGTTGGTCCCCAATTGATGGCAGTTGTTTGGGAGGTTTGAGGGTGTGGCCTTGCTGGATAAAGTATGTTGCTGTGGGCAAACTTTGAGGTTTCAAAAACCCCATGAGAGCATGTTTTCTTGGCTTGCAGTTCCAGCCCCCATGCCTGCTACCTCCACTCCAGCACCACAGATCCTAGCTCTCTGGAACTGTAAGCCCAAATATACCCTTTTTCTATTTTGCCTTAGTTATGGTGTTTTATCATAGCAATAGAAAAGTCTAATACACGATTAATATAATATTTTGTCTCTAAGAACCACGTGTTTGTCCTCAGGGTCAATACCATGTTGGGAATACATTGTCCAAACACAAAGAATTATAGTCTAGATAGCAAGAGTAGCCATGAAAATCCTGAGTCATAGCTTTTTGAGAGACTCTGGGAAAAGTATGTCCTAGCTACTGTTGAACAACAAATGGATTCAGGTTTAGATATGCTGAATGTTAGGAAGTTTACATATCATGCTAGATATGTCAGTATGTGGAGACACAGGTCTAAAGCTTAGAGTTCACTTTCAAAGGAGGTCAAGTAGGAATGTTAAAGAAAGACAGTTGTTTAAGGGGAAGAACAGAGTTAACAAGTGTTCTGTGCTACTAAATCATCGAGTAAGATAGGGACTGTAAAGCACCCAAATCCAATAGGATGAGTGAACTGGGTACCACTGTAACCTCACCTGCTGTTTGATGTGCATGGAATAAATGTAAACCATGTAGACCCATCTGTTCACCTCCAACATCTGTAAGAGTTAAGAATCAGGAGAAAAATAAAAAGATGTAGGTTGCTGATATTATGAAACAAAAATAGATACATTATAATTTTTTCTCCCCAGAAAGCTTGTTCTTACCTTGTTCTGGAGTTAAGGCTGATGATGTAAGTAAAATGAAAAAACTCCTATTTTCTAAGCATTTGATGAGTGCCTTAAACATAAAAAAATAAATAGTTGTCACTTGTGCCATTTCCAGCTACTGAGGGCTCTGCATATTATGCAAACTGTTCTAAAGAAACTAGAGTGATGGTCAGGAGGGGCTCTGTCTCTTTCCACCCACGTGGAAAGAGAGCACATGACCCTGGCTGGAAGCCATAGGACAAACTAGCATCCAGAAAAGGGCAAAGCTGGAAGAAAACTGCCCTGAACAGCATTTAAATCCTGTCTTGCTACCTAGACTGAGAAAGTAAGCTTATAAAACTCTCACATTAAGGCCCGCTTAAATTAACGTTATTTGCAACTCAGTATTAATGAACACTATCATTAAGACAGGTCGCTGTCCCAAAAAACACACATGCATGCCTGGTCTATTTTACTTTACTTATGTCCCAACAGGAGCTGCTTTGCTTCATTACTGTCAACATTTGAATCATTTTCTTTGGAAATATTCAGAAATTCTCATAAAAGGTGGCTCAAGCTCTGGGACAAGCATCTATCCTCAAAGAGCCCTGGCTAACACAACAGCTGTTTTTCCTTTTTTTCCGGTTTTTTTGAGTCAGGGTTTCTCTGTGTAGTCCTGGCTGTCCTGGAACTCACTCTGTAGACCAGGCTGGCCTCGAACTCAGAAATCCGCCTGCCTCTGCCTCCCAAGTGCTGAGGTTAAAGGCGTGCACCACCACCGCCCGGCCTTTTTTTCCTTTTTTTAAAAAAAGATTTTATTATTTACTTATTGTATGTATATAAGCACACTGTTGCTGTCTTTACACATGCCATAAGAGGACACTGGATCCCATTACAGAGGGTTGTGAGCCACCATGTGGTTGCTAGGAATTGAACTCAGGATCTCTGGAAGAGCAGTCAGTGCTCTTAACCACTGAGCCATTTCTCAACCCCCGACAGAATTCTTTAAACCAGTAGCTATTCTTCTACTATTTAAACCAGTCTCATTTCTTCTCTTCTGAGAAAGAAGACCCACTTGTATAAACTCTGGATAATGGTTAAAAGTGGCTTTCAAAGAAGCCTCTCACAAGTGACTAATGCAAGTAGCACTCGATAGCTAATCAATGTATCAAGAAGGCAAAGACTTGTTCTTTTAATTAGGAATATAGACTGACTAATGAGACACAAAGGTAAGTTGAGATGTAAGGAAAATGGAAATGTCAGTTACAATATTATGTCAGTTAACATTAACAGTGAAAACCCTTCTGGTAAGCTAAATAATACAGTGAATACTTAGGCCCCAACTTCCTAGTTTAAGGGAAAAATAATTACACTTGAAATTAGTGATGCTTACCAATTCCTTATTTTTAATATATTCCATTAGGTTATTTATGTTTTCTCGTTTGTTTGTCAATTCAACTTCATATAAATCAAAGCATAAATCTTGACAACAGACTGTAGAGGGAATCAGAAATATAGAACATTTTAAATTTTAATTAAAGAAATTCCATAGTTAGATCACGTTTTGATCACATAAACCCCCACTGCCCTTTCTTCAGGACATATACATATGTACATACGTACGTACATAGAGGGTTTCATTTTGTATTCTTTGCTGAACTTGACATATAGACCAGGGTGACCTTGAACTCAGAGACCCTTCTGCTGGTCTCCTTACAGTTGGTATTAAAGCCACATTCCACCATACCTTGCCTCAGAACTTTTAATTCTCTTAAACAATTTTCAAAATATTTATTGTTTAAACCCTCCTTAAAATGTACCTTAATCCTATCACTTACAAGAGGCAGAAGCAAGCAGATCTCCATGAGTTCAAGGCCAGCCTGGTGTACATATAAAGCTCCAAGGCAGGCAGAATTATGCAATGAGACCCTATCTCAAAACAAAATGTTCTCTCTTACATTGCTACAAAATTAACAAAATAAATACTAGACAAAAATATCAGTGTTTCATGAAATATGACTCAAAATTTCCTCATATTTTGTTTTCTTTTTGTTTTGAGAAAGGGTTTCACATGTTACTCTGGTTGGCTTGAACTTTCAACGCAGATCAGGCTGGTCTCAAACTCATAGAGATCCATCTGCATGCTTCTGCCTCCCAAATGCTGGTCTCTTACTTGTAGTGAACCTAACAGTACTTAAATTCAAAACAATAAAAACTTTTGTGCATGAGAGGAATGGGTCTGAGTTTTCAGCTATTTTTTTAGTCTATCTATTCAATTCTCTAAGCATTCTGTCTTAAAGTCTTTGTTCTCTCTGATGAATCTGCTAGTTTGTAACTGGCTTCCAAGGAGTGGATAACATGGTAACTCTACAACCTCCTCCAAAGACCATTTTAAGAAGTATTTGAGATGAAATTAAGACATGTATATGAATGTATGGACCACAGAGTGGACAATAACTGAAGAAAGCCCAGGATATGGAGTGTGCCATTACATTTCAACAGACCTTTCTGCTCCAAGTAATTCCGTCTTCTAAAGGCAGCTTCTGGAAGGCTTTCTTTCAGAGAAGACACTTTCATTACATACTTAAAATCTAGTTCCTGGGGCCTAAAAAACAAAAACTCATAAAGCAGTGTAATAAATACTGACATAAGCTTATTACTTTCTAACGCAAATGCAATCAAGAATATAATCATAAAAGAGTCCTTAAAAGGCTGCAGAAATAGTTGTTAAGAGAGTGTATCCTGCTCCTATCCTACCGAAAACATGAGCTTGGGTCCTACACCTACACTGGGGAGCTTACAAGTCCCTCTTCTGGCCTCTACTGGCACTGCACATACATGCACATACCCACACACAAAGCATTCATACACACACGATTATTTTTCGAAGTCATTAATTTCTGGGTTAGATTATAAATAATATATAATATACATTATGTTTGTATTTATGTTTATAAACAATACAGATTCTCACACACATGACCCACAGATGATGTTTACAAACATGTTCACATTTTCTGAATGCATGCATTTTTAGAACGGCCAACATACCTAGATGTGTTAAAGAATTATGGATTCTAAAACTGAAAAATTTCAAAAATTATACTAAGTTAAGATTCTCTGCAATATTGGGTTATATCATAGAATGAGTCACATACAGATATTCATTCTATCATCTCCCAAGTACTTTTTCTTTCTAATTTATTTTCAAATAGTATCAGACTTATGTAAAAGTTGTAAAAATAGCACAAAAAATTCCTGTACTTTATCATGTTGCTCTCTACATGCTTTGGTTTTTCCTTCCTTCCTTTTCTTTCTTTCTTTCTTTTTTTTTTGAGAGGTATATCTGATGCATTTTAATCTCCAAATACTTGGGGTTTCCACACAAAAAGAACGTTTCCTTGCACAACAAATTACCAAAAATTAAGAAATTAACAATTGTAGACTACTATTACTTATCTTACACTTTATCCAAATTTTGCTAAGATTCTTCAAAAACCAAAACATGAAACCACCAACAAAAAAAGATTGGGCATGTTGCATATATATTGCAGGATATTAGAACACATTGTAAATCCCGAGACTGTGGTATATATTTACTGGAAAAAAGTTTTTAGTTGTGGTGTGCGTCAGCCTTAGCCCATACTTTTAATCTAAGAATTTTCTGCTTGAATTGTAAATATGATCAAATAAAGTCAACTGTAGGTCAACAGATGGACCAAGCAACCAGATGACAGTCAACATAGGATTATTAAGAGAAAGTAAGTGGGGCCAGGCAGTGGTGGTGCACGCCTTTAACCCCAGCACTTGGGAGGCAGAGGCAGGTGGATTTCTGAATTTGAGGCCAGCCTGGTCTACAGAGTGAGTTCAGGACAGCCAGAACTACAGAGAGAAACCCTGTCATGAACAACGCTCCCCTACAGAGAGAGAGAGGGGGAGAGGGGGAGGGAGGATGGATAGAGACACACAGAAGGGAAGGACAATGAGTTTTAAGGAAGGTTTTGGAGATGATACAAGAAAGGGCATTCCTTCTGGAACGTTGGCTGAGGAGTTTGATCAGCCTCTTTGAGCTAGCAGGCTTCTAGCATCTGACTCCTGAGTTTTCATTAGTAAAAATAGAATGATTGAGATTTTTCTTAAAAACACACATATATTCATATATACATGCATGCACATGTATGTATACACGTATAACAATAAGAATCAAAAAAAGTTGCTAATTTATTTAAGGATGATGTGGAAAAAGCTTGAGGGCAGGGAGCTTCGAGGGGCTAGAAAAAAGAAAGGGAGAGTGTAATGTTTTGTAATTCTATTTCAATGAAAAGCGCAAGTAAAAACTTAACTTAGAAAAGCTGGGTGATGGTGATTCAGCCTTTAATCCCAGCACTTGGGAGGCAGAGGCCAACCTGGTGTGGAGACAACATTCCAAGACAGCCAGGGCTACACAGAAACCCTGTCGCAAAAAACTGAAAGACCAAAGCCAACCAAACAAAAAACTTAAAAACATATTTTCAGTTGTCTCTTCTGCAAAGTCTGCCTTTTATAAATTCATGATTAATATATAAGTTGTAGGAAAATACTGAAAAATATGCAGATAACCAAAATTTCACCTGTTTTATTATCTACTCAAATACCATCATTTTTCCTATAGTTAGCAACTACATTGTATAGCAAGAAAGAACTTTTCCTTCTTTTAAAATTATTTTTTCACAAAGTTCTCACTTTCCTAATTATGAAGTATACTATCCCCGCTCTCTGTTCTTATAGAAAATGAACTCTGACAGAAATCTAATCATCATATGTCTATTAAATTGCATCTATGCTTTTAGTGGTAGGGAGTACAAAAGTATGAAGAGACCAAACTAAAAGATTTCCTTTTTTCTTTTTTGTTTTTTTTTCGAGACAGGGTTTCTCTGTGTAGCCCTGGCTGTCCTGGAACTCACTCTGTAGACCAGGCTGGCCTCGAACTCAGAAATCCGCCTGCCTCTCTGCCTCCCAAGTGCTGGGATTAAAGGCGTGCGCCACCACCGCCCGGCACAAAAAGATTTCTTCACAGTTCCTCAGGAGGAAAAAAAAAAACTTTATTATCATAATTCATTATACTACAAACAGATTTAACAGCTACTTTTAGTATTTTTTCAAATAAGGGGATCATGTGACTATTAGAACATCAGATACTATTAATCTTAATGAGTCAATAATAGAACTAGGGACTATAATTTGCTGTATTATTTGCTCTCTGGACAATTCTGATTTGTTTTAGAGAAAAAGCAAACTTCTAATATAAAATAATCTAGTCAGGCATGGTAACAGATACAAGTAGCCCCAGTCAATCAGGAGGCTGAGTAAGAGCCCTTGAGTCCTGAAGTTCCAAACCAACCTGGGCAATATAGGAACCCATGTCAACTACAGCAATAGAAGTATCATTCCTCTTTAAGGATAGAAATTAGGTGGTCTGTGTACTTTGTACTCTACACAATCAAAAGCATCCTAGTGTAAAATCAAGTAAAATTACCGTATTTCACACCAATCCTACACATTACAATGCCGAAATGAGTGCCCAGCAATGCAAAAACAAAATATGTATTAAGGATGACAGCCAACACAATACTTACAGTTGTACTGTAACTGTGCCATAAGTAGACCAAAGAGTTATATCACACAGCAAGCAACCCTGAATAGTTAACTGCCCTTTCCATGGAGAGATGACAGCTTTAAGAAATGAGGACAAAAAGAAGCTGATTACACTTTGAAACATTCACTAAAACAACAAAAACCACAAGAACTAATTAATTTCTTACCATTTTTATTGAGCTTAAGTCTGGAAAGAAACAAAAAGTTTTTTTATTAGAGAAAGAGAAACAAATCAAGTAAACAAAGTATGCATTTATTATTTTATTATTACTCACAAGGTTTTATCAGTAGGTGCTGCCATCTTTTAGGTTCCTTGTGCTGAAAAGCTATAATTATATAAGGGCAGGTCTGTCTGGGTCATTTAATAACAGTGTTGCCTGAATGTTCCTGGAGGTAAAGCTAAAAGAAGGAAAATAGGTATTATTAGCACTATGGAACGGCTATGAATTAAGTTTATCCCAACCTCAGCCAAATCTGGAACTTAGGACATTAGATTAAGAAATATTCTTTTGGGCTGGAGAGATGGCTCAGCGGGTAAGAACACTGACTGCTCTTCTGAAGGTCCTGAGTTCGGATCCCAGCAACCACATGGTGGCTCACAACCACCTGTAATGAGATCTGATGCCCTCTTCTGGTGCAGCTGAAGACAGCTACAGTGTATTACACCAGAGCGAGCAGGGCTAGAGCAAACAGAGGTCCTGAGTTCAATTCCCACATGATAGCTCATGGCCATCTGTACAGCTACAGTGTAATCATATACATAAAAAATAAATTAATTAAAAAAAAGAAATAAATATTCTTTTTAGGTATAATTTACTCACAGTGACTTAGTTTGAAGGCACGAAAATGATTTCTTTTGTAAGAAACTTTGTAGGTATCTGCATCTACGTGGTAGTCACATCCATAAGATGGCCTAAGGTAGTTAGTTACCTGTATAATTCTCAGACACAAACTTGAGCTTTCCCTAGAATCAAACATAAGAGTCATCAGAAGTCTTCAAATAGCAATAGTCTCTTGTTTGTTTGTTTGTTTAGTTTTGTTTTTCAAGACAGGGTTTCTCTGTGTAGCGCTGACTGTCCTGGAACACACTCTATTGACCAGGCTGTCCACGAACTGAGAAATCCACCTGCCTCTGTCTCCCAAGTGCTGGGATTAAAGGCGTGTACCACCACTGCCCAGCAAATAGTCATAACAGTAAGGTTTACTTTAAAAGTAGCCTAATCAGGATGTAGGTGTGTTTTTTTCACCAGTAACCAAAATAAAACTGATGCTTCTTAGAAAAATAATAAAGTAAGACCTTCAGTTTTTTACTGGTTTAAATACCAATAGGTACTTTAAACTTTAAAAAATAGCTGTGCTTGTGTATCTTTCTCAGGTTGTCATCACACAAAGGAATATACAATAGGACCAATTATCTTTAACGAAACTTCACCGAATGGCTATGTAGTGATTGTAATACAAAAAAATCTAAATTATCAAAAGATGAATTTCTAAACCAAAGTATTAATGAACTGTAAGTTATGGTAGTGCCCTGAACATCTTCAAGGAGAAAGAATGTAATGAAGTAATTCATAAGCAGGTACCCTTAACAAGTGAATGATCAAGCTGGGCAGTGGTGGTGCACGCCTTTAAATCCCAGCACTTGGGAGGCAGAGGCAGGTGGATTTCTGAGTTCCAGGACAGCCTGGTCTACAGAGTGAGTTCCAGGACAGCCAGGGCTATACAGAGAAAAACCGTATCTCAAAAAACCAAAAAAACAAAAAACAAACAAGTGAATGATCAATAGTATTGCCCATGGTAGATGAAGAATTAAAAGTCAAGCTTACTGGCTTTGGACGTATTCAGTAATAAATGCTTGCCCAATGTGGGCAAATATGGTAAAGACTTTAGTTTTGATTCCTAGCAATAGAAAATAAAAGTCAAGGTTGTTTTTTTCACTTTTTAAAATTTATTTTTATTTTATGTCCATTGGTATTTTGCCTGCATGTGTGAGGGTGTCAGATCCCCAGAAACTGGAGTTACAGACAGTTGTGAGGTGCCATGTGGGTGCTGGGATTTGAACATGAGTCCTCTGGAAGAGCAGCCAGTGTTCTTAACCACTGAGCTATTTTCCCCAGTCCAAAAGTCAAGTTTTAACATATGTTGAAATGTTAATGAATAAATGTGAAGGGGGAGGGGCTCTCAAGCTTCCTTTACTTGCTGAGGAGCTATTGACAGATGACAGCTTGTGGAGGAGGGACCTTTCACTTCAAGGGTGTGGTCCCAATATGTCCACCACACTCCAGTAGGTGACCACACTCATGATTATATATATATAGGCAGCACAAACTGGACTTGGTGGATTACTTTTAAAAAAGTACAGGAAGTTCAGAAAGGGCAGGGAAGTGGAAGATAGATCTGAGAAGAGTTAAAAGGAATAAATATCAAAATACATTATATGAAATTCTCAAAAGAATTAATGAAAATATTATACTAAATTAAAAAAAGACCAGGTGCTGGCTCAATGATTAAGAACACTGACTACTCTTCCAGAGGATCTGGGTTTGATTCCCAGCACCCAAATAATAGCTAGAAACTGACTGTAACTCTAGTTCCAGAGGATCTGGCCTCCTCAGACAATAGGCACACACAAATATAGTATACAAATATATGTGTAAGCAAAACATTCATACACAAAGTAGACAAACCTGTATACTGTACAGTCCTGTTTACATAAATGTCTTGAATAGACAGATGGAAAAAAGTGGGAAATAGTCAACTATACTATTTAGTGACAATTTCACAAATCTGAATATCTGAGCATGCGCGCGCGCACACACACACACACACACACACACACACACACACACACCACACACCCATGAGAGACCATATAGTTTAAATGGGTAAATACTACTGTACAGGAAATCATCAGAAATCTAGCCACCATACATTAGTACTGCTGAACACCCCTCTTCTTGAATTCCTGATGCTTTGGGCTGCATATGCTCCTCCAGTACCCATTATTTAATCCTACTAATGTCCCAAAGAGTTTGGCCATCTATTCCTTCTATACCATCCCATATGGTATCTTGACTTCAACTGATAGCCCCAACCCTGGTTTGGGTGGATCCCTCCCTAAATTATTTTTATTGCCTGAAAGGCTATGTTTCAGAAACGTAGAAGGTTGAATGTTTCTCTAATTCAATAAAGTAGTACCTGTCCACTTCCAGAGAAATTACTAAATATAAATTCCTTGGCTAAGGACTTAAATGTCATTTAGTTTTCACAGTAATGCTACAAAGTTATCTATTTTCCGAAGGAGAAAACTGAAGCACAAAGCTTTCATGTTAATCATGTTTAACTATTACCTATTTATATCCTTGGATTTATTGGCTTGTCTTTCATTCTTTTCTTCCTGCCTCCTTTCTACTTATAGTACCAGTGCAATCTGTTGAAAGCCTTATATTCTCTTACCCTAACATTCCACAGTTGTCAAGTTTGCTCAGATCTACCTGTTCTCTATTCTTAGGTCATAATGATGGTATAAAAGATCTCTATGAAAGTCACAGTATCTTGGCATTTAAAAATACCTTGTTTATATTCAAAACTCAATTATGTCTAAACTTCTAATTGAAAATTATGACCTGCTCAACACTAATGAATCTGGCTTTTATTACAGTCATTTCAGGGAATTAACTAAACTTCATTTTATTTTGTAGAGAAGAAATTCATTTTCCTCAGATCTACATCTGGCTGGATTGCTCAAAGGGCTACTAGCACAACAATAAAGCTATTTTGATTATAAATCTTAAAATGAAATACTTATTCTATGCTTATTATAAATCTCTAAATGAAAATTATTTATCTTAAAATAAAATTTCTATAATCGATAAGGCAATATACAATTTGGTCACTGTATTCACGGTTCAAAACAACCTCATGTAGAGCAACTATGTTTTAATTGATGTGGAAATTTTCATAAAAATTTTATATTTCTATTAACAAAGATGTCACAAACAAAGCCAAACTTTCTGAAAGAAGAATTAGTGTAAGTCCACTGTACATTTTATTCCTATTTAGATGATTAGTTTAAATAATCCCAGGCTTTTCTGTTGTTATTTTACAGCCCTTATATGTTAGTTCTAATTATTTTTTAGGTAATTCTGTCTTTGTTCCTCATAATAGTTCTCTTCCAAAGGACCCAGACTGAATTCTCAGCACCTACTTGGTAGCTCATAACTGTCTTTAACTTTAGGGGATCTGACCATCTCTTCTGGCCTCTGTAGACATCAGGAATACATACGGCACACACACATATATGCAGGCAAAGCACTAGAACACATTAACACCTCCCCCAATCCAATTCAAAAACACAAGTTCAAAGCTGGGCATCATACACTTGGCAGAGAAAGTAAGACCTTAAGTTTGATGTCAGACTCAAAAACAAACTATCAACACGTGAAATACAAATATAGTAATGTGGGCTGGCGAGATGGCTCAGCGGGTAAGAGCACTGACTGCTCTTCTGAAGGTCCTCAGTTCGGATCCCAGCAACTAGATGGTGGCTCAATACCACCTGTAATAAGATCTGACACCCTCTTCTGCTGCGTCTGAATACAGCTACAGTGTATTATGCCAGAGTGAGCAGGGCCGTCCTGAGTTCAATTCTCAGCAGCCACATGATGGCTCACAGCCATCTGTACAGCTACAGTGTACTCATACACAAAAAAATAAATCTTTAAAAAAACAAAACAAAACAAAACCCAACCATAATAATGTATCTTTTATGATGCAATTTGAATACTAAATTTAGTAAGTTATAACTATGGATATTGCAATTTAAAATTTTTTGCTTTACACATCTAAATTATAACTGAAATTTAATTATACTACTTTAGACTTGGCATGTTATTTTATCCTTGTATTATTCGAATGCTCATTTCTCTGTCCCAATATCTGGTTACTATCAGGACATGGCATTGTAATGCTTATTCTAAGTATCTCCTGTCTCAGTGTTGTATAAACACTGCTCCTCATTCATTTTCTACTTTGGAGGGGCAGTGGGGAACGGATAGAGTGAGGATGCTGACAGCTAATGACTGAGCAGATGAGAATAGGGCTGGACTTCCAATTTCAGTGAGAGGAGGGGTAGGGAAAGAAGATTTGGCCATGAGGTGAGGGTCCAGTTGCTACTATGAGAAAAATGAATGAAGCAGAGAGCCAGATCAATACTAAAATGCAAGTATCTCAGAGATATGGCTCAGAAGCACATCTATTAGTTTAGAGGATTAGAATAGATTAATACTTCTTCAGTTATTGTGTTATAAAATTTATTTAACAAAAATAGTCTCTATCTCGATTATTTAGGAGGTAGTTGGGTTAGAGAAAAAGACTACCACTACTAAATGTCTTACAATATAGACTCAATCATAGCTTGTAACACTTAGTCTAACTGTTCTGATTTGAGCCCCATCTCAATCATATCTATGGAAAGCTAGAAAGACGGTCATAAACTATTTCTACCTTCAGTTCTTGACATAGTCCTGTTCCTTGTTAATATCAAAAATTCTAAAGTGAAAAGGGTAATGATAAAGTGAACAAATGTTTATTAAGCATCTAATTTGCATATGAATAAATCTGTAAAGTTTATATTTCTCCCAAGTCTTAGGTATACCCTAGCTTTTGCCAATGCCAGGAAGCTGGCATCTATTCAGTTCATGCTGAGTGGTGGTGGGAAATGCCTTTAATCCCAGCATTTAGGAAGTACAGGCAGGTGGATCTCTGCAAGTTCAAGCCAGCTTGCTCTATAGAGTTCCCGGACAAGCAGGGCTACCCAGAGAAAAACCCTTCCTCAAAAAACCACAAATACAAAGTTCATACATGGACAACTAAATTGAGTACTCCCCACTGTACTACATTTATGGATTTTATGTTTGCTGCACTCACAGTTAACTCTGGCTACACTGAGCCCATGGGTCAGACAAGCTTGTTCCACAGCAAAATACTAGTTTGTTCTAAAAGCAATAACATACTGAAATGCTTTTATTCCAAGTCTTAACTGCTAATAACACAAATTATGCTTACAGGAATAATTTTCTCTCTGAAATAAAAAAAATTTTGAAACAAAAAGCAGAGATCATACAACTGCATGTTTACTTTGATAGAATAAAAGTAAAATACAATAAAATCACTCTCTACCCTAAATTAGTAATTTATTCATTAAGCAAAATAGTCTCTATTGTAGAAAAACAAATTAAAGGAACTCAGATTAGAAATCAAAGACATGAGAAAAATATCAGTACTATAAATGTGAAGGAATATGTAGATCACGAAGCATATTATGTTGTATTTACTATACAAAAAATAATTTGAACTCGCTAGCAAATTATTTAAATTCATACAAAATTATGTAATTATGTGCGATTTCAAAGTAGCAAATAGTCTTAGATATTTCAATTTATCCAGGAGAGGGGGCTGGAAAGTATAACTACTGAAATAAAAAATTAAATCCACAAATTATGACTTATTCATCTGACTGCAAGTTAGATTGGGTTGAATATTCAACTTTAAAAATAAATGTAACTTTACACCTATTTTTCATATGTTTTTATGTGTTGGAGAGCACGCCATGGTATATATGTTAAACGGCAACCTGAAGGAGTTAGTTCTCTCCTATTACCATGTAGGTTCAAGGAATCAAACTCAGAGAGGGCCACCAGATTTGGCAGCAAGTGAGCTATCCACTGAGCATTCTAGCGCTCTCTTCCTTGATACAGTGTTCCTCTTACGCTTTAGCCCCAGCTGGCCTTTGAACTTGCAGTGTCTTAGCCTCTTAAGTGCAATATTCAACTTTTGAAGTTTGTTTTTAATATTCCCCAAATTTGATCTTCTACAAAGTTTCTGATCAGGCTGATACTTACAATTTTTAAAGTAATTTTTTGTTTTGACATGATGCCCAAAAGGTAAATTGTTTAAGATAATATAATTTTGACTAAAATTATTTTAAAATGTATGTGGCTGTATGCATTCTCTCACCCTCAAGTGTGATACTGAGGATCCAACATGCTAGATAAATGCTGTTACTGAGCCACACCCCCTAGTCCTTTATGGTGACTTTTTAAAGACATCCATATAAACTGTGACCAATGTTCTAACTTATCAAATTGGGTTTATGAGCTTATGCTTTAGCATAAAACTACTGATTTCCAATGAAATGACCGTATCAAACTCATTGATATGTTGAGCATCTCCCAAAAATATTAAGTGGTTTTTCTCAGAAAATACCTTAAAAAAAAAGTTTTTATTTTTTCCAGGAACAACTATATTTTAAAGTCCATTTTTGATTCTTTCAGTAATTATAACTTCTATAGCAAGGGGCAGAACTCAATCTTCTGTAAACTGTTTTCATCACTATATATATATCCCATCCCAAATGCCCTGAGCATAGAGGTGAAATAGGTCCTGTAACCAGATGAACTAGGCACCAAGAGCTGAGGTTGATAGATCTCCTAAAAGAAAGTAGGTACACATTAAATGGTGTGTTTCATCAAGCAACAGTGTACTGACAATTAGCATAAGATTTACTTCTCCACTTAAATGTTATTACAGTTTATTAAATGAAAACAGGAAGTATGCTCTAGGTACATTTCTTATGACAAAAGCAGTAATTAAATCAGTAACCAATTTTAAAAAGACAAAATGAAAAGCAAAAGACAAGAACAGAATATTGTCAGGAGCTTATCACCGGGCTGGGTCAAGATTTAGTTTAACGAGTGCTTTCTGTAATAACATATGCCTATCTTGACTCTAAGTTAGTCTGAGGCCAGAAGCTGCAGGCCTCTGAATCTACTGACACTTCTTGCTAATAGCTGAGTGATTAGGTAAAGAATTTATTGCTTAGTTGGCCTGGCTGGTTAACTCTCTGTGACCCAGACAGGAAGGAAAGGAAAAGAATTAAAATTCTTTATACAAATATGCACAGACACACATATATTCATACACACATTTACATTTTTATTCACATTTCCATTTACATGTTAACAGTTACATTTTTATGTGCCCAACCACCTGTCTCATATACTCTACAAGTACCCATGCATATTTACATATACACTAATACTTACACACTTACATATAGACAAACAGACATATACATTTTAAAGTTTTTTTAAAATTCCAGCTAGTAGAGAGACGGTCAGTGGTTAAGAACACATACTGCTCTTGAAGAGCCCCAAGTTCAGTTCTTAGCACCCATGTTGGGTGTAGCTCCAGATCCATCTTCTTCTGGCCTTCACAGGTACCTGCCCTGAAGTGCACAAACCCTCACACAGATACATATAACTTAAATTTGAAATCTTAAAAAAAAATTCTAGCCAGGCAAGGTGGAGCATATCTGTAATCCCAGAAACTCAAGAAACATGGTAGGGAAATCACAGGTACAAGGGCAGCATGAGTGACATAATGTCTCAAAAAGGAACGATATTCTAACTGATACTCATTACTGGTGCTAGAAATTAATTCAAGGTGGCCCACATACCAGGCATATGTTCTATTACTCCGCAGTTAGTCTTTAAAACATAAAAGTACAGGGCTGAGGATATGGCTCAGGGGTAGCTTAGCCTGTATTAAACTTTGGATTCAATTTTTAGTACCACAAAATAAACACACAAAATACACAAGTATATATACCATCTAGTTATATCAAAATAATTTCTTGAAAAATTAAGAATAAACATTTTTCATTAGCAAGATTATTATAAATGATAAATACAGGTAAGATAAATCAAAACCAGTTGGGCAGTAATAGTCAATATTAAAATTAAAAAATGTAAAGTAGTAAGATATTTAAATAATAAGGCACCTGTAATAACTCTGACGAATTCTAAGACAAAGTCCTAAAAAACATACAACAGAGGCCTAGAAAAATCTAATTTAACAAATGTGACACCAATATTTTATATATATATAAACCATGTATTACGATTAGTATTAATATTATATATAATAGTTATAATATATTATATATTACATATAATATATACTTATTATTTGGAAGATCTAAGCAATTTAGGGAAGTAGTATTTTCCAAATGACTACTACATGAATGAAAGCCCCCTGAAGAACAAGCTTGGTAAATGCAAACTATTACCAAAATTGTTGAATAACAAAAAACCCACAACTATAAGAAAATATTAAAATGCTCCTTCTTTTCTAACCACTGGGCTAGCCAATATCAGACAATTCTGCCATATATTTCAACTCTGTACAACAGAGTGCAGAACTCTAACAATTAAAGGTGACATGATGTATTTGCAAACACATTGTACAGTGTTACTCTTATCACTAATATATAAGGTAAATAGCTGTTTTTCATCAAAAATGTTATTTAAGCCAAGATGTAATTGGTTTAGTTTTTAAACATACTAGTAAATGTTTGAAAGTAATCAATTCAACATCTAATATAGTAATTATCAATAGATATAACTAGACTAGGCAGTATTTTTACAACTGTAGTAGAACTGGCTGAGGATGTAGACCAATGCTTGTCTATACTACACAAAGCCCTGCCTCAAACACCAGCACTGCATAAATCCAGCATGGCAGTGTGTTTGGAATCCCAGCATTTTAGAGGACCTGGCAAATGATCAAGAGTTCAATTCCAGCCTTTGCTACATATCAAGTTCAATGGTAGCCTGGGCCATAATTTAAAAAAAAATGTGTAAAGGAGCAAGGACACATGCTAGAATATACATTTTGGAACATAAAACAAAATATGAATAAAATGTATGACTTTCTAAGTTCAAAACAGGTGAAGATACGTTAGCTATCAAACAAAAACCATGGTGGAAGTTCAAGGACTACTTAGCGGGTAAGAGCACTGCTCTTCCAAAGGTCCTGAGTTCAAATCCCAGCAACCACATGGTGGTTCACAACCATCTGTAATGAGATCTGACGCCCTCTTCTGGTGTGTCTGAAGTCAGCTACAGTGCATTTAATGTATAAAAATAAATAAATCTTTGAAAAAATACTTTAAAAAATATATTCTTAGAAGGAAAAATAAAAACCGTCTTTTCTTAAATGAATCTATAAATGGAATAAGCTATACAATGCCAAAACAAATACAGCAATGTGGTTTTCTATAGAGATTGAGATGATTTATCTGAAAGAAACAAAGAAGAATCCTGAACTTTCCCTAGCCCTCCCCCCAAGGAAAGTACCAATGTATATCATAAAACTACCATAACTAAAACAGTATGGTAACTGTTAAATAAGGCAAAGCAGAGTATTCAGACCCAATATCATAAACAAGGGATATCTGACTGTCCCAAATGTTTGACTTTCTTATTCACTAGAAAAGATTACTAGATGGGTTAAGATGTTTAGAAAACATTGTTACCATCCAGTGCTGCCTAGCAGAGTAATGAAAACTATACCTAAGGGGAATGAAAATTAAAAGTAAAATCATCCCGGGGCATTTAACAGACTGCCTAGCATTATCATAAGAATTTGATTCTACAAACAGCAGCAGCACCTAAACCCTGTTTATAACAGCTGCAGGGCAGAAAAAAAAAAACCACAGCTCTGCAGTATTCTTATAAGAAAACCTTAAAAATGTCCACTGATGGGCTGGTGAGATGGCTCAGTGGATTAAGAGCACCGACTGCTCTTCCGAAGGTCCAGAGTTCAAAGCCCAGCAACCACATGGTGGCTCACAACCACCCGTAATGAGATCTGATGCCCTATTCTGGTGTGTCTGAAGACAGCTACAGTGTACTTACATATAATAAATAAATCTTTAAAAAAAAAAAAGTCCACTGACAAGACACAAAGGATAAACATGTCCCATAATATCTGTGCTAATCAGATATGCTACAGGTAGCAAGCAGTATCAGACAAGTTTCCTGGCAGTTTTCAAATTTCAATTTACTTAAATGTTTGGACCAGAAGAAATGCCATTTGTCTTATTTAAAAAAAAAAAGTAGAAAACAAATTGTCAACACACTTCAAACATCATCTCCCTTAAAACAGTAACTACTGACAAATATTCGGTTACCTTTTATTTTTTCTACCTTGGGCTCGCTAGGTACTGCTGTACACTGGTAACACTGGAGCGACTCCCTTTACCAATCTTCCAATACAGGAGTATTCACTTACTCTATCAGGTGTATGTGCTCTGTCCTAAACCTCTTCGGCAGGATTTCCAAGAACCTCAGATTCTATCCTATGACCTATTCACCCCGCCTTCGTTCTGCTCTTCTGAGGGGTCGGGGAGGGGGGACGACGCTGTGAGTCCTCGGGTCGTTTGTATTATAGAGGTTTAGGGGAAAACTCTCATTTAACTTACCTGTTCTAAAGTTTACCTTCAGAAAGAATACAGGAGCGAGTGGTTTAACGTAGGGCGCGTCCAATTGCTACACCGAGATTAAGGGAGACCCCAGACCTTTCAAACGAGCTCATCTTGGAAGTTAAACCCGCTTGGGACTCCCCTCTACCCAACTTCGGGGCCAGCCTACCGCAAGGCTCCCTCAACGTGGCTGTGGCTGTCTTCCATATGGGGTAGGCCCATTCACACGTCATAAAGAAGTAAATCATGTCACGCGTTGCCTGGGATTCTACAGAATCCACAACGCCCACCTGAGGGCTCCCCCAATACCCCCGTCAGGGGGATGCGCTAGACCAACCCCTATCAATGGAACACTTCAGTGCAGAGTTGATCATATCCCTGGGGGGCGAGGGGTGGGGGGAATGGAGCTGCCCTGTGACAGGTGACACAAACAAACCACGCCGGGCTCGCTTTCTGCCTCGGCTTGCTGACAGCCATTCACGACGTCCTGCCCTCCACGGTCTCCGGAGTGGGCACCCCGGTGCCTTAGCTCCACCGGTGGGTGGGTGGCCGCCCTGCCCGCCCGCGCCGCCCTCCAGCCCTCGATCACCGCACGCACCCCGCGCGCACCAGCCGCGTTCGTCCTTGCCCACGGGGGTCCGCGCCCCGGACGGACGCCTCACTCTCGGGGGAGCGTTACCTGTCGCCGGCGCGGCCGCCTTCCCTGAGGAGTCGAGCTCACCGCTCAGTGTCCTTCCCATGCTTTTCCAGCCCGTCCCTTTCTCCTCCTGGTCGCTCCCCCCGCGGCTCGGCCTCGCTCACGAACCTGGGTGTCCCCGGGCGGGCGGGAGGGCGCGCGCGCACGCTCCGGCCCCTCACTCCGCCTCACGGACCGGAGACGAGCCAAGCGCTGGGGACGCGTCGGCTCTCCGGCCCCCCGGTGCCAGCCACCGGAAGTGAAACCTCGTGGACGGGGAGAAAGGGAGGGAGAGGGCTCGGGAGACAGAAAGTGAAAACTAAAGCGCCCCGGTCGCGTCACGGGGGCCAATCACAAGGAGCGCAGCAGCGCGCAGGCGCGACCGCCGGCGGCGTCCACGTGGCTCTTGCTTTTTCCATTATGCGCAGGCGCAGGGGAAGGGCAAAGCTAGCTCCGGATTGGACGATCCAGCCTTCCCCTGGCTTCTCGCGAGATGGAGGCGGCGGGACTAGAAGGCGTGCACAGGAAGTGGGGATGCTCAGCCGGAAGCTCGTCTAGTGTATTGTGGGTTTCTCATGGCCGCTTTCTGGCATTTTCTGTCCCAGGCGCTAGGAAGGGTCAGGGCGAGAAATTACAGAGACGCTTCCATCTTGTATCCTTGCTGAGGCCACTTTAGGTCTAACGAGAAGTTATTTCCTTGATGGATGATTACCCAGCTATTCTAGGCCTTGAAGCCGAGATGTCACAGCTAACTTAGTGTCTGTCGAACTGCTTGCTTGTCTAAACCTCTCCTTGCCGCGCCTGAGTGACATATGGGATGTAGTTTTGCCTTTGAAAGCCCCTTGGTGTAAGGAAGGTGTAAATGCTCGGGGCTACACTTAGACAGAAAACCTGAGTATAGTTCTAGCTGGGTGGCGTAAAGACACTCAAATACCTATAAATTGACCTTGGGCCATGGGTTGAAAATTTGTTATGATGAGATTTAGTCATTCAGTGGGCTAGTATACTGGTGGCAAATTCTGTGTTAAAAACTGGGATTATGGGCTGGCGAGATGGCTCCGCGGGTCAGAGCACTGACTGCTCCTCCGAAGGTCCTGAGTTCGGATCCCAGCAAGCCAGAGCGAGCTGCCCGGCAGAGGTCCTGAGTTCAATTCCCAGCAGCCACACACATGATAGCTCACGGCCATCTGTACAGCTACAGTGTACTCATGCACATAAAATAAAATAAATCTTAAAAAAACACCTAGAGCACTGACTGTTCTGAAGGTCCAGAGTTCGGATCCCAGCAACCACATGGTGGCACACAACTACCCATAATGAGATCTGACGCCCTCTTCTGGTGCGTCTGAAGAAGCTACAGTCTACTTATGTATAGTAATAAATGAAGTCTTTGGGCTGGAGAAGGAAGGTAGGTACTGAGTGAGGAGAGTTGACCAGAGCGAATAGGGGCAACCAGAGCAGGGGTCCTAAAGACAAACAAACAAACAACCCCCCCCAAAAAAAAACAAAAAACAAAACTGGGATTATGGTCATGAGCAAGGTAAAGAAGGACCCTACTCATAACTGAGTTCATTGTAGAGGTGAGTTAGGTTATAAGATACCACAGTTACTTCAGGTAATAACATGGTGCAAAAATGAACTCAACAGGTTGGAGGAACAGAAGGAAAACTCCGAAGATTTAACAAGAATTCCCATTTGTCTGGTTTTTTGTTTGTTTATTTGTTGTTTTTTTAAGTTTTATTGCATTATAATGAGAAAAGTCACACGATTTCAACTTACAGAATTAACATTTAAAAACGTTTTAAATAAAATTAAGTCACATTCTTGTTTTCCTTTTGTACCCCAACTCCTCCCAGAGATCCCCTTCAATACCTACAATATCTTTTTTGCCATATTCTTTAAAATTTATAAAATATAACAATAAAATAAGTATTATAAAAGTTGTTTGATATAAAACAGCAATCTATTTAGCAGTCTTATGTAGGTACTTGTCTATGGCAATACTGAGAATACATACGTTTTTTTCAATATAAATTTTAAATAACTCCAAACATATTAACTATATTTCAAAATAATACATCACTACTAATATTTTCTTAAATGAACATAAATATATAAAGTATCTTTGCTTGTTTGTTTTGGATTTAGTAGAGCTCTTACTGTGGTAACTTGATACAAGAGTTACAAACGTCAAGCAAAGCATTCAGTCTTACTCTTTGATATTCTCTTACAAACCCCCTCCCAATTTAATTGTCTATATTTCTTTTGGGTATATAAATACTTTTAAATATGTAAGCTGTTCTGGAAACCATAATATAGTGTAAAAACATGAAATAAACAATACTACTAATAGAGAGGCTGAGATAGGAAAAGCAAGATCTCAAGACCATTATGTGGTACACAGCAAGACATTGTCACGAATAAACAAGCTGAAAGTGTATATGGATTGTACAATATTGGACGTGTTTCTCCATTTACCAGGTTAGAGAGACCATTGGATGACAGTCAGTAAATTTCTAATTCCTCATATTTTGGGATTTCAATCGATTAGGATATGTTGGTAATATTAATTTTCATATTAAGATATTAAGAAAAAGTAATTGTTACTTCCTGTTGTTTTTGTTGTAAGAAGTGGAATTAGGTTTGTGTGGATTTATTGAAAGATTACTTTCTAGCTTCTTCTAGGGTGTAGTTTTGCTCCTTTTTTCATCTATTATCCTTTGTAAGACTGGATTTGAGAAAGATATTGTATAAATTTTGTTTTGTCATGGAATATCCTGTTTTCTCCCATCTATGGTAATTGAGAGTTTTGCTGGGTATAGTAGCCTAGGCTGGCATTTGTGTTCTCTTAGGGT